>NC_080600.1:7053138-7353138 GCF_027887145.1 Ammospiza caudacuta | reverse complement strand
CTCTCTGTTAACTGTGACCTTTATTTTATGCTGCCTATAAAGGGAAACAGTTTTAAACGTTTTTTTTTTCACTCCTGATCTAGAAGATGCATGAGCTGCTCCTGTGGGAAGACATAAAAGCCTGAACTAGACCAACCCTCTCTTTTCTGGTCGTAAAATCATCCAAAACAGTAAAAAAGATCATACACCAAACTCCACAAGTCCATCCAAGTACTGAATCCTTGACGTCTGTCGCTTCAGGAAAAATCTCTGCAACTTCCCAGAACTTGCTTTATTCTAACTAAGTTGCCAGTGGTCTCACAGAACCTCTGCCAGGGGAAAGCATGTGATCCTCACAGCTTACCAAACCCAGGAGAAGGGCTCTGGCATCTCTTCCCTGCCAGCAGCAAGAATCTGATTGGCATTAGATGGCTTTTTCCCTTCCTTTTTTTCCTTTCCAGCAGGTGCAAGGCCTGTTCTGCAGGCTCGTAACTCTTGACAGGTTTATCGTGATGTCTTCTTGGCAGGTAGGGCTGATGCTATTCCTTCAGCCTGCATTAAAGATTCTTTTCTTTTTCATTTTTTCCCTTCAAAGTGGAGCTCTGTGCAGTAGCTCTTTCAAGGAGGTGATGGGACTGTTGCTCCTGGTTTCCTTCTTTTTTATCTTAACTGCAGCAGGTAGAGCCAACCTGAAGGGTCGCTACACCTTCACCACCTCCCCCAAATAAACTTGAGACAGGTTGATTTGAACAAACACAGCACCGACTTGTGTTGACAGAGCTTTGGGAAAGCTCTGATTCGTTCCTCTCATGTATTTTCTCTTTCACAAGGAAAGTTATGCAGGCAGTTCTGCTCAGGCACTGCCCGATTCCTGAATCCTTCCAAGGAAGCTGCTCTGTGGAAGTTGCCCTTTTAATTTTTTTTTTTTCCCTTCCCTTTCCTCTCTTTTCAGCGCTGTTTGTCATGGGAGACCTCAGCCTGTTGTTTTTAGCAGCTCACCAAAGCGCTTAAGGAGAATTCCTCCTCCTCCACTGATTAATTTCTGGCGTGGAGCACAAAATAGCTCTTGCGTCAATAAATCGTCACAGCCCTCGCTTGTCTCTGTCAGCGTAAATACTCTTGGACTCCAGCGTGCCCCCAGGCAGGCCAGAGGTCCCAGCCTGCAGCTTGCAGGGTGGTCGAGTCCAAGGGTGCAGGGCTGGGCTGGCAGAGCTGCTGCAGTCGGTGCTGCCAGCCCCTTCACCCCCCACCCCTCCTTAGCTTCTGGAATTCTGCTCTAGTTATAAATATATATATTGTTCTGCAGCTTAGGACATCATGGGTTTGGGTGCATCTGTTTGATTTGCTGGGAAAGCAGGAGTGTGTTTGTGGCTGTGAGCAAGGCTCTGCTCAGTGACTCCCAGCCTTGTTTCATTGCTTCACCTCCCATCACTTGGGAGGCTCCTTCTCAAGCTGCTTGCTCAAACTTTTTTTTAATTTTATTTTTTTAATTTTATTTTTTTAATTTTTTTTTTTTAATTTTATTTTTTAATTTTATCTTTTTTTTTTTTACTGGTATTTCTGGTGTTTGCTTTTGTTGGAGAAAACGGTGGGATAGCAGTTGCACAAAAGAACGTGATGTTTTGGGAGCGATTGCCCAAATCATTGGGCAACAGGGACTTGATCTTTAGATGTTCCAGCCACCAGATGAAAGAGACTTTCTGCAAAGCCATTTGCTGGAACAGCTGTTGTGCAAACAGTGCTGCTGGAAATGGGGAGGGAGGTGAGAAACCTGGAAAGTGGGTCATCCTCCTGCACTAGGGAAGCTTGAGGGAGCTGCTGGAGAGGCTGGGACCATCCATTGGCAGCTTCAGAGTGGGGATGGAAACTGCTGGGTGTCTGCAGAGGTTTCTCCTTGGAGAATGTCCTGGTGGAACTGCTCTCTGGCCTTTCCTGGAGCACATTCCTCCTCCCGCTGCCCCCACAGCTGCCCTGCCTCTGAATGGAGCAGTTGAGCAGGCTTGAGAGTAAGAATGATGTAGGAGTGTTTCTAAAATTTAGATTTTTTTTTTTTTTCATTTGTTATTCTGTAATCTACATCCAAATACAAACACAAACTGCTGGTGGAGGGGTGGGGGGAAATTCCTCAATATCCCACCTGTGGATGAAAACTCTTGGCAGGTATTTTTGCCAGTTTTGAGAAATCAGCTGTAGCTGCTCTAAACCAAACTGTTCCATTATAAACTTCTGCAGGTATTCCTTCTGTCCTTTGAAAAACAACCCATTCTGTGCATGGCAATGGATCCACAGAAGGGGGGACTTGATGGGATTTGGGTTTGGAAGGGAGACCTTGATGGGATTTGGGTTTGGAAGAAATTCCAGAGGTGGAACACCTATTTTGGGGAGAACACTGTCTGCTCCAAGGTGACTTGCATTGCCAGAGAGGAGAGCATGGCTGGCTCTCAGCCTCATGTGGGGATTTGATAAACTCTGTATTTTCTAGGATTTCTCAACTTGTTCCCTTGGCCTTCCTCTCTGGAGCTGCAAACTAATATTCACAGAGAGATTTATGTGTTTTGGTCAAAATGCAGAATGTGTGCAAAAATAACCCTGCTGCGCTTTTCCCCCATAAGAGCTCGAGGTTTGAGCATGAAAATGCAGGTTTAAAAGCGTTTTCCTGATCAGTTTGTTTATTCCTTGGTCAGTGATGTGCAGGGTGGTGCTGAGGGAGCCACAAGGGGTTGAGGTTGCAGGAAAAGGCAACGGGGGTTCTGTCACTGGGACATGGGGTGGTTGTTGGTTCTGGGAGCTCTCTGGGATGCCCATCCCACATTGAGGAGTCTCTGAATTAATTCCTTTGTGCCTGAGGTAATTTTTCTTTTCTTGTAAAGCACTGAAGCAGGCTGCTCGGTGCAGTGGTGAAGTTGCCATCCCTGGAAGTGTTCAAAACACCACGTGGACTCTAAAATTAAATATTTCCTTCCTATTTCAGCTTGTGTTTCACAACTGGGGCTGCTTTCTTCAGGAGAGGCAGGCAGGAGAGTCCCTTCAGGAGCCACCAGTCCCCAGAGCTGGGTTCTGTATTTGCAGCAGCCCAGCTCTGCCCTGGGATGAGCCCTCCCTCCTGGGGAAGGTGAGCTGGGATAAAGGGGTCTGCGTGTGGTGTCTTGTTTGGCTTTTCAGGCTCCTGAAGCCAGAGGGCTCTGCAGAAGGAGCTTGTTTTTATGCAGAAATAATGATGGAGTATTTGGTTTAGGCACATAAACTTTTGTGGCTTGAGCAGGCAGAGGTATGATACACACTTGTGTTGGGAGATGAGTTTTGTCTCGCTGGAAACTCCTTTTTCCTCTTGCAAGAAACAACTGTGGGACTGTTTCCTTTGAACATCAGTGGGTTTTTCACCCCCCAAAATCTTCACCTGGTTTTATTTTGCAGTAAGAAGCAGTAGGTAGTGTTTAGGAACTGTTGTTGGTGAGATTGTATATGGCAAAGACACCGTCTCACCAACAGCTTTCAAAGATTTTGAAAAAGGCAGAATGCTCAGTATTTGCTCCTTTAATATTTTTGCTTACTGTTTCTCACCAAACCTGTGTTTCCATCATGTCTGTGAGCTTCACTGGCTTTGTCACATTTGCAAGTTGTTAATAACATCTTGGTTTGTTAATATATTCTCAGTATTGGCAAATTCTCCGTGATTTATCTGCTTAGATCTGCGTTATTTACCGTTCTGCCTCTTCCAAGTTAATGATTTCCCTGACTAAGGATACCTTTGTGCACAGGGAAAGATGCCGGGAGGAAAAATCCGCCTGGGATGTTTCTCCTCCCTCCTCCTTCTCCTCCCAAACTGGAACTAGTGGAGGCTGCTGGCCACTTGCACTGGTCATCTGCTGAGTCTTTTAATTGGAATGCTTCTGACTCGGAGCTTCCACATCTCCTGGCTCAGGCCTTGTGTGCAGGCAGAGCATTTGAGCTGTGCTGTCTCTGGTCCCCAAGTTGTAATATCAGCTCAAGCCCTTCCTTAGATATTGGGACAATGAACTGAAGTGTGTGGGGCGTTTTACCCCTCAGCACTGGGGGCCTCACAAAGCGCTGCTGTGGGTGCAGGGTGACAAATGCTGCCACATCTAATGAGGGATCACTCTCAGCATCCCATGCCTTGCTGTGTGGCTTCTGCTGACCTCTGCCTGGTGCCCTTGGCCAGATGTTTTGTCTGGCAGCAGGGAAAGCTTGGTGCTGGTGGGAAGAGCTGAGAGGGCAGAGTGTGATGGGATGGGATGGGATGTGCTAGGTTTGGTGCCTGGCATGGCTGTGGCAGCTCTTCCATGGTTGCCAGGAGTGCCAAAAGCTCCGGGGCTCGCTGGGCGCATGTGGCTGTGGATGAATTGCCCTGTGCTCCAAACGAGTGGCTGTACACGGGGCAGGCACGTGGCACAGCAGCTCTGCTCTCAGCAGGTGAAGCTGCAGCAGGAAAACACCTCAGGCTCAGCAAGACACAATAGCAGAGTGCTGTGAGGCTGTGAGGGATGTGGGATCTGTGCTACCGGAGGCTCAGAGGCAAAAATAGCATCATTTATAATAGTACCGGGGAAGGCTCCTGCGCGACGCCTTTGCATTCTGCCAGCCTCTAGTGAATGGAGGAGTAGTTTGCTTACAGATGACAAGCAGGGATGAATAAGCACTTAAAATTTTTGGTGCTGGAGAAACAGCTTTTCCATCTTGGTCCCTGAGCTAGTCAGCCTTGCAGTCCCTTTCCTCAGAGTGTTGCTTGCTGCTTGAAATACAGGTGTTGAGAGGCATGGAATTAAAACTCTCTCCTTGGCCTCACTTGGGGTTCCCTGTTCTGCCCTTGGCATGCTCCAGGATGTGTTTTGACTGGGCTGTGTGCTGGTTTTGGAGAGGACCCCTTTGCTGTCTGGCTTGCCCCCGGCAAGCCAGAGATATCCAAAGCACAATCCATGGACTCCTTTGTGACCATGTTCACAGGGGTTTTCAGATGAGGGAGAGACGAGGATCTGACTCCATGTTTCAGAAGGCTTGATTTATTATTTTATGATATATATTACATTAAAACTATACTAAAAGAATAAAGGTTTCATCAGAAGGCTAGCTAAGAATAGAAAAGAATGATAACAAAGCTTCTGTCTCAGACAGAGTCCAAGCCAGCTGACTGTGATTGGCCATTAACTAGAAACACTCTATGAGACCAATCACAGATGCACCTGTTGCATTCCACAGCAGCAGATAATCAATGTTTGCATTTTGTTCCTGAGGCGTCTCAGCTTCTCAGGAGGAAAAATCCTAAGGCAAGGATTTTTTGTGAAAGATGTCTGCGACACTCCTTCACCAGCCAGAAACATGCCATCACCACAGACTAAATCCCTGATGGATTTTAGTGGATGGACACCTGGAGGTGAAATGGAATAATAAACACATTCATTTGGATGCTTGAAGAAGAGCAGTGAAGTGTGGACAGATGTAAAGTTATGTCCTGGAGTAAGGAACTGCTGGCTACAGCAGTGCTGCCTCTGCCCCTTGCTCTTGTCCTCTGTGCTTAATTTCCGTGGAATTTCCATGGGACACCTTAAGTATTTTAGCTGTTTGAATTTTGTAATGGGAGGTAATGTTGTTTGGATGGGGTTTAAAAAAAAATTTTTGTTTTCTTTTTCCCTTCTTTCTTCCCCTAAACTGCTGCTTTGTGGGCTTTCTAAGGAATAGTCCAGGGTGGAAACAGAGGGAAAAACACCTTGTGGTAAGGAGTGGAATGCACCTAGTGCTGTGTGTTTCTTCAAAGTCAATACTATTAATTGCTTTCTTGCTGCTTAATGATAAACTTGTTAAGGTGTGGCCAGAAGTGGTTCTCTGGCCAGGAAAATGTCCTTTTTGCTGTTGTGTTTGCCCGAGCTAGCAGTGGAGAGATACCTGTAGTACCTGAGGAACAGGCCTCATGAAAACTGGTATTTTGGAGCATTTTGCCCCTTGCCTGCCCATGATTAATGCCTGCATCGTTTCTGGTGTGCCCCTTGCACCACGGCCCGTGGGTGTGTGTAGATTTGTGTGAGGAGAAAAGCCAGCCACGGCCTTTGGAAACCAGCAGGCATTGCAGCAATGTCCATCAGGGCTTTTATTATTTTCATATTTGGCTCCAGCTGAAATGTCAGTGACCTCCTGCTCGGAGAGGCACCATCCACAGGGAGCCCTGGCAGGCGTTTCCCAAACACAGCACGGGGATCTTGTACCCTCTCACAGGACACATTTTACACCCTTGCAGTGCAGTTGAGAGAGGGTGCCAGGCTTTCTTCCTTCAAACATAACTTGTGGTGCTGAGGTTGGCCAGTCCTCATGGGAATTGGCCTCTCCTGAAGGTGTGAATCCAGCCCTAGGCTGGGTTGTACCTTAGGAAGCTGAATGTCACCCTGAACAAGTCTCCTGCCTGACAGTGAGAAGCACAAGGTGTTTTGGCCTCTAAGAAGCAAAACAGAGAGCCCAAAATGGGAACAGAATATAGAATCATGTGTGAGATGAGTTTATAATTCTGGCTATTTTAGTGCTTGCTAATCTGTGAAGGTAAAGAAGGCCAGGCTGGCAATTAAATGTGCAGTGAGAAGCTTGGGGGAGACTTAAAGTTTGGGGCTACCTGCTGCTTGTGTGAACCGTGGAAAATATTTTGTGAGCAAAATTTTCCATTAATATGGGGTTTGTGAATAATTCAGGATTATTGCAGGTCAAATTTCAGAGAGAAGCACCGGAGCAGCATGAGCTCCACGATTTTCCAGCTCTTGGTGCGTTCATTCCTGCGTGCTGGTGTTTTGGGGAGGGAAAGGGGATTCTCTGGGGCCTGTGCTCAGCTGAGTCAGCTTTATTAGCACTGCACGACTTCCTGAATTGCTGCCGAGGAAGGATGTGCTGTTGACTCAGAAGCAAGTCTGTGATGTCTGGGGACAGGGTCAGCGAAGTGGATGCCTGAGTTCCAGCGTGCTCTTGAGGCTGTGAATCACTGTGACAGCTGAAGCGAGTGAAAAGTGCCATTTTCTTTAAAAAAAAACCAACAAAAACCCCAAATGAGAAGGTGGAGGAAGGCCCCAGAGGTCGTGCTTGGTTAGATAACAGGGCAGGATGGAATTTGTGGTTTGCATCATTAAATTTGGCACTGGCTTCAGCCGAGTGTTTCGCCCGGCTGTAAACTCGTGCGTTCCCTGTGGCTCGCTCCTGTAAACTCCGTCTGCACAGCTGCGAGCCGCGCCGTCGTGTGCACACTCAATTCCTGAACTGGATCGGGACAGCGGAGGATTTTCTGTGCGGAATCTTCTATTAAAAACACGCCCACACTCCCCAATCAGCCTTCCTTTTCCTCTGCAAACTGCTCATTTGTCTCCGAGTGCTCTGTCTGCCTCGAACATGCCTGTGTGTGTGGCATAGCTTGAATTTTTATGCCGAGGAATGTAAACACCAAATCCGCACAAGACTTGCTGAAGAACTCCGGGGCTCTGGTGCATCATCTGTTTGTTATGTAACCTGATAGAATGGGAGCGAAATAGAAACCAGATGTCAAGGCAGAGCAATTACAATTTTTTCATCTGCGAGCGTTACAGTAAATGCACTTTGTGTTCCTTCCCCCCCCTCCCCGAATGTGGGGTTTTATTTGGGAAAGTGCTGCGGGGGACCTTGGAGCTCTCAGCATGGCTCTTGCTTAAAGACTTTGTTATTCTGTGCTTGTGTTCCTTAATGTAATTAGAGTCTGTGTGCTACTCCAGATCCATGAGCCAGTGTATTCCCAACTGGAAATGAGCTGGACACAAGTGCTGAGTCCCGGGAGAGCCCCTCCGCATGTCCAGCTCTGTGGGTTACGCGGTCAAGCCGCACTAAATTTAGCATTCCAAGGGAAGCTGCTTTGCTTGTCATGTTTAAATTTGGCAAGAGAATCCCCTCAGAACAGGTTTGGTGCGGGCTCTGCCGGGGATTCCGGAGCTGGAGGAACATCTGGGAGGGGAGCAGATGGGAGCTGCAGTTAGCTCGTTTGCTCCAACTCGCCGAACGACGAGGAGGATAAAAGGGAAAATGGATAATCGTTGATTCTCTCTGGTGGGGAAATGGATTCTTCCACCGCTAGTTTATCTGCTGCCTTCCATTAAATAAGGCAAGCCCTGGGTTGAGAGAGGCATTGATGCACGTCTGTCTTGGTCTTCATGTGCATCTTCACGAGTCGAGGCGTGTGTGTGATCTCACCGAGTAGGAGCCGATGGGAATTCTCCTCTTCCCTTCCCTCGTGTTTTTCATCCTCCTACACTGATATGTTCTCTGGCTGCTGAAGATTTATTTCCTTCTGTCCAGTTAAGCTTGGAAGCCCTTGGCAGCAGGTCCTTGCCTGTGGAGCTTGGGCTTGAGTAAGGCCACAGGGGCTGGAGATCCAGTTTTTCTGTGGGAGCAGAACCCGTTTTGGGCATCCCTCTGTTAAGTACAGATAACTTCAAGAAACCCTTAAATGAGTTGTACTTTCCAGATGAATGGAGAATTAAAGGTTCTTGCTCCTCCTAAAAAGCAACTTTCTTCCCTTAAAACCAGCAAACAAGGAGAAGAGATCAATGTGAGCACTTGCTGCCAGCCGTTCCCAACAGCATCCAGTCTGTGCCACCTCTCCTTTCAAGGACAGCATGGAAAGGGAATGATAGGTGGTCACTCCTCAACTCTGCCAACAGCCAGTAGTGACTTCTGTATGTTGACTCTGGAGTCTGAGCTGAAATTGAAGATTTACCTGTTGGAGACACTTTCCCCCCACATGAAGTGTTTATGGAAAACTTTACAACTGCAAGGAAGCAGCAGAGCCTCTTGCACCCGTGAAGTCCAGAATCAGGTGTTCCCAGTTTGGAATTGCTTCCTTTCCAGCTCTCCTTCTGGAGGAGAGGAGACTCAGGGGGGACCTCATCGCTCTTTACAAGTACCTGACCAGAGGTTGTGATGAAGTGGGGGCTAGAGCAGAGCTCTTCTGCTGTGCCTCCAGTGAAAGGATGAGAGGAGGTGGCCTCTCAGGGGAGGTTCAGATTGGATATTGAATATTGGATATAGGAAAAAAAAATATCACTGAAAGGAGGGTGGTGCAGTTAGTTGCCCCAGAAGCTAGGGGAATGGAAACATTCCAGAGGCACCTGGGGGTATCACTGAGGGCAGTTATGGTGACGCTGTGTTGGTGTTTGGACTGGATGATCTTGAAGGCCTCTCCAACCTTGAGGATTTTGTGATTTTTTTTCTAAATGGAGAGCATGGAGAGCCCAGATGTGGCCACCATGGGGAACATCCCCTCAGGTTGCTCAGGGTGGATGTTTGCCCAGTTCTCTTGCACAGGTGCTGATGCTTGTTGAAGATTGCAATGCAAGATGTTTTCCATTCCCATCTGTATGGCAGATTACCTTTGTCAAGTGGGCAGTTTGCCTTTGAGTGACCACATTCACACCTCCCTGGGAGGGGACATTGCTGATAACAGACTACTGAATGTCACTGCCTAGCTGCTAAGAACTGTAGCATCCCATTGGGAGATGCTCTGCCCAGAGGGAGGAGCCAAGCATTGCTACCCAGATATAATCCAGAGGTTTGTGAGACACCAGCACGGGATTTCCCAGAGGAACAGCAGCTGCCTCTCCTTCCACTGGATCTTCAGAGGAAAAATACATCCTTCTCTACAGATCCCCCTGCTCCAACAGAACCACCCCTGACACTGCAGGAGGGCTGCAGCCACATTTCCAATGGGACTGCCACCAACACCCTGACCCACAGGGTGTCAGGCTGGGTTCTGACTCTGTCAGTGTTCTTCTGGTGTACTGCATTGTTTATTTTATCCTTTTATTTTTCTTCTTCCCTATTAAAGAACTGTTATTTCCTGCTCCCATATTTTTGCCTGAGAGCCCCTTAATTTAAAATGTATAGCAATTGGGAGGGGTGGGGAGGGTTTACATTCTCCATTTCAGGAGAGGCTCCTGCCTTCCTTAGCAGACCCCTGTCTTTCCAAACCAAGACAATGCTCTTACTGAGCTTGGGGAGCTGAGTGCTGAGCTCCGTGTAAACACCTGTGTGTCACTGACACCAGCCCTGAAAACCATGGGAGTGCAGAACGGGAATGTGGGCCAGCGGACAGGAACGACTCCCTGTCAGTCACACAGGGCTGGCTTTGAGAAGGAAAACAGGTCCCTGAAGGAAGCTTTGGGCTCAGCTCCTCTGCTGTGTGGGTCCTGAGCAGGCTCTGTGAGGGGATCTCGGCGTGTGCTGGGGACACAAGTGCTGGCAGGGGCCGTCACGTGTGCCCGGCAGCTCCTACTATAAAAACAGCAGCTCCGCCGCCAGCGACCTTCAGCATGGCTCCCAATGTTCCCCGTGTTATTTTTAACCTGTCTGGGTAAATTTCCAATACAAAGGCCAGTGCCAATCTGATGTGCTCGCTTTTCCAAATCCTTATCTTTTGCTTTCTAGTGCACTGACGCATCAGATGGAACAGCAAGTTTCGGGCTTGAGTAAAGCTTTTATTGTATGGCCACAGCACCAGAGAGAAAGAAATATTTCAGCTCTGTTTTACTGCTAAATAAATTTATTTTTCAATTTTTTTTTTTTTTTAAGATGGGTTTTAACAATTTTTTTTTCTTTTTAAAGAAAAATACTTGAACTGTGGTTTAAAAATAGCTGAAGGCTGTACTTTGATTAGGTTGCTGTGGTACTGACGTCAGCGGGTGACATTTATCTCTGTATGGATTTGTCACCCTGTTGACTAAGGCTGTATTTACACAAATGGGGATATTTCTGTCCGCTCTGGGGGGGACCAGCAACAGCTTTGCCCCAGTTGTGTCCTTGCCCTCCGTATTCCTGAACTCTGCCTCTCTCCTGTGCTGCTTCTTTCTGTGCTGCAGTGGGGATTTTTTGAAGTGTTGGAGGGTAGTTTTAGGTATTCAGGTTGCCCAGGAAGGTCCAGGGATGATGATGATGTTGGCTCGGTGGAGAAGGACGCTGGCAGAGAGATGCTGAACTAGACTTGGACTTGCTAAAGCATCAGGTATGAGCCTGGGTGGGTCCTGGCTGGATAGCTCCATGAACAGACAGATAATGGATGTTCTCCAAATAGAAATTATAGAAAATAGGTCCTGGGCAAGTGAACTAAATGTGAAAAAGGAAGGAAAAGAAGTGAGCAGTTTCAGCCCAGCACGGTTTTGAGTGCAGTGTATTTCTCTGTTGCTTACTGAATGTTTTCATCCAGCGTAGTTGCTGTGATTCACTTCTTTTTTTTAAAGCTTTAATTGTTGCTCTTGAGGTTTCATTGGCCCCAAATCCCACTGTTCCAACTGCAGCAGAAAGCACTAAGTTTCCTATAAGGACTCTTGTCTAAGATCAAGTTCCTGGAGCATAACGTTTCCCAAAAGGAACTTTCTGTAGAATACCAGAATGGTTTGGGCTGGAAAGGACCTTAAAGCCCATCCAGTTCCATGCACAGAGACACCTTCCACTATCCCAGGCTGCTCCAAGCCCCGTCCAACCTGGCTTTGGACACTTCCAGGGATCCAGGGCTGCTCTGGTCAAGTTTTCTCAAAGCTGTTCCTGTTTTAGGGGGATGCACTTGGAACACCCTTTAATTTAACCCTGACACCAAGACAATAATAAAGGGAAAACTCTAGAAACATATGTAATTAAAGGCTGATACAAATTAACTTGCAGACTTACTCAATTTGTCACACTATTCCAGTCTGTTTCCCAGGGAATCGTGGGTTTAAATCCGTGAGCCTTGTCAGCTCTGCAGGGAGGAGGCAGCTGATGCTGGCTGGCTTCAGGAAGGCATGAAATGTGTTTGTGTCTTCTGGAGCTGTGAATTAACTGTGGGACTCCTGCATGATGGGCAGCCAATCATGGATTTGGCAGATTAATCACACTGACTTGTGCAGAGCTCTTACCTGGCCCTCATCCCGTGGCAGGAGGGAAAGGAGCACTAATTAACATCCTGGACACAGAGCCTGCTGACACAGGAGTACATTTTGGTGCTGGTTTCAGGCAGCTGGTAATGCATGCGTGGAATAGATTTTCCCCAAATTTCATAGTGGATGAAGCCTGTGGAGCGAAATGCCGTTTTCTCTGCTGCTTACCCCTCTGAATTTGGGACTTTTTTCCAAAATAGCAGTTCTGTGGGCTGCACTCACCTGCAGGCTCGCTGCCACTGCTGGAGCATGGCACAGAGTAAGCTGATTGTTTCACATCTCACCCCAAGGCAGCTGCTCCTTTCTAAACCTCTGTGATCTTCCCTTAAAAAGAGGAGGGAGCTGGGGAGGAGCTGCTGTCTGGTGGCATCTATGCTGGGAGGGAGGCCTTGCTTTCATCCCCTGCCACCGCTGTCCCCCCAAATTCCAGCTTTTCCAGTGTCTTGCCTCATAAGTGTCTGGATGAGGACTGTAAGGTCAGTCAATAGTACAGGAGTTTGATAAATGGGAATTTCTACTGGAGTTAGATATGCTTGTATGTCCAAACCACATATTGAATATGGATATTTATGCACAATTGTACCAGTGCATATGTGCATTTCCCGTGCAGAAAGCAGCATCTGGGTGACATCCCTGTCCATGGCAGGGAGTTTGGAATGAGGTAATCCAACCCACAGCATGTGTGGTTCCATGAGCTTGTCTCCATCCCCAGAGAGGGACAGCAGCCAGCAGTGAAGACAGTACTGGTTAAACACAACATTTTGCATTCACTTGGCCAGGGCTGACTTGAACTTGCCTTTTTTGTATCTAAAGGAATGAAAAAAGGTCTCCTGTGCATTTCTTGTTAAGATGTGAGGAGGAAAATGCCTTCTCACCTGCTGAAGCTGCAGCAGGATGTGTGTGGAGTGTGATAGCCTGGAGGTCGAAGGGTTTATGACTCTTGGGGAAGGCTCTTGCAGGCTCAGAGGGTGTATAATGGATATGTAGGGATTTCTGTTGGGGTGTGGGATTTTTGCTGTTTCGGTGCTGGCTGAAACCCTCTGGGTTTTAAAGCAGCTGCTCAGGTGAAACCTTGGGATTCCCAGTGTGATACACTGCTGCCTCAACTGGAAGAGATGAGTTTTCTCTAGCGATGCTCAGCGTTAACTTCTGCAGTTGCGACAGAGGTCAGAGCATTGCTCAACAGCCCGGCTGCCCTTTAGGTGAGCGCTGCTTTTGCAATGCACAGCCAGCAGAATTAACCTGGCTACATCACTGGGGGGAAAACAAAGGCTTGCTGGTGGTTTCCCCCCTCTTTTCCAGTGGCTTTCTGCTGTAGATGAAAGCGAGTTTCAGGGCCCCGAGCTCTGAGTGTACAGTAAGCAGGCTGCAGCCTTGGCTCTCTTCTCCAGTTTGTCATTAAATTTTAAAATGGAAAAGCGATAAGGAATCTCTGTGCAGGGAACATTCCTCATACCGTAGAGTTCAACCGCAGCTTTTGGGTCCTGCTCTGAAAATCTGATTAACCTGGAAGAGATGAGGTGTGCCCTGGGTGATGCCAGATAAAGGAAAGTGCTCACACGTGTGGTTATTGCTTCTCTGCCTGTTTATAGCAGCTTCCCAGTCTTTATTTGCTCCAATAGAATTGTTGGAGAATGCTGTGGGGCAGGAGTAAATAACTACTGAAGTAGAAGGAAGAGCCTTCAGAGAAATTCAACTTTCCCAGAACAGAAGCTGGATACAGAGCTTCCCATAGAAATCATCCGAAAGGCTCGTGCAGATAGGCTTAAACCAGGATTTATGGTGAGTGAAATGGAGAGAATTGGCTTTAGGCTTTTTTTAAACAGCAGAAGAATAGCGTGGAGGGAGATTATGGCCCTCCTCTGCCTGCATCCAGCTGCATGTGACGGCTTTTGCAGCTGTATTTTTGGAACATCTTTCCCGAGCTCACCTAGAATGCCCAGCTCGAGGCGTCGCAGCTGCTGCCAGCTCTGCTGCCTGCGAGCAGCTGCTGTATTGACAGGCACGTTCCTACCCCGGGAGATGCCGGCGGTGTGGAAATGAGCGAGAAACAACTGTTTATATAATCCGCCCGTACAGATCAATTCCTGGGAAAACAAGCTGCTCCCTGTCTGCAGCAGCAGCGGCAGCAGCACACACCTTGAGCTGCTATAAATAGCTCCAGTGCCTCTTCCAAGGGCCAGCTCCAGGGCCTTTGTGTTCTGCTGGGGTGGGAAATGCTCAGTGAACTGGCAGTGGTTCCCACTGTGGGGAAGGCAGGGGCTCACAGTCTGCCTGCTCCTCAGGGATTTTGATGGGGAAATGCCCCTTCCCTGCCTGGGTCTCTGCTGTACTGAATTTCAGGGAATTATGGAATAGTCTCAGTGGGAAGGGACATTAAAACTTATCCCATTCCTCACCCTGCCAAGGGCAGGGACACCTTCCACTGTCCCAGGCTGCTCCAAGCCCCATCCAAGCCGGCCTTGGACACTTCCAGGGATCCAGGGGCAGCCACAGCTTCTCTGGGCACCCTGTGCCAGGGCCTGCCCATCCTCCCAGGGAACAATTCCTCCCTAATATCTCATCAAAACCTGCCTTCCTTCACTTAAAGCCATCCTCCCTTGTCCTGTCCCTCCATCTCTTGTCCCCAGTCCCTCTCCAGCTCTCCTAGAGACCTTTTAGGCCTGGAAAGGGTTTGGAGCTCTCCCTGGAGCCTTCTCCTCTCCAGGTGAGCACCCCCAGCTCTCTCCTTCCCCTAAATGCCAAATAGGTATCCAAGTGATGTAAGTGATTGATCAGCCCAAGTTCTTCAGGAATCATATCCCTGATGTATCTGGAAAGTTCTGTGCAATTTTACAGTAAATATCTGGACTTGGTGATTCTCTGAGTCCCAGTCAAAGCCCCAGGAACATGACTGGGGTCAGCTCTGCAGACAGTTCCTCGGTGCTGGCAATATTTGCTTTATTTGGGTGAACGACATGTTTTTAATCAGGCAGAGCAGCACAAGATGAACAAACAAACCGGTACAGAGCGTTTCAGGCACACACAGCAGAGCAGGGCCGAGGCACTGCAGCCTTGAGCCACGGCATTTGTGGTGATCCCCGCCTTTTAATGGCCTCATCCCATGTTCCTCTCGAGGTCTGGTCACTCATTACACAGGCACTGAAGTTCTGCTCCTTGATCATGCCCTGAGCTGGAGTTGCAGCTCCTTGGAGCCAGGGGAAAACTCTGCTCACCGTGTCAAGGACTCTGCTGTTGCTGACCTCCTGTAAATTAGGATTTGTGTTTTTTACCATAATGGAGCTTTTTGCCTGAGTGTTTCCATTGGAGGTGGATGGGGGAGTCCTGGGAGGGGTTTGCTGTGCTGCAGGATCACTTCCTTGGGTGACTTCTCTCTGCAGCAATACCAAAACCAAATTTTCTTTCCACAATCATTATTCCTTACTCTTTCTCTCTTCCTTCTCTTTTCTCTTCTCTAATGCTGGACAGAGGGGCTCAAGCAAAATCTTCTAGGGATTTTGCATTTTTAGTTTTTTTCTGAAGCTTTTCAACCAACGCTTCTGCTTAAAATTTCTAAAAGGAAGCAAAAAGCCAACCCATATTTCTGCTACAGGCTGGATAACTGGAAATCATCCACATGAGCTCTTCCAGAGGTGTGAGCACAGTTCCTTGGGCTGGTGTCTTTCACCTGGTTTGCAGTTCTGAGATGTCCAGTGTGGGATTAGATCCCTTAGCCTTGCCTTTGCTGTTTAACCACCTCTTAATGTTAATTAAGGTGGTGCTGTGGAACACCCTAAAAAAGATCTGTACCCTGAGTAGGCTTCTCATATTTACAGAAGACTTGATTTATTGCCTGGAATTTTTAAATGTGGCTGCGTTCTGTGAAATCCCCGAGTGGTTTGGGTTGGGATTGACCTCAAACTCATCCCATTCCACCCCTGCCATGGGCAGGGACACCTCCCACTGGACCAGGGGACACCAAATCCCATCCAGCCTGGCCTTGGACACTTCCAGAGATCCAGGGGCAGCCACAGCTTCCTTGGGAAGCCTGTGCCAGTGCCTCACCACCCAATCCCATTGGGCAGCACGGATCCTGAATTAGCTCGGTATTTTTAGGATTTCACACAATCCAAGTCCTATCATTAGAAGAAGCATCTGAATAGATGAAAGATTCTTATAAAAACATTTCTTTAGGGAACATTGTGTGCAGGAAGATTTTAAAAACCATGCCAGGTTGAAGGGATGCCTGGCAGGATGAAACATTTGGGAGCTGCTGCTTCCACTTGGAAAATTATGGAAGGATTATTGGGTACCAAACAGCAAACTAGTTCAGTGGCCTAAAACCATTTAACTTTTAAAACTTTTGGTTTTTCGAAATTCTTTTTAAATGGCTTAATTCTTTTTTTAACAGAGTGTAATTTCAGGTGATTCTTCATCAATTTGAAGTTTTTGAATGCTTACATCACAAAGTTTAACACTGTTGAAGAACGCAGGATATGTAAAATATTGATAGGCTAAGGGGTTTAAGCTAGAAGAGGTTCAATTCAGATCAGATATAAAAAGGAATGGCTTTTACTTTGAGGATGGGCAGGCCGTGGCACAGGGTGCCCAGAGCAGCTGTGGCCGGCCCTGGATCCCTGGAAATGTCCAAGGCCAGGCTGGATGTGGCTTAGAACAACCTGGGATAGTGGAAGGTGTCCCTGCCCTGGAATGAGATGAGCTTTAAGTTCCCTTCCAACCCAATCATTCTGGGATTCCATGCCAACAAGCTGGACAGTGCTTATTCTTGGTGATGAAAAATCTGTGGCTGTGGTTGTGCACAGTGTGATAATTCTCATGTAAAATACTAGGAAAAGCTGAAATACAAAGAGGTGATGGAATTGCTTTGAAACAATTTTTTTTGGTATCTTTTCTTGAGGTGTCAGTGTGTGCATTAAGCATTCTGTGCAGCTGGGAAAAATGTTTTGTTTTTAATTTTAGCCCTGCTAATAAAGTCTTGTCATGTATGTCAATGAAGCAGAAAGAAAATTACTCCAGAGCTAGCTGTAGGTTGTCATTAAAGCTGATTTCCTGCATTAAGCCAAAAACAAGGAAAGATTTCATTTCTGGACTTCCTAAAGATGTTCATCACATTGACAGCTTCCTAAGCCCAAACCCTGAGAGCTAGAGAAATTTATCTTGTATATGAAAGTATTTGCTCTTGTCTGTCACCTTGTCCTGATCTTCACATGCTGATCTCCTGCTGCCCTCTCTATTTTTAAAATAATTTGCTTCAGTTTCCAGCTGTTGACTCTTGCAGGCAACTGCTTGTAGGGTCCTGCCTGCAGAATCCCTTCCTGAAATAAGAATAAGAAGTGATCTGTTGTTTGGAGAGCACAGCTGAAGGCACATCCTGCCAGATTCCTGGGGGAAAACTCCTGCCATGACTGCATGGGCACTCCTAAACTCCAGGAGGGTTTTGTCTTTGAGTTGTATTTGGTTGTTTTTTTTTCAACGATGACTAAGCCAGAACCTGAGGAGGGGTGACAACTGCAGTGCTGTGGGATTAAACTTTGTGTGCTTCACTCTTTCGTGGTAATGTGTTTCTGAGAAATCTCTCCTTGTGTTCTGCTCCCCCTCCCTCTGTGTTT
Organism: Ammospiza caudacuta; assembly: GCF_027887145.1. Taxonomy (NCBI): domain Eukaryota; kingdom Metazoa; phylum Chordata; class Aves; order Passeriformes; family Passerellidae; genus Ammospiza; species Ammospiza caudacuta. The sequence goes on along the minus strand of NC_080600.1, from coordinate 7,335,632 downwards.
TCACCCTCAGGAGTTCGTTCTGAAATGCTGGAGCTGATGGAATGACTTCTCCTTAGGCTGCTCCAGCTGCAGCAGTGCAGAGATGCAGAACCAGGCATTTTTGAACCAGGTGGAAGGGTTGTGTGGCACTCGAAGGAAGTTCTTTTAGGCTTTTCCCTTCGTTTAAAATCTCTTCTCTGCAGCGGAGTACCACTGTTTCCCAGAAGCACAGAATCTCCAGAGCTGGGAGGGACCCCCAGGGATCTTCCAGCCCAAGGCCTGAGACACAAAGCTGAGCCTGCTGCCAGAGGCAGTGTCCCAGGAGGGGAGTCTGGAGTGGACTGAGTGTCGCAGACATCTTTTCATGAAAAATCCTTTCCTTAGGATTTTTCCTCTTGAGAAGCTGAGACGCCTCAGGAACAAAATGTAAACAATGGTTATCTGCTGCTGTGGAATGCAACAGGTGCATCTGTGATTGGCCCATGTTGGTTGTTTCTAATTAATGGCCAGTCACAGTCAGCTGGCTCGGACTCTCTGTTCGAGACAGAAGCTTTGTTATCATTCTTTCTGATTCTGTTCTTAGCTTAGCTGGCTTTCTGAGATGAAACCTTTTCATCTATTCTTTTAGTATAGTTTTAATGTAATATATATCATAAAATAATAAATCAAGCCTTCTGAAACATGGAGTCAGATCCTCATCTCTTCCCTCAACCTGAGACCCTTGTGAACACCATCACACACTGAGCTGAGATGTTGGTGCAGATCTACCCTGCCTCTGGTTTTCTCTGCTTGGAGTCTGCTTTCTCCCAGGGTCCTGGAGACTGCTGCCAGCTTGGTTTAGGGTTTATCTCCAGCTAACCACAAGGCAGAGGTGGATGGAAGTGAGCCTTGTGGGGCTGGGAGGGAGGACGCTTCCATCGCTCATCCCAAAGGGAGCTGCTTTCCCTGGGTCACTGTAGGCAGCTGGGATGAGAGGTGAGGGGCTGGGAAATCCTGGTGGTGCTGGGAGAGGCTGCAAAACACCAGGAGCCAGAGGGCTGTGAGTGATGCATGGATCAGGGCAGCTCTTTGGGAAGCTCAGGTGCAAACATGGACTTTTTCCAGCAAAGCCAGCTCACAATCCAGAGGCTTTGGATTGCTGTGCTAGCAGAGCTGAATGCTGAGGAGCAGAGGTTTGATGCAAGCCACTGGACAGATCTTGATACCCTTTTCCGCCCCTAATCCACTGAAATCCACTTTTCCACCCCAAGGTGTTCCTTGGATTGATGAGTGACCTCAGAAGTCATGGATGTTGGAATTTTCTTACCTACAGTCATGTTTGCCTTGAAATGGTTTATGAGAAAATTAGTATGACACGATGTCTTCAGTTTGTTTGGTGGTGTTGGCAGGAACTTTGTACATTCTCTTTTGTCTCCTAATTGTTTGCAGGAACGTCATGGTGTCATTTTCATGAGTTAATTATGGTAGAAGTTTGTTTGCTGTCTTTGTGTGTGGTGTGAGAGCTGCAGCAGCACAGCACCAGCCTGCTGCTGGTGGCAGGGACCCTCCTGTGGCCCAGCAGCTCTTCCTTCTCCCAGTTCCCACTCTTTTCCAGCTAGGAGGACGAGGTGTTTGTGATCTGTGTTGTGTCTCTTTGTGAAAAACACCAATCACTTGTTTTTGAAATTTTAAAAGTTTAATAGTAATAAAACGGTAATAAAAATAGTAATATAATTAGAATAATAAAAATTTGGACTATTAGAATTTAGGACAGTATGAGGCAATAAGAACAAAGAGTTATGGACAGTCTGGGTACCTTTTCTGGCAAAATAAGCCCGAAAAAGGACCCACGTTAACAGAGGATTAACCCTTAACAGCAACAGCCTGTTGCATATTCATACACCTCATACATGGTGCATAAATTCCATTCAAACACAGGATTCTGTCTGGTCAGTGTCAGCTTCTTCCTCTGAATCCTGACAGCATCTTCAGGGCTGAGCAAGGTGGGAAGAAGTTTGTTTCTTCTGATAATGGAACAATAAATTCTCTTTCTCTGAAAGATTTGGGTGTTCTGTGGCTGCTATCTCGCTGTGAGTCCTTTCTTTAAAAAAGTATCTTACACACATAGATTCTACTTTAACATTGTTATAACCTAAAACTATATTTAACACACTACTAAAAAAATGAATGCAGCATAACTTTCTGACATAACACATATAATATTCATTTTCATATTTACAAAAAGCACTTTTTTTTTTACAAAAATACACTTTTTTTCACATCTTGAATTCGTAAATCTTTTAGGTAAGTTGGACTGGGATTCACAGAGTATGGCAGGATCCTTGCAGTGCTCCGGGGTGATTCTGTGATCCCAGCATTATCCACACCCGTGGCTGCCCTGTGCAGAGCTTTGTCACAAGAGCTGCAGTTCGGGGCTCTTTCTCAAGGCTCCCTTTTAAAATGGGAGAAAACTTTTTTATCCTGGCCCCAAACCAGCCTGGCCCTGCTCTTGAGAAGCTCAGGGGATAGGAAAAGAGGAGGGAAAGTGGGGAGAGAAGGAGTAGGCTGGAGTTGGCCATGGAAAGGTCACAGTGCAGGAGTGGGGTGGCCATGGGTTATCCCTCAGCCCTTCCAGGATTGTGCCTTTACTGTATTTGACACTGATCTTCCCCGCCGAGCTTCGGGGAGGTACAGCGCCCTGCTAACTACACATTTGTGTCCCAAGATTTATTACAACCTGGGAAAATGCAGAATGTCTTTGGTGGGAGGGGGGGAAGAGGGGCAATGATGCCTCCCTCCCCTGAGGGGCCCGGTTTGAGGCTCCCCTTTTAAAATGGGAGAAAACTTTGTTGTCCCGGCCCTAAACCAGCCTGGCCCTGCTCTTGAGAAGCTCAGGGGATAGGAAAAGAGGAGGGAAAGTGGGGAGAGAGGGAGTAGGCCGGGGTTGGCCATGGAAAGGTCACAGTGCAGGAGTGGGGTGAGGTGTGGCTATGGGTTATCCCCGGGATTGTGCCTTTACTGCATTTGACACACTGATCTTCCCTGCCGAGCTGTGGAGAGGTACAGCGCCCTGCTAACTACACATTTGTGTCCCAAAATTTGTTACAACCTGGGAAAATGCAGAATGTCTTTGGTGGGAGGGGGGGAAGAGCGGGGAATGATGCCTCCCTTCCCTGAGGGGCCCGGTTTGAGCGCGGCCTCGCAGCGCTGAGGGTCAGAGCCGTCGGCCAGTTCATCCCGTGCTGGTTTTGTGCTCTGAGGGTTGGAGCACATCGGAGAGTTCACCCCGTGCTGGTTTTGTGCTCTGAGGGTCGGAGCCATGGGCCAGTTCACCCTGTGCTGGTTTTGTGCTCTGAGGGTCGGAGCCATCGGCCAGTTTCCCCCCGTGCTGGTTTTGTGCTGTGAGGGTCGGAGCCATCGGCCAGTTTCCCCCCGTGCTGGTTTTGTGCTCTGAGGGTCGGAGCACATCGGAGAGTTCACCCCGTGCTGGTTTTGTGCTCTGAGGGTCGGAGCACATTGGAGAGTTCACCCCGTGCTGGTTTTGTGCCCTGACAGCGATGAATCACCCGCTCAGCTCCTGATTTGCGTCAATCAAACCACATTTAAGGGCGCCTTTGTTCGCAGCCTGGAACGCCAGGCCGGGGCAGCGCTGCTCCAGCAGCTCTTCTCCAGCAGCCCGGGCTCAGCTCTGGGGACAGAGCCCCTGCTTTAAGGGAGAGGTGGGAACTTGCTGTTCCTTCCTTTCCAGCCCTCTCCCGCTGGATGCTGGGTGTATAAATTCATCTTGGAATGCATCTTCTCTTCCAGAGGCTGATCCCTGAGGTCTCGCTGTGGAAGCACGGGGTTTCTGCCCAAAGTTGCTGTGATGAGTGTTTTTGTGTGAAGGGATGCAGGTTTATCTTTGTATTTCATTACTTGTGGGTTTCAGTTTCTTGTTTTTTCTTAATAAGAATTTCAATAGAATTACAATTTCTCCAGGAGTGTTTGGACGATGCTCTCAGGCACAGAGTGGGATTCTTGGGGTTGTCCTGTGCAGGGTCAGGCGCTGGACTGGATGATCCCTGCAGGGTGTCTTCCAACTCAATAAATTCTGTGATTGTTACAGAATCCTCTTTCTGACCTAGAAACTGTGTCTGCCATGGGATCACGAGCCAGGCAGAGGCAGTGCTGAAATGCAGCTCCCAGCTCCAGGGGAATTGCAAACCCCAAATCAAATCCCCTTGGCAAACTCAGCCCTGGAGTGGGACACAACCTGATGCTGCTGCTGCTGTGCAGGAAGGCTTTTGGAGAGGTGCTAAAAACCCCAAAAAACCGCCAAACCCCACGAGAGTCTTATCTGCTCTTCACTTCAAATCTCTGGTACCTTAGAGAGGTCTCCAAGCTGGATACAGAGCTGTTCTGGGAGCTGGCTGAGGTTTTCTGAGTTCCCTTTGAGCCTGCCTGCTGAGGGCTGCCTTGGGCAGATGGTGCTTCTCTTGTGGTCTGCAAAGTCCACTGGAAATCCTTCTCCTTTCTTTTCCACTTCTAAGTATCCTCTTTCACCACATTGCCTCCTCTCCTCTTTCCTCAGAGCCTTCAGGGCTGGTAGCTGAGGTCCTGAGCCGCTGCCATGTCCCTGTCCAGGCTCTCCCTTGTCCTAAACACACCCCTGACCCAGTTCATTCCCAAACCACTTCCCTGCCTCTTCCTTTCTCTGTGCTTTCAGCCCATTGAAGTCTCTTCTCCTGCTTCCCGTCCCCCTCTGGCACAAGTCCTTGTGCTCATCAAAACATTGATCTCATGGGCTGTAGCCTTGCCAGCATTATAAGGCCACTGCTCTTCCAAGCATTTTATTTTTCCCCTCCTCTTACAAACACAGAAACAATTTTTATTTTTATTTTCTTCGTTCAGCTTGCTCTCACTATTTTTCAGGCTGAAATGAGAGGATTAATTCCTGCTTTCCTGCTGACAATTGTGAAAATGAGCTAATTTCCAAGTGTCAGGATGCTGATCCTTCTCTCATTCAGTTCCCAAAGAAGGTAATAAAAGAACTATAAGAATAAATCGCTGTAGCAGATGCAGCACATGGGCATATGGTGGTCTATTAATTCCCTATGTTCCACCCAGCTTTTAAAATAAATCAATAAATGTTGATAAAACACTAGAGAAGCATGCAGGGCTTTTCCCCTCCACCCATCTTTTCCTGCTCTGGACTCTCTGATGGTTAATTTTGGCAGGTTTTGGACAACCTCAGAGTTTCCCCATGGAAATGAACACTCACAGGCCTGCCTCCCTCTTTCTCCACACTTGGGGATTGTGTTCCCAGCTGGTTTTATTCCTTGGAGGCAGTCCCTGGCACAGGCTGTCCACAGGGCAGTGCTGGAGTCCCCATCCCTGGAGGGATTGAAAAGACAAGTGGATGTGGCACCTGGGGACATGATTTAGTGGTGGCCTTGGCAATGCTGAGGGAACAGTTGGATTTGATGATCACAGAGGGCTTTCGTTGATTTTATGGTTCTATCAAATAGGTCTTTGTTTGGAATTTTGTACTGATCCTTGTCCCTGTTTAAAGGTGTGTCAGAGGTGTTTAGGAGCTGCCCTTCCTCAGCTTGGCTTCCACAGCTGCTCTGGGCAGTGCCAGGGCCGCCCACCCCTCCCAGGGAACAATTCCTCATTCCCAATATCCCATCCAGCCCTGCCCTCCTCCAGCTTAAGGCTGTTCCCCCCTTGTCCTGTCACTCTGTGCCCCTGTGAAAATCTCCTTTCCTTGCTATGGATCCTGAACAAGCAGCAAAGGCAGGAGGGAGAATGCTTTTTCCACCCTCAGCTAAAGGAAAGCTTTTGGCAGTAGTGCAGTGGAAATTAAAGTTCAATCTTTCTATTAGCTTAAGTGGAAATTGTTAAATACTCCAGGATGCTGTCATTCTCAGACTTAGGACTACACTTGGAAGTTTTCTGGGGACGTTTCTGCCCTTTTTTAAAATCATTTTCTGGGTCCTTGATTTGCTCCTCAACTTTTTTAAGCTCTTCACAACAAAAAGTCTTCGTGTTGGGTTTTTCATAATTCTTTCACTCTTCTAAGTGCTGATTGAGAGCTCCAACCTGTCAATATTAACACAGAATCCATAGGCCAGGACCTTGTGTTTTATGCTGGTTTAGTGAGTGATGTTCCCTTTTATTTGAGAACTGCAGATGCTTCAAGAAGCCTTTTACCCTTTGGCAGCAGAGCTGCTGGAGTGCTCTTGGTGGCCAGGCTGGAGCCTGGCTCCTTGCTCTTCCCAGGGATTGGACAGACAAAAACTGGTGAAAAATTGAATGATAAAATCTCAGGATATCCTGAGTTGGAGGGAACCACAAGGATCATCCAGTCCAGCTCCTGGCCCTGCACAGGACACCCCAACAATCCCACCCTGTGCCTGAGGGTGTTTCCCAAATGCTCCTTGAACTATGGATAAGGTATGTATGACTAGAATTTCCAGCTGGGATTTTGAGTTGAAATGAAAATGGTTTATTTCTGAGAATCTGTGCAAAGGCTCTCTGTCCTTTGGAAATATAAAGTCAGCTTTGACTGACTTGTTCCTGCTACTTCAAAATATGGGTTTTAATTTGTATTACATTGTATTAGATTAGGTGGAGGGGGTTGTTTATTATTATTATTTTGTTTTAATTAATCCTTTTGCTGGTCTGCAGGCACAGTTGTTTTGCTTCAATCAAAAAGTTATCGCAGAGGCAGAAATGAGATGCAGGAGCAAGATGGGGAAGGGAAGGCTTCTGACAGGAAAGCAGGAGAGGGACTTCTCACAAAGCCTTGGAATGATGGGATGGGGGGGGATTGGTTTTAAGCTGAAGGAGGGCTGGTTTTGATGAGATATTGGAGAGAAATCCTTCATTGTGAGAGTGGGCAGGCCCTGGCACAGGGTGCCCAGAGCAGCTGTGTCTGCCCATGGATCCCTGGAAGTGTCCAGGGCCAGGCTGGATGGGGCTTGGAGCAGCCTGGGATAGTGGAAGGTGGGGCTGTGTCTCCTTAAGAGGGAAGATCCCTAAACTGTATGTAAACAAGAGCTCCTTGGATCTGTGTGTTTCCAAACTGCAGGTTCAAAGTCCTTTGTGGTGGTTTTTACACAGAGCATCTACTTCTGAGGAGAGATGATGATTTTGTGTGTGCAGAATAAAACCCACCAGCTTGTGTTTCTAATGGTGTCCACAGAGTAAAAGGAGCTTTGCCTCAGGTGGTTTTACTTGTGGTTTTTGATGTGTGTTTAGGGAACCTGGCCTGAGGTGCTGCCACACTGGAATCCTGGAGTCACTTCTGAACCCCTCGTGACAAGACGGACACTGAGGGGACACTGGAGAATGGCCAGGGCAGGGAATGGAGCCCCAGGAGCAGCTGAGGGAGCTGGGAAGGGGCTCAGCCTGGAGTAAAGGAGGCTCAGGGGGGCCCTTGTGGCTCTGCACAGCTCCTGACAGGAGGGGACAGCCGGGGTGAAGAGGACAGGAACAGAGGGAACGGCCTCAGGCTGGGCCAGGGGAGCTTTAGGATATTGGAAATTAGGAGAAATTTCTTCCCTGAAAGGGTGATCAGGCACTGGAACAGGTTTCCCAGGGCAGTGATGGAGTCACCATGCTTGGGAGGGAGAAGGTATGTGGATGTGGCACTTGGGGGCATGGTTTGGGGCCTGTTCTGAAAACCCCCATTTCTGTGCCCCCATCCTGGTGCCCTTTTTGCTCTGCCTTTTCCCCACTAGCTGAGGCACAGTGCAGGGCCTGGTGTCCCCAGCACTTGTGGCCATGGAGCTGCCTGTGCACGTCCTGCAAAGCCCCTCCTACCCATGGGCTTGTTTGAGTGGAAATACAGTGAATCAAGGAGAGACCAGGCTGGAGGACACCAAAGAAACTCAAAACATCCCCCCCAAACTCCCCTGTCTTCTACATCTCCTTCCAAGCGTGGAGGGAATTATTCAAACTGTCTGAACTAATCTCTAACCCCACACATCTCTTTGGAGCTCCACTTAGCTCCAGATGATGGAATTTGTGGTGGTAATCACAATTTAAGAAGCAGTACAATAACCTGGCAGCCTGTTAATAGTTTGTTCTCTTCCTGGCACAGTACAGTTTTTAATTTCTTGTGGTGAAATAATCAGCTGTCCTTTCAAGACTTCAAGGTGCTGCTTCTGCTTCCTGCTGTGTTTTTTCAGGACATGGCACTTGGACTGAGAGAACTGTGTGCACAGCATATCCCAAACTGCTGGAGAACCCTCCCATGCCCTGTTTTGTTGCCTGACTTTTGGAAGGACAGGGGAAAGCAGGAGCAGCTGGTCCCTGGGTGATCCCCCCTCTGGTGGGACAAAGCTCTGGTGATGGCTCTCACTTCTTTGGCTGCTTTGCTCAAAAGCCTGTGGGTACTGTGAAGTCTCCTTTTCACAGGCAGAGATTCCCAAGCAAAGCTGAAACCTCCAAGCAGGACTAGGAAGATGTTTTTTAACCAGCTGTGTCCCATTTTCTTACTTTTTTTCACCTTTCCTAAAGTTTGTGCTGCCCATCTCCCTACTCACAGTAATTCTACATCCTCTGCCCTGGGAGCTGCCTCTTTTGCAGTCAGCTCTCAATTCCTTATCCTCTTTTTACCTTTCCTGCTGGGTTTTGGTGGCTGACACTGATCAATGGATTTTATTGATGGTGGACAAGACAGATGGAGTGTGCATAGCAGGAGTATTCTAGGAAATAAAATTGCTAAAAGTAGAGGAGATGCTTCTGATCTGTAACAGTGTTGTACAAGCACATTGGTGTCTTGTGCTGGAAATGTCAAAAGGTGATTAAGTATAAAATATTTTGGGTCTCACCCATTCATTATAAATGGCAGCTGAATTTGTTTTGAGGCAAAGTTATTCCAGACTGTGCATGTGGCACTTGGGGACATGGTTTAGTGGTGGAGTTGGCAGTGTTAGGGGAATGGTTGGGCTTGGTCTTAGAGGTTTTTCCAGCTTTAATGATTCCATGATTTGGTAGGAGACCAGTGACTGGCAGGGTGGCAGGTTGTCTTGGTTTGGAAAGCCAGGAGTCTGCTAAGGAAGGCAGGAGCCTCCCCTGAAATGGAGAATGTAAGCCCTCCCCACCCCTCTGAATTGCTGTAAATTTTAAATTAAGGGGCTCTCAGGCAAAAATATGGGAGCAGGAAATAACAGTTCTTTAATAGGGAAAAGAAAAAAAAAATAAAAGGATAAAATAAACAATGCAGTGCACTAGAACAACAGTGACAGAGTCAGAACCCAGCCTGACACCCTGTGGGTCAGGCTGTTGGTGGCAGTCCCATTGGAAATGTGGCTGCAGCCCTCCTGCAGTGTCAGGGGTGGTTCTGTTGGAGCAGGGGGATCTGTAGAGAAGGATGTATGCTTCCTCTGGAGATCCAGTGGAAGGAGAGGCAGCTGCTGTTCCTCTGGGGAATCCCGTGGAGAAAGCCGTGCTGGTGTCTCAAACACCTCTGGATTATATCTGGGTAGCAATGCTTGGCTCCTCCCTCTGGGCTCACATCTCCCAATGGGATGTTCTAGTTCTTATCAGCCATGCAGTGACATTCAATAGTCTGTTATCAGCAATGTCCCCTCCCAGGGAGGTGTGAATGTGGTCACTCAGAGAGAGAGATAAAGCAAACTGCCCACTTGACAAAGGTGATCTGCCATACAGATGGGAATGGAAAACATCTTGCATGGCAATCTTCAACATAGGTCTGGGGTAGGAGGTCTGGAAAAGTGGCTTGGGGGGAATGCTGCCATTCCTTGAACTCAGCGTTTTCTCTGGGTTCCCATTCTTTTCCATGTTAAAAATGAGACACATCAGATGGGGGAATTTGGGCATGGGTGTTGTGTGGCACTGAAGGGCATTTAGGGCTGGGGAAGCCAAAGTCTGTGGTACCTTCATGAGCCAAGGAATACAAATGTCTCAGGAGGATCATTGTTATCCAGAGCTGTTCATCCTCATCCAAGAGCCTGTTTCTGCTCTCATATGGTCTCATAGGACGGGAGTGCTGACAAATCACAGCATCATGGGATGGTCTTGGTTGGGAGGGACCTTAAAACTCATCCAGGTCCACCATCTTCCGCTATCCCAGGCTCTTCCAAGCCCCGAAGTCCAACCCGGCCTTGGGCTCTGCCAGGGATCCAGGGGCAGCCACAGCTGCTCTGGGCACCCTGTGCCAGGGCCTGCCCACCCTCACAGGGAATTCCTAATTCCCAACATCCCATCCATCCCTGCCCTCTGGCAGTGGGAAGCCATTCCCTGTGTCCTGTCCCTCCAAGCCTTGTTAAAATCCAGAGCTTTGGGGTTTGTGCCTCTGTTGTAAGTGGTGAATGTGTTAGGAGCAGCGTGCCTGCCTCCCTCTGGGGGCTGGATGGGACAGGAAGATCTGCTCCAGGCTGGGCTTCCCACAGCCTGGGAACACACTGAGGCTCTGTGTGCTGCTGAGACAGCTGGGTGGAAGGGATCCACATAAATCAAGATACCAGGAAAACAAGCACAGCATCTGCAGCACAAAGGGAAGGCAGAAGCATGAGGCTGGATATGTGGTTGGGACACTTTTGGAAGTGCCTGGCTTTCCTTCCTTCAGTTGGAAATCCAGCTGCTGGGCTGCATTTTTTTCCCTGCTGCATTCTTCATTTGGAGCATTGTTTGTGCTACCCTTGAATGGTGACTGCCGAAGCTTCTTCACTTGTGTGGGCAGCCCTGGAAGTCTGTTTTCTATCTTTCAGAAGATTCCAGCTAGTTAGGGTTCCTTTGTCAATCAATTTTCTCTTGTTTACCAGGGTATTAGGAGGCTGGAATAGAAGCAGTGTGTGTTTTGCCTTAGGAAACATCAGCAGCCCAGTCACCATTCCAGAAATTCCACTCAACTTGTTTTTTTTCCCGTCTGTAGCAAAGCTCACAAGGATTGTGAATGCTGTAAATGTAAATCTGAAAAGGTCAAACCTCATGTATGCTGGAGACAGGAGTAGAGGACGACATTGATGCAGGGGTACAGTGAATTTCAAACTGTGGCTTGAGAACAAGATGTTCAAAAAACCTGTCCAAGGACATGCCTTGGGTATCGAGGAGGAGTTTGAGGGAAAGCAGTGAGGATTTATTTGTGTTACTTGATGGCTTCTTAACATGCAGCAGAGAGGGAGCAAACCACAGGGTGAGGCTGGAGATGAGGAAAAGGCTCTTTCCCCAGAAGGTGCTGGCAGTGCCCAGGCTCCCCAGGGAATGGGCACAGCCCCAAGGCTGCCAGAGCTCTGTGAGCATTTGAACAATGTTCTCAGGGATGCACAGATGGGATTGTTGGGTGTCTGTGCAGGGCCAGGGCTGGACTCCATGGGCCTTGTGGGTTCCTTTCAGGATGTCCCCTGGCTCTTTGAAAGGCTTTGGATTGGATGAGTCCTTGTGCAGAGCTGCAGCTCTGCCTTGCTGCATTTCCAATCCCAGGAGTGAACACCCGTACCCAGCGCCGAGGGAATCTTATCTGCATTGACAAATGTCAAGTGTTTTCAGCTGCTCCTTTGCTCGTGCTGCACAAAGGATGAACGATTCCTGCTGGCTGGGGATTGAAATGTGGGCCAGGATTGATTTTTTTGGGGAGGCCATTGATTGGCACTGCTGGCTTGATGGCAATGTCAGCACGGCAGTGCCTCCAGCCAGCAAAAGGCAGGGGATGGATTCTCCATCAGTGGCTGGAGGAAGGCAACCCAGACGTAGCTGTTGGTGTAAAACACTGAAGGATGCAGTCAAAACTAATGGAGGTATTTGCTGTTTAGCAACTTTGTAGTCACTGTGGTTTCTTATTTTAAACAACATCCAGATAGGATAATATGTTCAGGCTCACAATGTGCACTGGTTCTAGGGAATGAGAAAACTGAGCCTCCTTTTCTCCAGGTCCAGCACATTTGGGTTTATTATGTGGAGCCCACTTCCCTATTTGCTGATCATATTTTCAACGTTTTTCCCCTCCCATGATAAGCAGGGACCTCTTGGCTGCAGAAACTCTAAAGGAATTCTGATGGATTTCTGGGAGGTGCCAGCTGAATTTTGGTTGGGGCACACAGAGGGCTATGGAAGGCATGGCTTTAAGGCGAGAAATGGGAGATAAATAACTGCAGATTAAGAAAAAAAGCCCTGAAAACAAAACCCAAAATCATCCCTTTTTTGCCTGACTGCTTCTGAGTAAATGGTGCCTTAAGGAGTAACTGAAGTAGTAAACCCAAGTATCTTAATTTACACTTTTCTACTTGCAGTGATGAAGCAAAACCCAACATAATGACACAGAAATGAGTTCAAATTTGAACTGGAGCAATGTGGGCTAGTGGAAGGTGTCCCTGCCCATGGCAGGGAGTTTGGAACTCGATGAGCTTTCATGTCCCTCCCAGCCCAAACCACCTACTCACAATTACATCTGGAGACCTCTGCTGAGTGCTCTTTAGAACACCAATTTCCTTTGGTAACACACAAAAAGTATTTCATCATGCTGATTGTTCACTCAGAGGGATCCTCAGGGACTCAGAGGTCCCCTGGGTGTTGCAGCTCCTGAGATTCCCGATTCCCTGTGAAGGCTGTCTCCAGACAGACCTGGAGCAATCCACTTACGGAAGTGCAGCCCATGAGGAGGTTTGGTGCTGTTCAGCCCCCTGTGAAGGCTGCACATTGGGGCTAAAAGTTCTGTGCCCTAAAGGAACAGACAACAATGCTCATTAAAATGCTTTTTAGTTTGTTTTCTCCTCTTTGTCACATTATTTTGAACACCAAGTCCAGCGTTGAGGCTGCACTCAGAGATGGTTGGACTCAATGATCGTGGAGGGTCTTTCCAACCTTTTCTGCAATTCCATGATTTTGGGTTGGCCTTGTGTTAAGACACACTTGCTTCTCCTTGGCTTGGAAACAGGAGTTGCTCATCTACACACCAGGAATTAGAAATATCCATTTTCAAAATGTGCCGTTCTCGTGTTACTGTGTTTAATGCAATTTAAAATGCTTTTACTAAAGCAAATCCATATTACTGGAATTATCTACTATTACTAGATTAGATCGCCATGGAATAATGATCCATTGTGGTAAGGCAAGCCCATTATGCATTGCAGGAGCATTTCAGCTGCTGTGAACCCCTTATGTGCAATAGAACCAGAATAAAGGGAATTTTTGAGCCTGAGGGAGTTGGGGATTGTGCCTTTCTGGTGGCAGTGGTGAGAGTTTCCTCTCTTGGAGCTTTCTGCTGCTTTCCATCATCATCAAAGGAGGTGCTGAGGGTGGGTGCTGGGAGCTGTCCTCTGGGTTGGGATTTGGTGGTCTCCATCCAGAGTTCTCTGTTGAAAGTGTCCAGCTTCTTCATGGCTCTAGTTTAAGGGCAGTAATTCCCACAGAAATGCTTAGTTTGTGTATTTTACAGTAAAACAGTCCTTTTGATGAATGACTCCACGTTCTTATCTTTAGTTAAAAGTCACCCTTGGTGCTTGGAACTTTTGAGGGGTTTGTTTCTTTTGAGGGTGAAGAGCCAATGGTGAAGTTTGGATTATGGTTGCTTTAGAGATGACTGGTTTTAATTGCATGATCAGTTTAATTGCTGTTTGTGTACTTCCTTGATGATTTTGATTTTGACCAAGCACTATCTCCAGTTTTGTTTTGAGCACCCTGAATTAGCATGTTGGGACAGGATTTTGATTTCTGGGCACCAGTAGCTTTTGGTCCAAACTTTGTGCTCAAACTTACTCAATTTTTATGTGCACCTGCTTGAAATCTGAGCAAAGCAAGGAGAAAACTTGTCCTCCTCCCTTTTTGAGACTGAGAGAGGCATTCAAACATGACATTGTTGTCTCCAGCAGGCGTGGGGTGATTTGCAGTTCAGGCTGCTCATAAGCATGGTCATGTGGTATTTTCTGGGGTCCCCTGTGGTAGGAAGGAATGAATTTGACTCTGTATTCTTAGAAAGCTAATTTATTGTTTTATGATATTATATTAAAGGATGCTATACTGAAACTATACCAAAGAATAGAGAAAGGATACTTAGAGAAGGCTACAAAGAATGATAATGAATCTCAAGACTCTCTCCAGAGTCTGACACAGCCTGACTGTGATTGGTCATTACATTAAAACAAATCACATGAAACAATCCTGCCTGTTGGATAAACAATGTCCAAACCACATTCCAAAGCAGCAAAACACAGGAGAAGCAAATTACATATTATTGTTTTCCTTTTTCTGTGAGGCCTCTCAGCTTCCCAGGGGAAGAATCCTGGGCAAAGAGGAGAGGATTTTTCAGAAAATATGATGGTGACATGGTCAGCTGGTTTGTGATCCTTAAAAGGTTGGACCAAAAGGATTTTTCTCTGCTGAGCCACAGATGTTCTGCTGTTACAGGCTTGGATGTGATATTGTATGTGAAGATGAGTTTTCCATTGTGAAAGATGGTGGGTGTAGCAGAAAGGGTGATGGAGCACTGGGAAGAGTTGGGGCTGAAAGCCTTTGGAGCCTGACAGCCACTGCTCCATCAAACCCAAGGTCTCTGATCTGTTTGCTGACCATCCTGTTTCCATGTCTCCAGATTTATTTTCCTCAGTGAAAAATCCCCCTTTTTTCCCCTCTGCCCTTTCCAATTCTGCGACGTGCTCAGGCAGCTCCCAAGGCCAGAAGGCATCTGCTTAGTCCTGAAATCCTGCATGGTTCCCGTTGCCAGCAGTGTCCAGGGAGGGCTCCAAGCCTCAGTTTCCTTTGCCTCAGTTCTCCCTGCAGTCTCTACTGCATCCAGGAGTTTTTCCTGGGTTAGCAGAATTGTTTAATAAGTGTCCTCAAGTCCCTTTTCTGCACTGGAAAGGATCAGAACCTACATTTGAAATAGTTCATGGAATCACAGAATCCCTAGAGCTGAAAGGGACCCACAAGAATCACAAAGCCCAACCCCACAGATACCAGCAATCCCACCCTGTGCATCCCTGGGAATGGTGTTCAAACCCTCCGGGAGCTCTGGCAGCCTGGAGCTGTGCCCATTCCCTGGGGAGCCTGGGCAGTGCCAGCACCTTCTGGGGGAAGAACCTTTTCCTGAGATCCATCCTAAGCCTCCCCAGAACCATCACTTGTGTGGAACAGCCTTATTTAGCTCGTGTGCTAGCCAGGCATGGGGCTGAAAGGCAATCCATGCTCTGTGCTTCCCATCACATACAGCTTGTTCCCTTCTGGAAGGAGGGAAGCCTTTTCTTCCCATGGCATCTCATTAGCTTGAACATCATGTCCTGTGAGCGTGTGGGCAGGAGCTGGAGCCTCATTTGAAGCTGTGGAAGAGCCAGGCTATCTTTCAGCTGGATTTCTTCCTGACAGTTTATTCATCCAGAGAGAAGGGAAAATTAAGCAGGCTACTGAACCTTCTCTCCTGCCTTGAAAATGTGCTTCGCCTCTCTCCCACTGCTGACAATTGCAGATAATTTCAAGGTGTTTTTCCCACCCTCCCCCTCCCTCTCCTTTGCTTCATTCTTGTATCAGCAATCAGTTGTGAAAAACCTGCTGGAGCATTTGGATCAGAGGGGCATTCTGCCTGTGGGTTTGTGGCTCTCCAGCGGGGATGCGTGTGTGTGTGCTGAATAGCGGGTGATTGGGGAGTGGCCGGGTGCCAGCAGCACCTCTCCCGCTGAATGCTGAGGGAGTCCTGGGGAGCTGGCTTTTTTCACTGTGCTCAAGTTCACAGGACCTGTCTCAGCAGATTAAACGCCTCACTTTGATAGTGCTGATCTCCTGGAGAAACATTTAACCGGCAGGGTGGAATCCTGCCTTCATCCTGCTCGCCTCCCAAGAAGGATGGGAAATTTTATCCACTTTTGTTAAAAGGCTGCATTACAAGTTAAAACCAAAAGATCCCCAGCACCACACAGGGAGCAGGAACATTTTGCAGAATGGCTCTGGAAAGAGCCTGTTGGTTGAACATAATATTCCAGAGTGAAGTTAAATGCTTGGACTATGCTAATTTCTTGAGGACAGTCACCTTTTCAGATGGATTGCACCGTGCAGATGGTGGCAGATTGTGCCCTCCTCCACTCCTGCCAGGAGCGTGTGCTCACTGACAGAATCAAAGCAGCAAAAGGATGAAGCTCTCCAGAAGAGTTGATGAATCTCTTGCCTTTAAAATTGAAGTGCTTTGTGCCAGGGAAAATATCTATGAATATATTTATAGTCATGAACAGCGGAGTCTGGGCTCCTTCATTGCAAGTGGGAAAATTGCTGTTCCACCAAGTCTGTGAAAGTGGAATCTACTTTTAGATGCTTTGAAATGGGAGTCTGTTTTTTTTAATCTGGGTTTTAAAAATATCTGAAGTCCAAATTTTAGAAATCTGTACATAATTGACATGAAGATGATATATAGAGACAATCTAAGCTGGCAGGTGTTATGGAATCACAGAATCCAGAGGGGTGTGGGTGGGAAGGGACCTTAAAGCTCATCTAGTGCCACCCCCTGCCATGGGCAGGGACACCTTCCACTATCCCAGGCTGCTCCAAGCCCCAGTGTCCAGCCTGGCCTTGGGCATTGCCAGGGATACAGGGTGGGGCACCCTGTGCCAGGGCCTGTCCACCCTGCCAGGGAACAATTCCTAATTCCCAATATCCCCTCCATCCCTGCCCTCTGGCAGTGGGAGCCATTCCCTGTGTCCTGTCCCTCCATCCCTTGTCCCAGTCCCTCTCCAGCTCTCCTGGAGCCCCTTTAGGCCCTGGAAGTGTCTCTGAGCTCTCCCTGGAGCTCTCTCTTCCTCATCTCTCCCAGCCTGGCTCCAGAACAGAGGGGCTCCAGCCCTTGTGCTCAGGAACAGGTAGATGGGGATGTTATCAGGAACAGATAGATGGGGATGTTTTTCCTGCTGCCTGGTGTGATCTTGGTGGCTCTCTATGGGACAAGGCTGGGATAGGGGGGATGTGAGGTGCTGATCCTGCAGGGAGCACCTTACCTGGCACTGATGTGACATCCTGCAGATCCCGCGTGGAGTCCCGCAGCGAGCTGTGTGTCGGGCTTTGCCCTGCGCTGGGCAGGGGGAGCTGTCACCGTGCACAGGAGAGAGCCCGAAACAGAGCTGGCTCCGGGACACAGCCCCATGCATGCCTGGGAACGGCACCGGGGGCGGTGCCTGCCCGGGAAAGCAGAGCTCGGGCTGGGGCTGGCCCGGCAGAGCCGGCAGGGCTGAGTGCGGCTCTGTCCCTCGGGAATGGTCAGGACTCTGCGCTGCCCCCGCAGCGCTGCCGGACCCCGCGGTGTGCCAGGTGCGTGGGGGCATTCCCTGGGTTCCCCTCCCTCCTGAGCCATCCTCGGGGCCCAGCGTGCCACGATTGATCTCTGGGTGTTGTTACCTTTAGGGGTGTGGAAGAAAAAGCTGGGATTTTTCAGATTTGTGTTTGGTTGAGTCCTGTCCGTCCTCCCAGGGCTGCTGAGGGATAGCCAGGATAGTTAGGAGTGTAGGGTTTAATGAGGGTGAGGTTATGGATAGTAGTGGGATTGGAGGGAGTTTTATGGCAGTGGATAGGAGGAGGCTAATTTTACCTGGCTTTCTGTAGTTACTTGCTATGGGCCAAACGAGCTGATTTCGAAACCAGCTATGGTGAAATGGAATGCAAACCAGCATTAAATACATGTTTTTTTTTTTTTTCACTTGGAAGAAAAAATAGGCACAAAAAAATGTTGCATACATTCTCTTCCTTTAAGGTGTTTTGTTTTTTCTTCCCTGCATTCTTTGTTGGGGGGCACTGGGCGGGGGGGGGGGGGGGGGGTTTCTGGCTTTCCTTGCCCAAGGGGAAGAGAAGCAAATCTGGAATGGGCAGCTCCTGCTTCCTGCTGTAATGATGCCAGGGAGCCTTAACCTCTTTCATGGGTTACTCCGAGCCTCTGCTCACTTGCATTTGTATGTCAAGGATTATTTGATTCCCCTGCATTTCCAAAGTGACACATCTCTTCAGTTTTGTGTGGATGAAGTCATCGGAGTCTGCTGAGGAGGCTGAAGATTGTCATGTTTAGGAGGAGTTGCTTTATCCTCCCACTGCAAAGAATTAAGGAAAATAATGGCATAGGAAGTGGAACACAATGCTTCCAGGGTTTAGCATTTGAGAAGTGGTGTCTTGTCATTTGGATATCAGTCTGTCAACGCCTTGAGGACCACAGCTTCCTGTTTAAACGCTTCTTAGGTATTTTGGCTTCTAGGATAACTTCCTAGTAATAAATTAAATGTTGCTTTTTGTGTTAACAGCTGCTGAGCATTAGAGTCCCAGGAGGGTTTGGGTTGGAAGGGACCTTCAAGACCATGCAGTTCCTCTGCCATGGCCAGGGTGCCACTCACTGGATCAGGTTGCTCAGAGCTCCGTCCAGCCTGGCCTTGAACTTTTTTATTTTTCCTTTTATGCTTTTATGTTGATGCTAACCAAACTGTGACCTGCTGGATTTATTTTTGCAAGGTCCAGGGTAAGAGAGCAGTAAATGATGGGCCTGGGTATCTTCCGGTCCTTGTGAGGTATTTGTGTGCATTCTAACGGAAAAGGAAGCTTGAACCCCATCCTGGTTCTCTCTGGCAAGGTGCTGGGTGCTGGGGTGGGCTCCTGGCTTTGGTGGAACTCCTCCACTGACCTCTGGACTCTGGAATGTCTCTGGAGCAGTCAGGATTGTCAAGGGCATGAGGGAGACTTGCTATTCCATATGTACCAGCCTCTTCCAGAACTGAGGAAGCCACCAGCCTGACCTACTTCCTACTGCATCCAAAGCAAGGAGTCAGAATGAAGGCAAATTAAAAATATATGTACATACACCAGCCCATCCTGGTGATGGTGATACATATATTGTATATGTACATGTATTGTGATGTCACCCGCTGGCAAGGCAAGGTGGCTCACTTCAATAGTAATCCTAATAATTAAAGAATTACCCTATATGAACGGGATTGGATTAATTTCCATCCAAATGGGTGTTTTGATAACTCACACAAATCCGTCCCTTTTTCACTTGTCTCCCCTCCTCTTGTCCCCCGTTCTGCCCCTGTGTGGCTGCAGTGGTTTTGATTTCACCATCCCCCTGTAAAGCAGGAGTAAATAGTGCTTCAAGGCTGGCTTTGCTGTTTGGAGTTCCAGGGGCTGGGTTTTTACAGTGCTCGCAGTCGGTTCCAGCTGAAGCCATAATTGGTATTTCGGCCTGAGAGCTGCTGTAAATCTCCGAGAAGGGAAGAGAAGGATGCTCTCATTTTGTTAGGCTGCCTCTCTTTCGGATGCAGAGTGCATCTTCCAGCTCTCTGGGCTAATTAAAATGCCATTACAGTACATGTGGTGCTACAATACAGTCTAGGGAGACTTCCAAAAATAGATCCTTGAGTGCAGACAAATTAGAGAGGAAATATGCACTGAGCATTTTCTCATAGGTTTAAAGAGAAATAATCCATTTGCTGTCCTAATTGCTTTCTTGTAAATGTTGAAAGATTTTTTTTCCCCCCCTCTGTAAATTTTGAGTGAGCAGACAAATAAATAACGCATCCATGATAATTAGTGTTCTCATTACTAATATTGTAACTTGTCACACACATTTGATATGCAAGTCAGGGTGTTGCAGTGGCCTGTGCTGAACGGTCAGGGGTGGAGATTTTGTATTCCTCAGCCAGCCTGTTTTAGCTGCCTGGCATCCCAAGGCTCCAAGGGCAGCGCATGATCTGGTTTTTAAATTCAGCCAAACGCTCGAGCAGAGCCACCCACGGACCCTCCCCAGATCCTGCCAGGAAGTAAAGCAGAGAAATCCTGTTTGCACATTGTCCTTCCCCCCAGCCCAGCTCGGGTACAACATGCAGGCTGCTTTTTATAGCCTGGTGTACTGTGGGTACTGAGAGCAGGGGGGAAAGAAACCCCACGTCCCTGTGCCTGCAGGAGATTCATGGAATTGCTGTGGGCTGACACGTGTAATGGAGACAGCACAGAGCTGCTGGGCACTGCCAGGACCAGCCAGGAGCTCCTGTGTGCTGCAGCCTGATGCAAAGGGACGAGGCTTGTGCTGGCTTGTAGAATCCCACAATGATTTGGGACCTCAACGCTCACCCTGTTCCGCTCCCTGCCGCCGTCCCAGGTGGCTCCAAGCCCCATCCAGCCTGGCTTGGGCACTGCCAGGGATCCAGGGCAGCCACAGCTGCTCTGGGCACCCTGTGCCAGGGCCTGCCCACCCTCTGAGGAAATTCCCTGCCTGCTCAGGAGCCCCTGGTTGCTGCTGTGCAGTGCGGTGCTGTCCAGAATATTTATAAGCAAAGGAAACAGAAGTTGGTCGAGTGGTCTCAAACTCACAGAAAACTGCTCATCCTGAGGAAAATCTCTGGGCCACTGTGTTGTCTTCCCTCCGTGGAGAACAGGCTGATGCTGGCAAAGATAAGTTCTGCAGCCCCTCTGTCTCATTTTTAAAAATTTTCTCTCTGAGGTTTCCCCTTGAACCTTTCATGTTCAGGTGTTGAAGCTAAAGCTGTGGCCACCGAGGCTGCCATGTCACCTTGCCCGTGCCCGTGGTGGCACATCCAGGAGGAAACTGGGATCCTCTGCATCCTCACTGAATGCAGAGTGCTTGGTTTTGGAAAATCCTTTGTCTTTTCCTTGCTTGGCCAGGTGTTTCCCATTTGTAGTTGCACTTTTTTCTGTCATTATCACAGCAGGGAGGTTTTACTCCTTTGTCACTGCATCCCCCATCTTTTTTTTTTTAGTTTTAATTCTGCGTTTCAAAGGGACAAATCTGAGTCAGTAATGCTGATTTTCTCTGCCTCTTGCTCCAGCCTTTCTCCCTGTCTCTCCTAAAGTTTTACTTCTACACCTCTGTAAAACTTTTCCTCTACTCTGGTTGTCCTTTAAAGATAATTTTTAGTTGCTCATTGCTATGCTCCAGGAATTCAGGTAGGCCAGGATGATTTGCATCAGGTTGAAAGATCTGAATAAATGGAAAACTATTTAAATAACCTCTTCGTTCCCAGTTCTGCCCTGCATTTTAAAGCTCATCAGAGTTAATTATAGTCAGGCTGCTTGCAGTTTTCTCTAAGACCTCACTGAATGTTTCAGCCTTCCATTTCTCTTCATTTCTTGTCTTTTTAAAGTGGAGAAGTTGCATTTCCCAGTCTTCATCTGGTTTGGTTTTGCCCTGGATGATCTCAGAGGTCTTTTCCAATCTTGACAATTCTCTGGTTCTGCTGCTTCATCTTTTCTGAGGGTTCTTATCTGTCATGTTTCTGCTTTATTCTGGACTGAACTTATAAATATTTTCCCTTTGTTTTGCTATTTTCAACTTCTTTCAAACCTGCAAACTCAACTACTTCCAAACCTGTCCTGGCTATATTCTCTGAATAACTTAACTCTTTGGAACAGATTAAGATAAAAACCAAAGTGTTCAAGTTTCCATCAATGAATTATGGCTTCATCTTGTTAATTAATGACTAGAAATGCCCATCTGGAAACGAAGCTACACAAAATGTTCCCTGACTCGAGCCATGAATCAGCCAGGCTGGTGTCTGCTTCCCTCCAGGCTCCGTGGACAGAGCACTTTGTGGCAGAGTTTTGGGGAAATCATCAGAATGATTCACAGAGAACCAATTGGAGAGGATGGTTCCTTGCCAAATCTGTTTAGTAGCTCAGCACCAATTTGGCCAGCAGAGAGCTGGGGAATATTTTGTAGCTTGTCTGGGCTGTCTCAGTACTCAAACCAGGGCTTGTGACTTGTGAGGAGAGTCAAAACCCTGACTGCAAGTGCTCCAGCAGCTCCACATCCTTGTGCTGAGGCAGGACTCCAGAGATTTAGAGCTTTATTTTTATTTTATTTTATTTTATTTTGTTTTATTTTATTTTATTTTATTTTATTTTATTTTATTTTATTTTATTTTATTTTATTTCATTTTATTTTACTTTATTTTATTTTATTTCATTTTATTTTATTTCATTTAATTTCATTTTATTTTATGGAGTGTTATTTGCACAGCAAAGACCAAGAACCTTGGTCTTGGATAGCTTGGTTTTGCTTCAAGTGTTTTAGCTGTCAGTGCTTTAAAAGATGTTCCTGAATGTTCTGCTGTGATTAATCTAATCCTCATTTTGAAACAAAGATTGGTTTATGGGCATGGGAGTTTTTTTAATGAGTGTAAAAAAGAATATACTTTATTTCTTACCAAGTCTTAAAAATTCCCCAAATTGACCTGGATTTGTTTCACAGAGAACCTGGCTGCTGCTACACGGCTCTGTTTTGTCTCCATGGGTTCTTCTCCTGTGAAGGAACATCTTTATCTGAAACTGCCCAGCAGAGAAGCTGAGAATGCCCTGCTCCCCAGGAAAACTGGGAATTTTCCTGGGCTGTGCTCTCCACTGACCCTGGAGTGCCTGATGGCTTGATTATATTTTAAATAGTGATGTTTTGCTCTTCCCCTTCTGTCTGGGTATGGTCATTGGAGGTGAACCCAGGCAAGACATGGAGAAGTCCCCAGAAAATCAGAGAAAGCAGGGAGAAGAAAACAAATATTAACATTTTTGTAACGCTGTCCTTTGCCTGAGAGAGATGGGGTGGCTTCTTTGATGTCTCCAGACAGGGTTTGGCTTGATCCTATCAGAGCTGCAGCACAGAAAGGGGTTGGAGGGGAAAAGTGAGACAGGCTGGCAAAGGTGGAACAAATAGGTTTGAGATAAATTTTCTGTGTCCCAGGGTTCGTAATTACACTGAAAACATAATTTAGCATTTTTTGCTTTGGCTTTTCTGGGAGGGGAATGGGTGACTAGAAACTCAGGTGTGGCAGTCTCCAACACTGGTTGTTCTGTTTAACTCTACCTGGATGCAAGATACAATCTTGGAAATATTTTAAATAGGGAACTGCTTCAGCAAGATGGATTTGTGCATCTCATTTACAAAGTATGTTTTTAATGCCTTTCTGAAATCTAAACTTATGCAAAATGGGGCTTGTTATGCATGTCTCTGCATTTTAATCTCCTGCAGTGATTTGTCAGTTTTCCTTAACATCTCCCTGGCATATTCCAGCCATTCCTCAACTTTGCTACGTGGGGCTGCGTGTGTCTTAGCTCAGTTCCCCCAGCAAGGAAGGAGGCACAGTTCTCTCTGGCAAGGTCTGGGAGCTGACATGCCTATTTCCTCAGCCTGGGATCAGCACCACTTGTGGACTTAAAGACCAGGAAGCCCTGAGTGCAATTTGGGATAGAGTCTTCTTTATTTTCTGCTGGGAATGTTCTCATTTCCATTGATTCCTTGTGTTTCTGCTCTGCATCGATAATTGGTTGCTGATTTTTTAAAATTTTTTTTTCTGCTTGGAATGGCTAAAAATAGCTCAGCTACCCAAAGTGTTGATGTGATTTTATTTTCTTTTTCCCTCCTCTTTCCAGATGGGCTTTCTGGCAGAGACCAGCCAGTGGAGCTGTTGAATCCACCTCGAGTGAACCACATGCCCAGCTCTGGTAAGGAAAAAACCTCCTATTCAAGCTCATTCCTGTTCTGGGGGGTGCAGGAAAAGGCTCTGCAGCTCTGCCTTGTGAGTAGGAGAGCAGAATGCAAATGCAGAGTGCTGGAACACAGTCTGTTAGGACTTGCACACCTCTGCTTTCCCAGGCTGGGAGAGTGGGATTTGGGAAGGGAGCACAGCAGCCCTGGGAGTCTTGCAGGGGGCTGAGGGGAGCCCAGCCTGGTGGGAGATGCTTGGTTTGCCTTAGAAGGGAGAGGAGAACAAAGCAGCATCTGAAGGAGTCCCTTCCCAGCCCAGAAGGAGCTTTTGGAGCTGGTGCTCTCATTAGGGAGAAGGAGCAGGGAGCCAAGGCCGGGCTGATCAAAGCGTGTCACGCTGGGCTCTGGGCTGTTTGCTGTTCTGCCTCTCCCAATGATCCTGCCACGGCCTCTCCTGGGGCTTGTCCTCCTGCTCCTCATCCTGCCTGCTCCCTGCCCAGCTGGGAGAGCTCTTGGAGCTCAGGGCTGCAGCTCTACAAGTGATGGAAAGCAAAGTTCTGCTCCTAGTACGTGGAATTCTGAGGGGAAACAATCTGCTGCTGGCTTTTCTGTTTCCCCCTTCTCTCTCTCCCTGGTACAAGCAGATATTTTTACCAGGGGTGAGAGGATATAGCAAACATTATCTACGCTTGCAGGGAGCAGCTCAGATCTTCCAAACCCCCAACTTTCCCTTCTCTTCTGCCTTCCAAAATGCCCTCAGGCCCTTTTCTGTTAAGGATGAGATCCTGCAGAAGATCTGAGCACTTCTGGTAGTGCCAGTTGGAAAGATGTAAACGAAGTTTATTCAAAACAACTTTAGTACACTGGGAGGGGGAGAACAAAAGTGGGCTGTGACCTAACCTAGATTTTTGTGGACTTGAATGCCTGTTTGGAGACGGAAACCTTCAAGGAGGTAGAGTTGTTGCATTGGGGGGAAAAAAGGAAGAGATGGTTGTTTACCAGGCACGGGCGTTTGGCTTTGGATGCTGAGAAATCCCTCTCCCCTCTGTGTGCTCCCAAACGTGTCTGTCAGGTAAGGGAGGTTCTATTTCCCTAACCCTCAGAGGGATTCTCATTTTCAAGTCACTGTGCTGGACAGGTTTTACTGTGCACCTCAGTGGTGAGCCAGGCTGGGTTTTGTGGCTCTGTGGATCATGGGCCAGCATTGTGGAGGGGATGGGTTTGAATCTTCTATCCCTTTATTTTGGGGGTGATTTTGTTTGCTGGTTAAGTTTAATGTTTCCTTTGGGGGTGTTTCAGGCCAAAGGCTGGTGCTGGTTAAGGGCTTGGGGAACTTGCTGGGAGAGGCTGTCCTGGCTGCTTTTCCCCAGGTGGAATGAGGCTGTTTGATGGAGCCAAGCAGGATTTAGGGAGTTCTTGCTGTTTGGACTCCATTTTGAGTGTTTTCCATAACTCACCTCTGTGCTTTTGGGAGAACACTGAGGCAGAGATCCCTGGGGAGCTGTGCTGGTGTGGAGTGGGTGGGATGAGAGATGGGCAGTGCCTCTTTGGCAAATGGTTCTCCAGTAACTGAGCTGTGGGAATGGAATTCAGGCTGGGAGAGCTGGGGGGGCTCACCTGGGGAGGAGAAGGCTCCAGGGAGAGCTCAGAGTCCCTGAAGAGGCTCCAGGAGAGCTGGAGAGGGACTGGGGACAAGGGATGGAGGGACAGCACACAGGGAATGGCTCCCACTGCCAGAGGGCAGGGATGGATGGGAGATTGGGAATTGGGTATTGTTCCCTGGGAAGGACTGGGATGAAATTCCCAGAGCAGCTGAGGCTGCCCCTGGATCCCTGGAAATGTCCAAGGCTAGGCTGGACACTGGGGCTTGGAGCAGCCTGGGATAATGGGAGATGTCCCTGCCCATGGCAGGGGTGGAATGGAATGACCTTGAAGATCCCTGAGCCCATTCTGGGATTGCCATGCCTGGCTTATATCATTCTTGCCTTCAGGAGTTTGCTGTGCAGATCTTTCTGAGGGAAGAAAGGAGAAGTAGCACCAAGCATTGCTCTGGAAAAACAAGTTGTGTGTGGGATTGCCGGGTGGTGTTCCAAGGCTCAGGCACGACTGAAATAATGGTGTTAAAAAACAGCAGAAGGGAAAATAAAACTGCTTGATTGTGTCTTGGGATATTTTGTTTAAAACATTCTCCTGCCCTGGTCAGGGTAAGGTTGAATAAACTTGAGTGGTCGATGAGCTTTTATGCTGGGTTTCTATTGTGCTCGTAGGAAACCAAAATGTTTTTCTCTTCACCACGAACCAAGTGAAGGAGAGGTTTGACCCTTGTTAGTTGTTTTTCTCTGATGTGAAATGGTGAGAAAGTTCTAAAAATCCTCCCTGAAGTGCCGAGCATTTCAACTCCAAACCAAGAAATGTTTACAGCAATTTTATGAAATGGGTTTTAGGAGTGAATTTGCTTGAATAAAACTGAGTTCAGTCATCAGCAGTGAACATTACTTCTATCTTCTTTTCTGTATAAATGAAGGAGTAATTGGAGGAAGGGAAGCATTTTCTCTTTTCACAGACATATCACCTGTAATTGGTGCTCTGAATTTCTGAGGTGCTCACAGAGGTGCAAGGAGACCAAGCCCCCCCAGCCTACCCTCTGCTCTGGAGTGCAAAAATCATCCTGGGAGAGCTCTGCCTCAGACTCCTGAGGATCACTGAGCCTTTGGCCCGGGGCAGGAAAAGGAATAAATTAACTTTATTGAGCAACCTTGCTTCCCTTAATTCTCTCTTAAATAATCAGAGCCTGGTGAGGCCCTGGTACAGATTTCCCAGGGAAGCTGTGGCAGCCCCTGGATCCCTGGAAGTGTCCAATGCCAGGCTGGACAGGGCTTGGAGCACCCTGGGAGAGTGGGAGGTGTCCCTGCCTTTGGAAAGGAGCTGGAAAGGGATGAGGTCCCTTCCAACACAGAGCATTAAGTGGGAGATTTCAGCTCCCTGCTGCTTTTTCTCCATGTCAGATCTACTTATTCACTCTCACTTCCACAGTCATTCACAAAAATAATAATGTTGATGTATGCAGGAATAAGTGGTTTGTATGAGCCTCTGGACTAATATTGTCCCTTGGTTTTGCAGTCAGAGATTAATCTCTGTCTGTGAGGGAATAATGTGAGGTTTTGTAGTGCCCCAGAAGTAGGTACTCCTCAGAAAGGCTTTCCTTTAGTCTTAAAAATATCCTGATCTATAATATGGACCCCTGGAAGTGTCCAAGGCCAGGCTGGGAGCAGCCTGGGACAGTGGGAGGTGTCCCTGCCCATGGCTGGGGGTGGCTTTGAGTCCCTTCCCACCCAGACCATTCCATGATTCCAAGGTAGCACAGAAACTGCAGCTTAAAGACTTAAAATCAGCTCAAGGTTCTATTTCCTGCAGTACTTATGATTTATTAGTATTTGTCTTTAATTTCCTGCCCTGAGCTAAATGGGCAAACCATGGCCCGTGCAGTGACAATCACAGGAGTGTTTCACCTGCTGGAGGAAAGCTCCAGAGCCATTCCCCAGCAAGGAGAGCCCTGACAGCCCTTCAGCCAGCTCCCCCATTTCCACAGAGGATTTGCTGGATTGTTGTGCTGCTCTGAGAAGCCCTTTGCAGTCAGTAATTTTGGGGTGATTTGTGCAGGAGAGGGGAGGGAGCTGCCACATCTAGAGCAGAGGAGCAGGGAAGTTCAAGCTTCAGAACCTCTTTTCTGGATTAATGCTGTCTCCAGACTCCTGTTCTGTTGGCCATGGGATAATTTAATGTCCTTCTAACTCTGCTTTAGCACTTTGTGCATGTGCGGGGCTGTATGGAAGAGGGATGAGGTTTTTGGCCGCCTCTGTCTCAGCTTCAGCATCCGTGTTCTGCGTGGAATTAAACCCCTCTTCTAGCCAAGCTGGCAATCAGAGAATCACAGACTTGTTTGGGTTGGAAAGCACCTTAAAACCCATCTTGTCCCATGGGCAAGGACATCTTCCACTATCCCAGGTTGCTCCTAGCCCTGTCCAACCTGGCCTTGGGAACTTCCAGGGATGGGCAGTCCTGAGCTGCCCTGATGCTGGAGCCCAGAATGTGAATATCCTGATCCCTGTGGGTTGGGAAAAGCAGGAGCCCACAGCTCCTCATCTCTGCTTTGTTGTCTTTTGTCTCAGAAAACGTATTTATCTGTCATGATTTATCTGTCTCCTTTCTTACCCATGAGGAAATGGTTATCAATTGGAAGAGCTGGTATGAATTATAAATGATTATCCCTCTTTTAACAGCTGAAAGCAGCACTTAAATGTGAAGCTCTTGAATGCAGCACTGGTTTCCTGGATGAAAGGCAGGAAAGTTTGCTCTGCTGCAAGCCCCAACTTGCTGGTTTTTCTTTCTTCTGCCCTCACCTTGCTTGGTTCATTAATTCACAGCGATCAGCTCTGGAATTCGCTGGATTCCCTTAGTCCTGACTCTTCTCCAAGTGTTACTTTCAAAAATAAGAATTCTTACCGATTCCCTACCCACAGGAAAGGTTGTTTTGTGCTTTTGATTGATATAGAAGCAGGTGATGAAGGGAAGAGCCTTTGAATGCTAGAACTTTGTGAAGAAAGCTTAGGGAAGGAGGAGATGGCAGGACATGGAAGGGCTCCCTTGAATGGCTGTCCAGGAATTTGTTCCCATTGCCTCTGGCTTTGCTAAAAATAACAGTACTGTGTGCTGAATGAAAAGTGATAAATGTTTCATGGAAATGGATCATGGATTGAGGCCTTCCTTGGGGAAAAAATTCCACATGCCTCAGAGGGGATCTTGGAGGCTGTGTGTGTTTGCAGCCTGGGTGCTTTACCTGGGTTTGCAGCCTCAGAGGGGTAATTGGGGTGAAATCTCTGTTGTTTTCCTTTGATTTCATTCCAAGTCCCTTCACTTTTTGGAGGTAAGGCTCATCCTGGGTTTGCAGTGGAGCTGTGCTCCTCTTTCCCATCAGCTTCCCCGCACAGATGGTGCCAGCCCTGGCTGCAGGATGAGGATGGACAGCCCCATTATTCCCAGGGGCTGGCTTTCCTTTTGCTGCCTGCCCTTTCCATGGCTGTGCCCTGCACTGCAGAGCTCCCCAGGGAGCTTTCTGCCAAAATTAACTGGGCTGGTTTATTGCTGGAGGGGAAAGAGCAGCCACCTGCGCTCCCAGGATTTTAGGAATTCCTCTTCCAGCATGACACGCGTTTATCACGATCCTGGAGGCTCTTCCCCAGTGGATATTGATTTTCAGGGCTATATTTGGCTCTGCTTTTTTCTTCAGGCAGTGGAGGGAATATCAGGTGAATGTTTTGTGCAGCGATGCCTAAAATACAGCAGCAGTCTCCAGATACTTCCCTGGGGAATTGCTGATGGTTCATTAAAGAGACCTTTCCTTGTTGGATTCTCCTCCCTGGAAGTGTCCAAGGCCAGCTTGGATGGAATGGGAGCAGCCTGGGATAGTGGAAGGTGTCCCTGCCCATGGCAGGGGGTGGAATTGAATGGGATTTAAGGTCCCTTCCAACCCAAACCATTCCATGGTTCTGTGATTAAATATCTCCTCCTTTGGCTTAACTAATGTCTTGTGATCTAAACCACTTAATCATCACTACTTTTCCATCTGTTTCTCATTCAAGGAATTGTGTCATATCAGATGATTCATTCATATTTGATTAGAGATTTCATTATAAGCTGGCCTGAAGTTTTTTTATGATCTAATGAAAGGCTTTGGAATCACTGATTTGGAACTGCAGTTGTAATATGCAGAATAAATCTACTACACATTTTCATGATACTTTTCCTGGGTACATTTTAAAGCTCTGACAGTTCTTGCCAGTGAACTGTGTACATTGAATTTTTGAAAAAAGTTTCTGATGAAGTCCAGTGATCTTTCCCACTGGGGAGAAGAACTCCCAAGCTACTATAGGACTTCTCCAAGTTGCACTGAATGACCAGTGAAATTTAGGTCAAAACTTGCCTTTTTGGATCCATTTATAGTCCTGCTTGTAGGCAGTCACACTCTAATGATATTAATGAAGATCCTGAGTTGTCCTGCTTAAGTGACATATGGGAAGCTTTTTATTTTCACTGAGGACAGTCACCTACCACCTGTGTGCACATTGTTCGTCAGATTAAGTAAATTGCTACAATTCTTTTTCAAAAAACAGAGGAATAGTGTATTTTTAGAAATATGGATGGGGCAGAGTTGGAGGTGTTTGCCAAGGAGTGCTGGGACTGGGATGACACGGACCTGGCCTGGCACAGGTGGGAGTTTGTCTGTCCCTCCCTTTCTGAGCAGGAAAGTGGGGATTTCTGTTTGTTCCCTGCTGGCAGGAGGGGCTGGGAGGAGCCCTGGGCTCAGCAGCAGCTTTGGGCAGGTGTTTGTGACGCACTGAGGGGCAGAGGGAGGGCAGCCAGCTCCTGCCCGTGCCCAGCAATGCTGGGAGCTGCTGTGCCTGTCACTTCGGGGCACCTGCCTTGGGGTGGCATTCGGGTGCAGCAGAGGGGTTCTGCTGAGCTGAGCAGCAGAGTTTTGCTGGTAAAACTCAGAGAGTGGCAGGAGTTCCTTTCACCCAGTGTGCTGCAAGAGATCCCTTCACACACTGTTCTGCAGCGCTCGGGCAGGTTCCCCTCACCGAGGTGGCTGGAGGAGCCCTGGGCTCCAGCAGCACCCTGAGTGGATCCCTGCAGGATTCAGGAGTCACAGCATCCAGCAGGACTGAGGAGTCACAGCATCCAGCAGCACACTGAGTGGATGGATCCCTGCAGGATTCAGGAGTCACAGCATCCAGCAGGACTGAGGAGTCACAGCATCCAGCAGCACACTGAGTGGATGGATCCCTGCAGGCCTCAGGAGTCACAGCATCCAGCAGCACACTGAGTGGATGGATCCCTGCAGGACTGAGCAGTCACAGCATCCAGCAGCACACTGAGTGGATGGATCCCTGCAGGACTGAGCAGTCACAGCATCCAGCAGCACACTGAGTGGATGGATCCCTGCAGGCCTCAGGAATCACAGCATCCAGCAGCACACTGAGTGGATGGATCCCTGCAGGATTCAGGAGTCACAGCATCCAGCAGGACTGAGGAGTCACAGCATCCAGCAGCACACTGAGTGGATGGATCCCTGCATGACTGAGCAGTCACAGCATCCAGCAGCACACTGAGTGGATGGATCCCTGCAGGCCTCAGGAGTCACAGCATCCAGCAGCACACTGAGTGGATGGATCCCTGCAGGCCTCAGGAGTCACAGCATCCAGCAGCACACTGAGTGGATGGATCCCTGCAGGACTGAGCAGTCACAGCATTCCGGGAGCCTTTGGGTTGGGAGGGATCTCAAAGCTCCCCCCATCCCACCCCTGCCATGGGCAGGGACACCTTCCTCTATCCCAGGCTGCTCCAAGCCCCAAAATCCAACCAGGCCTTGGACACTTCCAGGGCTCCGGGGCAGCCACAGCTGCTCTGGGAATTCCATCCCAGCCCCTCCCCACCCTGCCAGGGAAGATTTTCTCCCCAATATCCCACCCATCCCTGACCCTCCTTCTGCTTCATAGTGGGATCAGGGTCCTGGGAGCAGCTCCCAGCTCTGTCCCTGTCCCTCAGCCAGGCCATGGTGTCCAGGCTGCCACTCCAGTGGAGCTGTGTGTGTGTGTGAGTGCATTTAACCTCACAAATCATGTTCTGGGCTTCAAAGCCAGCTCAGATGCTCCAAAGGGAAGGGCTCCTTGTCTCCCTCTCCTGCCTTTGATAGCCTGTGGGGTGTGAAAAGCTGCTAGCTTTTCCTGCTGGGAAACACCAGGCCTGACCTTCAAGCAAATTTTGTGCTACCAAAGTAAAACTGGAATTTTATCAAAAAAATACCCCTAACCACACCCTACCATGTTTGGAGGTATCAAACTTTTTTATAGATGGAAGAAATAAAATTCCTTTCACGTTCTATGTAAATCCCTGATATAGGGATTTGTATATACTTATATATGTATATATATATTTGTATTATGCTTGTATAATCCCTGTCCCAGGGATTTATCATGTCTTGAATTAGCGCTAAACAAAACTCAGATCCCTCTCCCCCATCCCTGTAACAGAGTCTCTAAAGCCTCAGGAGTTCAAAGCCTATTGGGTTAGGAGATAACACTGTGGAAAATGCAGAAGGAAAGGCTGGTACTGAAAAATTAGTAAATAGGTTTAATATTAAAAAAAAAAATCCCTTTTGGGACCTTGGGGGCTTTACCTTGGTGACCCCACGCTGGCGTGGAGTAATCCTTAAAATTGCAGAGAAGGAAATTCTGGAATTCTCTGGAGTTTCCTTTCCCGGATGGCAGGGCAGGGAAAGGTTTGACTTCTGTTTGGGCTCTGGACACACGACCTGGCCGTGTCCCAAGGCTGATCAGGGACGGGAGTGACACAGGGAAGGTGCTGGCTGTGTTGACACGAGTATCAGGTGTCCGGGGTGAGCAGCCAGGAAACTTCATCTGCTTCCCTGTGCAGCCAGACGTGCAGCGTGTCCCTGAGGAGCTGCTCCACGTTTGTCTGTCCAGCCGGGCATTGGGGAGCCACCAGGAACACTTGGTTTGGGAACATGCTGCAGTAAAGCAGCTTCTTCATTCTCTTTCTCATTTTCTTCATTCATTCATTCTCTCTTTCTTCATGCAGGAAAGCAAATTCTTTATTCACAAAGCTGATATTTATAGGAAATATCAGAAGGCACTGTGTTAGACCTAACTGGCTGACAATGCGCTGACACTCAGTATGTTGGTCTGTAAATGGCCAGGGTGTGTGTCTGTCAAATCTCTCTATTCTTGGTTAATTCCCATATTTTGTTCACTGATTCCCATGGGACACATTTCTTGTTTGTTACAGGTGCAAACAGTTTTCTTACCAGAATAGCTTGTTGTGCTAACTGCTTTCATTCTTATGATTTTTCACATTGAAGTTGCAAGCTAACTGCTAGCTTAGCTAGAGTAACAGGGCCTAAACCATATTTTATAAGAGCTTTCTTTTATATCTCTACCTGTATGCAACAGGAACACGTGCATTAATCCACTCTGAAGGGGATTTCAGTCATTCAAGACCCCATTCCCTCCTCCCTTTCCCAAACACTCCCTCACAGGTGCCAGCTTTTCACTGTCAGGCTCAATAATGTGGGGTTTGCTCATATCCCAAACCCCCCATATTTGTTGGATAATCTCTGTTTTCTCTTTAGTTCCAGCAGAAATTGTGTTCCTGGGCACAGAGGGGGAGCTTTGGAGTGGTGCTGCTGTTTGCTGGGTTGGAAAAGGCTCCTTGCAGCAGAAAAGTAGAAAATGCAGTTACTTGGCAGCTTGTCTCTGTACATCACCGAGCCCCACCAAGTTCCTGCAGCTTGTAAATACTCATCTACTCAAATATTCATGGACTTCTGCCAAAAGGCTTAACAGTGTATACTTTTCCACGTTGTCTGTATGCTCCTCTTTTGTGTTTTAGTTTCATTATTTCTTCA
Source organism: Ammospiza caudacuta (assembly GCF_027887145.1). Classification (NCBI taxonomy): domain Eukaryota; kingdom Metazoa; phylum Chordata; class Aves; order Passeriformes; family Passerellidae; genus Ammospiza; species Ammospiza caudacuta. The sequence continues at coordinate 7,302,801 of NC_080600.1, read as the reverse complement.
GTGTTATTTGGAAATCGTTTGGGCTTCAATGCAGAGATTTGGCTGTGTGTTCTAACAAACTTCCTGCTGCTGGTCAGGGTGCTGGTGCAGGAGCTACAGCACAGTTCTGTCCCACAAGAGAAAAATGACTTTTTCAGTGAGGTGCATGAGGTGACAGACAAATGCAAATTACAGGTGATTTAAAAATCAGCATAATATTAAGACAAATTCTAGTCCTTTCAAAGCAGCTGTAGCTAGGGTTTGAGACAGTGCTGGAGCATGGTGGATATGAGGCTTTTGTGCAGTTTAGAATGCACTTTACTCTTTATCCCACAGGATGAGAATTTCAGCTTCTGAGGAGCTGTTACATAATTCAGGGTGCTGTTTACACCTTGGAATTAAATATTATGCTGGTTTCTACCCAAATGCTGCTTTACATCTGAAATCCTGAGCTCTGCATCTCTGGGTGGGTATGGCAAGTATTAAGGACAGGTTTCCTTTCCAACCCAAACCATTCCATGATTCTTTGCAGCTCATCACTCGAGGATCTCCTTTACCTGTCAACAAATCCAGACTCCCTGGGCAAAGCAGTCTGAAGGAGTGCAGCATTTTACAGGAAGCTGAACTTGTTTATTATTTAAGCCACTGCAAATCAGATCTCGGCAGAAATGCTAATTTTGAGAGGCTGATCTCCACGAGCAGCAGATATTTAGTCTTACACGCGCCAGATGGGTTTGCTGCTGGCATCACTTGTGAGATTATGGTCAAAACAAGGACAAATCCGCTACAGAATTCCAAGACCTGACTGAATAATTTTGTGTTTGCCTTCCCAAGGATCAGCTAGTTGTCACAGTGCTTTACTTTGTCACTGTCAGTGTGGTAAAGCTTCTTCAGGCATCCGAGATGGGAGGAGAGGCCTTGCACTGAAGGATCTCTCCCACCTCAGGTTTCATTTACCAATAAGCTTCATGTCTTTTTTATTTTTTGTTAAGGTCATTGTAGAATATTTCCAAACTTTTGAGCCTGCAGGAAAGCTGGAGAGGGATTTTTCACAAGACACTGAATGACAGGACAAGGGGGAATGGCTTCCCACTGACCACCCCAAGCTTTTGCTGACCCTTTTCCCATTATCCAGGAAGTAATAACCCACAGCTGTTGATTTGTTTCCTGAGAAATATTTCCTTTTTCTTTTAAGTGGATGCTTGCTATAAACTAAGTAATTAGTTTAAAGCAAGCATTTCCACTGTGTTTCCACTGGGATGATACAAAATCAAGCTGCTGCTGGTTCCGACGTCTCCCAGTTTGTGTGCAGCACTCAGGATTTCAGAAACAACACTTTCCTTGAGCAGAAATCAAGGCAGATGGTAAAACCAAGTGACCTACAAAACATAACAAGTTTTCTCAGCAGAAATGTACAGTACAAACAAATGTACTGTCACCTAAAAATACCGAGATGGCATTTCTGACAGAGTGATGATCGTACGGGGAAGTCAAAGTTTGGGTAAGGTCAGGAGTGAATTTTGCATCCTCTAAAAACGCACTGGTGATCAAAGTGACTGTAATGAGCTTCAACCTCTTGTTTCTTCCTCCTTGGGGCTTGGTTTGCTTGGGTTTGTCTGGTTCTGTTGGGCCTGTAAAATGAGTTATTATCTGAAACTGCCTCTGCTGATGTGAGTGTCTCAGTGTCTTCTGGCCTGTGTTATTTTCCTTTCTGTTGGTGTCTCATGGATCCATCCTCACACAGGACAGAATGGTGGAGCCACTAAAACTGGAAAAGACCTTCTGAGTCCACCTGGTCCCCTAGCACTGCCACCACTAAATCATGTTCCCAAGTGCCACATCCACACAGCTTTTGAACTCTTCCAGGGGTGGTGGCTCCATTCCAAAGCCTGACCACCATTTCAGGGAAGAAAGTTCTCCTGATTCCTCCCCTGGTCAGCTACCCAACCCCCCCGGCTGTCCCCTCCTGTCAGGAGCTGTGCAGAGCCACAAGGGCCCCCTGAGCCTCCTTTGCTCCAGGCTGAGCCCCTTCCCAGCTCCCTCAGCCCCTCCTGGGGCTCCATTCCCTTCCCAGCTCTGTTCCCTTCCATGGACACGCTCCAGCCCCTCAGTGTCCAGCTCCTGCAGCTTTGACAGCTCCCTTATTTTTCAAGCATCACCTCTGGACCTCGAGGACCTTGTGAAGGGACAGTGAGGTCCTTAGGAAATCTGCAGGGCTTGGGATCCGTGGCCAGGAGCTGGGGCTGTCTCACGGTCCCCGCCAAGGCAGGGCTCTGCAGTTCAAGGCCGCTGCCCTGGGAGAAGCAGACTTGAGGCAAATCAGCTGTGAAGTGGAAACATGGGAATGGAAACAGGAGGAATCAGGGGAGGATTAGGCTGTGGTGATTGCAGGCAGCTTTATTTTGGGCTGGAAGCACTGATGCAGGATTGAATGTGTTTGGAGTTTGGCTCCTTATTTCCCTTGCTGAGAGGGGTGGTCTGACACAGCCGTGTGCAGGAATCCATCTCTTTGCAAGACCTTTCCATATGCAAAAAAATGGTAATAATGGCATTTTGGAAATGCTGTTCCCTGTGTTGGCTCCTTGGGTTAATCAGCTGGGAGGCAGAGGGGCTTTCATAGGCACCATGTCCTGTGGGCTTCTGGAACATTGGGATATGCATAGCATGGGGTTCACGTAGAAAATATGGATGCAGCAACCTGGGCTAGTGCAAGGACAAGCCCCATCCAACCTTGGGACACTTCCAGGGATGGGACAGCTGCTCTGGGTAGTGTTTTCACTCATGGTGAAAAATCACTCTAAAAAATCCCATCTAGGTGAGCGCAAGTCATAAAAATTTCATTTATAAATAAGTAGATGTGCAAAAAATTTAAATATTCTAAAATATCACAAAGAGACAAGGGAAATCCTAAAAAAAAAAAAAATCACATTTAAATATTTCAGCTGGTCTGGCTTTCCCTGGAAGAATTACTTGTTTCTGTAGTCTTTTGGAGGAATGGGCTCTTAAATCTGAGGGATGACCCTGCAGAGTGCAGAGCTTCATTAAAGTGCCCTGAAAATCAAACACAGTTAATGCAAGGTGTGGTTTGCTCAGTGGAGAAGGGATTAGCTGTGTGTCAAGCAGAAGTTTTACCTACGGAAGGTTCTGGCAGTGATTATCTGTATTCTTTGGAGCTTCTTTTGCATAGTGTTTTGGCCCGGAATGCTGAAGCAAACCTGGATGTCCCATTTCCATCATTTATTGCTAATACCCAGGGTGTGTAGTACTTCAGGGAGGCAGCAGATAAGCCATTGCCATCTCTCTCTCACTGAATCAATCTAACCTCCTCGGATTTGCTTTTAAAAGCCTTCCTCTTCAGCCTGCCTCCTGCAGCTGTTCCTCAGCTGCTGCCTGGATGTCCTTTTCATCTCTTTCTCCAACTTCCCAAGTGCCTTTTGTCCCTGGTGTCCTCCCAAGCCTCGCTCAGCTGAATCTCTGAACCCTCTTCAGCTCCTTCCCCGAGCCTTTTATCTTCTCCCAGTGCTCTGAGAAGTGACTCACTGTTATTTTGGGTACATACAGGAGCTCCATCCTTACACAGATATTTTATGTCTCTCACCTTCGGGCTGCTCACAGCATCCTGTTTCTTTTTGTGGAAGGATCAGGCTGCAGTCTACTCCTTGGCAGGGAAGTTTGGTGCCTGAACGTAGCTGGAGCAGAGTTGTAGCCTCCCACTGAAAGAGGCAGCCACCATTTAATTTGCCAGAATCCCTAAACCCTGTATTAGGTCCAAGTTTTGCAGCTGAAGTTGCATTTTTAAGCAAGATAATCCAGAATTTATCAGGATTTCCAAGGGAGGACTCGCTCCCCTCTTGCTGGGGCTGTAGTAGATGCAGTGTAGGTGTGTTGTGGTGTGGGAAGCTGCTCACCATGCTCAGCAGGAGACCACCCAGCTCAGAGCTTTTCATAAAAGAAGTGTGAGGTTTCAGTCTAGAAGCTCCCAGGAACAAAATTAAGCTGCTCTCTGTGTTCATTCATGGAGCTGTTTGTTCCTTAGGAAGGCAAATTGAGCTGAAAAACAGCATTTAGAGAATCACAGAATAGTTTGGGTTGGAAAGAACCTTAAAGCTCATGAGTGCCACCCCACTTCTACTGTCCCAGGCTGCTCCAAGCCCCATCCAGCCTGGCCTTGGACACTTCCAGGGATCCAGGGGCAGCCACAGCTGCTCTGGGCACCCTGTGCCAGGACCTTACTGCCCCCAGCCAGGAATTTCATCTATCCCTGCCCTGGGAAGCCATTCCCTCTGTCCTGTCCCTCCATGCCTTGTCCCCAGTCCCTCTCCAGCTCTGGAAGGGGCTCAGGGGTCTCTCTGGAGCCTTCTCCTCTCCAGGTGAACATGCCCAGCTCTCCCAGCCTGGCTCCATCCTTTGGCACCCTCTGGGCTTGTTCCAGCAGCTTCACATCCTTCTTGTGCTGGGAGTTCCAGAGCTGGAACTGCAGATAGGCTCTCAGCAGAGCAGGGTGGAGATGGAGAATCCCAGTGAGATTCCTTGTGAGAAATATTCAAAACTCTCCACAACCATGCCTGGTGCGTTGTTGTGTTAAAACTCGTCTTCAGGCTGATCCCTGCGTGGTCTGGCTCTGTTTGAGGAGCAGCACCTGGAAGGAAAATGCCACAGGCTGGGCAGGTTTTCAGCAGAAGCAGCACTGAGGTTTTGTGCCATGTCTGAGAGGCCACCTGGTGTCAGTGGTTTGGGGATAAATGCCAAGGGAAAGCTCCCTCTGAGCAGAGCCATCCATGATGTGGGGAATCCTGGTGCCATGGGGAGTGCAGTGCACATCTGCCCTCATCCTTTAGGATTTGGGGAGCAGCTTTCTGGATTTTCATGGGTGCATTTCAGCTGCTGGGTCTTGGGGGGAAAAAAATGGAAAATTTCTGTTTTTTAAGAGAAATCTTAGCCCAGGTGTGTGCATCCCGATAGGGTAATCCCTGCCTGTTCTGCCAGAATAAAAAAGTGTTTTTGTGCCATTTCCCTGTGCTGCCCAGGGGTCTGAATGGGTTGAAGTTACTTGAATTTCTCTACGAAGCTGCCTGTGTGTGACTGTCGCAGACATACTTTATGAAAAATCATTTCCTTAGGATTTTTCCTCCTGAGAAGCTGAGAGGCCTCAGGAACAAATTGTAAACATTTATTATCTGCTGCTGTGGAATGCAACAGGCGGGTCTGTGATTGGTCTCATAGAGTTGTTTCTAATTAATGGCCAATCACAGTCAGCTGGCTCAGACTCTCTGAGACAGAAGCTTTTGTTATCACTCTTTGCTATTCTATTCTTAGCTAGCCTTCTGATGAAACCTTTTCTTCTGTTATTTTAGTATAGTTTTAATGTAATATATATCATAAAATAATAAATCAAGCCTTCTGGAACATGGAGTCAGATCCTCGTCTCTTCCCTCTGTGAACACAGTCACAGAGTGCAGTGCACATCTGCCCTCATCCTTTAGGATTTGGGGAGCAGCTTTCTGGGTTTTCATGTATTCAGTTCATCTGCTGGGTCTTGGGGGGAAAAAAATGGCAAATGTCTGTTTTTTAAGAGAAATCTTAGCCCAGGCATGTGTTTTGGTGTGTGCATCCAAGTAGGGCAACCCCTGCCTGTCCTGTCAAAATAAAAAGATGTTTTAGGAAAAACACCTTTCCCTAAAAGCCATTTCCCTGTGCTACCCAGGGGTTTGAATGGGTTGAGGTTACTTGAATTTCTCTAGGAAGCTGCCTGTGTTTGACACTCTCTTAAAAGCCTTTTTTTTTGGTATTTTAACATGTATCTTCATTGTATTGAATGGACAACAAGCATGATTGTGGTCCTAACACAGCTGGTACCTGACTAAATCCATTATTTGGAAGTAAAGCCCTTCCAGAGGGGTCTACAGGAAGCTGTGGGCTTCCTGCCCATTTGGGTGGGCTTCTCTTCCACCATGGTCTGGATTTCTACTTAAAACTGCAGCCTTTGAGCTCTCTGTGAGTTTTCAAAAGCTGTGGAACAGCATTCCTATTACAATTTGTTGTTTAGCTGCTCCTTTTGCTGCTTTATTTTTGTCATGATGAAGGAGATGGCATTGCACATTTTGGGGCTTGTTGGACAGCTGGGAGTCCCTTGGCTGGTGACACAAATGAACTCACTCTCCTGCTAATAAGAACCATTTATTTGCTGTTTGAAATACAGTGGGACAGGAAATTCCTCAGAATTTTGTTTCACCTTCTCTTTTGGCAAAGGGTAGTGGCCTAAGGCTGAGGAAGGGCAGGGATGGATGGGATGTTGGGAATTAGGAATTGTTCCCTGTGAGGGTGCCCAGTGCAGCTGTGGCTGCCCCTGGATCCCTGGCAGTGCCCAAGGCCAGGCTGGATGGGGCTTGGATCCACCTGGGATGGTGGGAGGTGTCCCAGGTGGAATTTTTTTTTTTTTTTTTTTTTTTTTCTCATGGGAAGTTTTTACTGTGTAATCTCAGAATGAGACTTTCTGGCTCCTGCTCCATCTCTTCCATGTTTAATTCTCTTCTCCAAAGTGTCATTTTCCCTTGAAGGAAGTTCAGAGTGAGATTAGAGAGAAGCATGTGAGAAATCCATGTGGGTTTGTCTCTACAGAAGTGCAGCTGGGCTTCCTCCAACTCTGCATTTGGTCCTGGGGATCTGCTGAGGAGAGAAGTTTCCTGTTCTGAAAGCAAGACAGATGGATCAAAGAGGTTCAGTTGCTGGGTAATGCCTGGAGCAAAGAGGCAGGTGAAATTACATTCCCAGGAATCACAGAATCCTGGAATGATTTGGGTTGGAAGGAGCTTTAAACATCATCCGGTCCCACCCCCTGTCATGGACAAGGACACCTTCCACTATCCCAGGTGGCTCCAAACCCCAATGTCCAGCCTGCCCTTGGACACTTCCAGGGATCCAGGGACAGCCACAGCTTCCTGAGCCTTTTAAGAAGAGCTGTACATTTATTTTTGTTGTTTCCTGTTTTATTATTTATTATTTATTTAGATTGGGGATCTTTTTCAATGGAAACTCAAGTGGGTTTTGCTTATCCACGCCATGCAAGGAAACCTCCAGGAAAGGTTTCCCACAATTGTGTGAAGTTTGAAATGAAAAATAGTCCAAGCCGACTCCTTTCATTCCATTATCTTTAATTTCACAAAAAGCTCTGGCTCCATCCAAGACACTCATTTGTTAGAGATGTCACTGATGAAACCAGCAAGGAGATAAAGTTGGGATAATGGTTGAAGAGGAGGTGGAGAAACTGGAGTGTCTCCCTTTGGAGCTGCTCTGTCCTGCACAGGCTCATCTGCTGGAGACATCTCTGTTGGAGACGCCTGTGCCATCAAGGCTTTGGTGCGGACCTTGAACTCTCCATGTTCTCATTAAGGAAATACCCCTGGATATTTATCCATGGGAGTTTATAATTTTCCAAACTCTGATGTCCTGCTCTGAGGTGAGAGGGGTTGGAGTGAGATCCATTCTAGGCCAAGCCATTCTGGGATTCCTTGCAAACACTGGAAAATGTTACTGGAAAATGTTGTTTTCTGTCTTTTGTGAATGTAGCTTGGTGGGTTTTCTTTTTCTTCAAGTGAAGAGACATTTTTTAATGCTTTAAATCTAAGATGGAGCTAGTAGGATAAGTGGTCTGCTCTTCAAGTTTTGGCTTCCTTATCGTCACGAATAAAATTTCTGTGTAGGTTCCTAATAAATGCTGATGAGGTCTGTTCAGGGCAGGAATTAGGCTCAGGAGAGCTGGATATGTAGAAATGCAGAATCTCTGCACCCTGTTTCTGTCTGCAGGTCTCGATAGTAATCAGGGAGAAGTTTCCTCGCAATGAATGAGTGAGTGACATTTAAAGCTCCATCTGTTGCCTGCGGAGTGCTGCCTCACGATGTGTTTCCATGGCTGATGGGATGATTAATTTCAGTTCCCATTCACAGAGCAGGAAATATTCCCTGAGCAGGGAGTGACTCCAGCCCTCGCCGAGCTGCAGCGTGCGTGGAGCTCGTAGGAAACCTCGGCTGCTGTTTACTCCCAGCTTGTGCTCCCAGACAGGGTCCAGGCTGCCTTTGCAGCACCTACCTGGGCTGTCCCAAAATTCCCAGGGTGCTGACCTGCCTTTGGTCCAACTGGGCTGTGGTGCTCAAGCTTGTTGGCTAATTCCTGCCCAGAATGCCCTCCCTGGCATTCTGGTCCTTGGAAATGGGATAACAGAGGTAAGAATTGAGTGAAACAGAAGGAACTGTTTCCTCCCGCTGTCCCACCCAGCAGGGGTTTGGAACCAGGTGATCTTTAAGGCTCCTTCCAACCCAGGCCATTCCATAAATCTGTGATAGTTCTTTAATTTGGTGTGGATCCACAGAGGGGCAGGACTGTGCCCTGATCCTGCCCCTGCACGATGCTCGGTGGGATGTTGGTGTCCTGGAGCTGCCCTGCCCTGACCTGCTCTTGGACAAGTTTGGGGTTCCTCCAGTCCAGCTTGGCACAATCTTGTCTAGAGGATAAAAATGCAGAATTGAGTGAAGCTGGTAACGTGTTTTTCCCCCCTCTCCTGTTAATTTCTCCTTCTGGTTGGGATGTGTGGAGATGGAGCCAGCTCCGAGGGTGCTGTGCCACGGCTTCGTTCCGCTTCCCCACAAAATCCACTGCTTTTATCCTGCACTGCAGTCAGATACTGCAGCAGCTCAGTGCTATTTATAGCTCTGATCTCACCATCTCGCTGTGTTTCGGGGGGTTTTTAGCAATTTGGGGAGGGGGGGCCCTGCTGGAAAAGGATCCCTGGGTCAGAGGGGATCCCAGCGCTCCAGCCATTGCTGGGAGAGGGGATGGATTTAATTCACAATAATCCAGTGATGCTTGACTGGCACACAGCTTCCTGCCAGAATAAACCACCTCAAGTGCTCCCTTGGCTGTGCTCAGAGTCAGCAATTGCTGTTCACCTCCCTTTCCAGGCTAGTTCTGGAGGCAAACTGGGGTGATGGGTTATAGGAACGGCATTTGAGGATTCAGAGCCAACGTCACGCTCCCCATATGCCCAAGGCATTCCTGCCAGCAGCAACTTGGTGTTTAAATGTCTTTCAAAACACAGGGAATTATTTAAAAATCCAAAACTGTTGCTGGACACTGAGGACAGCCTTGAGGAATAAAGTCAGGGAATAAACACAGGATTTTTTTGCCTTTCCCTGGGGATGAAAGAGCTGGAAATAATGCTGAGAGGGGGAGATCCATGCTCACACTTCCTCAGCATCCTGCTGGGTGGTTCAGCTGGATGGGGATGATCTGATGGCATCAGCCAAGAGTTTGGGATTCTGAGCACATCCTCTGGCTTTGTGTTTGCTTTTTGTGGGTGCCCAAAGGCTGACGTGCTGCTCTTGGCAGAGCCTGGCCCGAGGGCACGGCTGGCACAGCAGTAATTAAAAAGCAAACTCATTAGCTGGGAATAAAGCCCCGGCCCAGAAAGGGTGGGAGAGAGGGAGAAGCTGAGTCCATGGGCTCTGAAAAGCCCTGGCTGGGGAGTGTCAGCCACCAGGAACATCTCATTCCTGGAGGGCAGTGATCTGGGAGGGCACCAGGCACTGGAGAGTCACTAGAAGAGGTTGGAATGCCCTTTTCTTGGGATTTTGAGAATCTCCCAGGCTTTCTCTGCCATGGGCAGGTGGGATGTGTCCTGATTTCTTCCTCCAGCCTTGAGCAGACTCTCATTCCCTGGGGTTTTGCAGCAGGGTTGGGGAGGTTGATGGGATTTCTTTCCCTTCTCCACAGGGAATTGTTGCAGAAAGAGGAGCTGGGAAGGAGCTGAGAAGAAGTTTTGCAACAGGTTTGGGGAGGTTGATGGGATCTCTTTTCCTTCTCCAAAGGGAATTGTTGCAGAAAGAGGAGCTGGGAAGAAGTTTTGCAGCAGGTTTGGGGAGGTTGATGGGATTTCTTTCCCTTCTCCAAAGGGAATTGTTGCAGAAAGAGGAGATGGGAAGGAGCTGTTTGTGTTCAGCAGGACTCGCTCTGTGCCGCAGGGAGGGAGAGCTCAGGGAAAGCATTTCCTGCACTTTCCCTTTGAAGGTGATGTTGGATTTCAAATGTGAGAGGCAGTTTTCTGTGCTGCTTAAATTTAATTTAAAAAAAGTATAAGATCAAGGAAAAAAAAAAAAAAAAAAAAAGAAAGGAAAGAGCAATTTTGGCCACAACATTTGATATAAAAATCCTTCAGTTTTGTGTCTAGTGGAAAGTGTCCCTGCCTGTGGCAGGGGGCTGGGATGTAATGGTCTTTAAGGTCTCTTCCAACAAAACCCCTCTATGGTTCTAGGATTCTGTGAATATTTTTAAAATTAACCTTAAGTAAAGGTTATGCTGAAACAGAGTTTGAATTTAAATATTCGTTTGGTGCATCTCATACTGAATTTTTTGATTTAAAATTTTAATGTGCTTTCAGGACTCAAACCTGTATTTCCATCCTTTAAAGACCAGAATGAAAATGCTGTAACAGAGAATGGGAAGAAAATTCAATTATTACTGTTAGTTTTATTGAAAAGTGTATTCACAGGTTTAGAGTGTCACCTTCCCCTAATCCCTTCCAAAGCACTTGGGACTTATGGAGAAGATATTTTCCATTTTGAAGTGTGGGAGAATCTACACATACAAAGTCCCCTGATAATGCCTTATGTGAAATGTAATGTCTTTATGTGAAATGTTTTTAATTTTTCCAGTGGAGCCAGGCTGGGAGAGCTGGATGTGCTCACCTGGAGAGGAGAAGGCTCCAGGGAGAGCTCAGAGACCCTAAAGGGGCTCCAGGAGAGCTGGAGAGGGACTGGGGACAGGGGTTGGAGGGACAGGGCACAGGGAATGGCTCCCAGTGCCAGAGGGCAGGGCTGGATGGGATATTGGGAATTAGGAATTGCTCCCTGGCAGGGTGGGCAGGCTCTAGCACAGGGTGCCCACCCTGGATCCCTGGCAGTGTCCCAGGCCAGGTTGAACAGGACTTGGAACAACCTGAGATAGTGGAAGGTGTCCCTGCCCATGGCAGGGGGTGGGATGGGATGACTTTAAGACTCCTGCCAAGCCAATCCATCCTGTGATTCCATGATTAAATACTTTTTGTAGAAAGTTCACTTTGCTGTCAGGTCAGAGACTGTCGCTTCATTTCCCTGTGTTTTGGGTTTTTCCCCTCCGTGTGTTAAGGACGAGCTGAGACATGTCAGATTTCCAATCTCCACCAGCAACTGAGGGGGACTGAAGTGCTTTAGGTCTTAATTAACGTGCAGCATGCAAGCAGGCTTTGATGTACAGCCATGTTTTATTTATTTGGGAAGGGAAACACCAGCAGAATGGTTCTAACTTAGTATAAAAATCATCGTAACACGACCATGGAATTAAAATAAGGCTAACTTGACCACACGAAAAAAATAATTCCTTATATGCCAAGGATGGGGGGGATAAAAGGAAATTTAAAGATTGATGGTTTTCTGTTCCTACAGGGAAGAAATAAAAGCAGGGAGAGACCGTGAGATAGTTTGTTATTCATAATCAGGATCTTGTCTCCTAATTCATGGCTTTGGCATTTCTCATGGCAGTCCTGAATGTCGTCTTTGTGTCTTGGCTCACGTCACGGCTCCGATTGTGCTCGTGCCTTCTGGAGGCAGGGCCTAGAAAAGCAATTTTCAAGTGTCCCATCAAACACTGGTGCAGCACAGGCAGGTTTTTGTTGTGGGGCTGTGTTCATTGAGCAGGGAGGGCTGGCTGGGGCTCGCCAGGGCTCTGGGGTCAGCGGCAAAGAGGGGAATTTTGGAGCCTGAAATAGCCGAGAGTCAGGGATGACGCAGCCTCTGCCGCAGCCCTGAATGGGAATTGTGGTCCTCATCCTTGCAGCTGTGGGGGCAGGACTCTCATTGCATGGGAAATGGGAGACTGGGCAGGTTTTCTTAGGATTGTTTTCCAGCAGGGAATGGCGATTTAAGGCTCTTTTTTTTGGGGAGTAAAGTGGGAGGAATGGATCTCAAGGCACAGTCACAAGTGGTAGGGTGTTCCTTCTGCCTGGAACTGGGTTGAGTTTTGCATGATTGGGAGAGCTGGGGGTGTTCAGCCTGGAGAGGAGAAGGCTCAGGGAGAGCTCAGAGCCCCTTCCAGTGCCTGAGGGGGCTCCAGGTGAGCTGGAGAGGGACTGGGGACAAGGGATGGAGGGACAGGACACAGGGGAATACGTGGGATCCCAGAATGGTTTGGCTTGGAGGGACTCAAAGCCTATCCAGTCCCCCATGGGCAGGGACACCTTCCACAGTCCCACGTGGCTCCAAGCCCTGTCCAGCCTGGCCTTGGACACTGCCAGGGATCCAGGGGCAGCCACAGCTGCTCTGGGTATTCCATCCCAGCCCCTCCCCACCCTCCCAGGGAACAATTCCTAATTCCCAATATCCCATCTATCTACGCTCTCTGTCAGTTAAAAACCATTCCCTGTGTCCTGTCCCTCCATTCCTTGTCCCCAGTCCCTCTCCAGCTCTCCTGGAGCCCCTTTAGGCCCTGGAAGGAGCTCTGAGCTCTCCCCAGGGACCTCAAACACAGTGTTGAGGTGAGTTTGAGTGCTTGTCTCTGGGTCAGAGTGTGCTGCTCTCCCCAGAATCCCTGCCTGTGGCTTGAGAATCAATCCATGGCAAGGAATCTCGCTGTGGTCCTGCTGGGCAGAGAGGGGAGCACAGAAAAGGCCACGGGAAGGAAAACAATAGGGAAGTGGAGGGAAGAGCTTGTGGGTTGAAAAATAGCAACACTTCCAGTAATGTGACCTTTTGCCGAAAATGGTTCCATCAAAAAAAGAAAGTCTCCTCCTCCTTCTCCCTGGCTGAGCTGGGTGCAGGGAGGGGTGAACATGCTCCTGGACCTCTGCTCCATGAGAATATTTGAGAAGAAAAACCCTATGAAAACGCTCTCCCTGGGATGGATAAAATTAATGTCCTGACAGAGGATATGGAGAAAAAAACCCCCACCTTTATTTTCCAGTTTTGCTGAAGCTCAGTGTTTCTGAGGGATTAGCCTTTGTTATCCTGTAAATGATGTTCATTCAAAGCTCTCAGCAGAGTTATTGAGGGATTGCCCCGGAGATAGAGAGAGAGAGAGATAGAGAGAGAGAGTGAGCAAATGTTGCTAATACAGAATACCCGTGAAAGGCAGAACTGTCAATCAGGTGGAATTCAGAAGATTTTTAGTCATTCATGCCATGGCAGTAATTTTTTTTTTTTTTAGGAGAAACAAGCTGTGTTCAGTTATTGCAAAGGGGGGGTTGTGGCTTGTCACTGCCAGAGGGCAGGGATGGATGGGATATTGGGAATTAGGAATTGTTCCCTGGCAGGGTGGGCAGGTCCTGGCACAGGCTGCCCAGAGCAGCTGTGGCTGCCCCTGGATCCTTGCAAGTGCCCAAGGCCAGGCTGGATGGGGCTTGGAGCAGCCTGGGACAGTGGAAGGTGTCCCTGCCCATGGCAGGGGTGGCACTGGAGAGGCTTTGAGGTTCCTCCCAAGCCAAACCAGTTTGGGATTTATTATACAACAACACATTGTGGCTTTTGCATGAGTTTCTTAAAGGGAGAGCCTCACGTTCCTGAGCATGGCAGTCCATCAGTTCATCCATGACAAGTCAGCATTAATCCTTTCTGTGAAGTCTCAGATTACTCTTTATCCTCCTCATTTCCAGTGGTGCTGGATGAGTGTAACAGAGCAGTGTGCGTGTTTGGGAGGCACGGATGGGTCACACACGATGCTCTTTGCGTGTCACAAACACATGGGTTTGTAGGAGCTGTTGCCTAGTGGAAAACTTGTTGATCCCTGAATTCCTGTAGTTACCCCTAAGGGAATGGTGTGAATTTCATGGTGCTGCTCTCGATCCAGACCCCGGTTGCTCCATCCTTTGCTGGGTGAGGACTCCGCTGACTGCGCTCTCGTGCTCTCCCCACAGTTGATGTGAGCACAGCCTGGTGGAAAACTTGTTGATCCCTGAATTCCTGTAGTCCCTGGTTCCCCCTAAGGGAATGGTGTGAATTTCATGGTGCTGCTCTCGATCCAGACCCCGGTTGCTCCATCCTTTGCTGGGTGAGGACCCCACTGACCGCGCTCTCGTGCTCTCCCCGCAGTTGACGTGAGCACAGCCCTGCCCTTGCAAGTGGCGCCCAGCTCAGTGCCCATGGACCTGCGGCTGGACCACCAGTTCTCCATGCCGGTGACGGAGCCCACGCTGCGGGAGCAGCAGCTGCAGCAGGAGCTGCTGGCCCTCAAGCAGAAGCAGCAGATCCAGAGGCAGATCCTGATCGCGGAGTTCCAGCGGCAGCACGAGCAGCTCTCCCGGCAGCACGAGGCGCAGCTGCACGAGCACATCAAGGTAAGGGGGTCGGGGGTGAGGGGATTGGGGGATTGTTGAGGTTGGAAAGGCATTCCAGGATCAGCCATTCCAGCCACCAACCTAGCAGTGCCACCACGGTCCCCAGGCGCTGCGTCCCACACAGCTTCTGAGCAATTCCAGGTGTGGTGAGTCTACCACTGTCCTGGGGAACCTGTTCCAGCACCTGGCCACTATTTCAGGGAAGATGTTGTCCCTGATCTCCAGTCTAAACTTTCCCTGGCACAGCTCGAGGCTGTTTCCTCTTGTCCTTGCTCTCCACCCTCCTCTCAGGGTGCCAGAAGCTCCCCCCTGAGCCTCCTTTTCTCCAGGCTGAGCCCGTTCCCTGCTCCCTCAGTCTCTCTTGGGGCTGTGTTGCTGACATCTTTTATGAAAAATCCTTTCCTTAGGATTTTTCCTCGTGAGAAGCTGAGAGGCCTCAGGAACAAAATGTAAACAGTGGTTATCTGCTGCTGTGGAATGCAACAGGCGGGTCTGTGATTGGCCCATGTTGGTTGTTTCTAATTAATGGCAAATCACAGCCATTAATTCACATCACAAATGGCTCGGACAGAGAGTCTGAGCCATAAACCTTTGTTAACATTCTTTCCTATGCTATCCTTAGCTAGCCTTGTGAGGAAATCCTTTCTTCTATTCTAGTTCTTCTACATTAAAACTATAAACTTCTATTTATAGTTTTAATGTAATATATATCATAAAATAATAAATCAAGCCTTCTGAAACATGGAGTCAGATCCTCGGCTCTTCCCTCAACCTGAGACCCCTGTGAACACTGTCACAGGGCTGCAGCCCTGTCTAGGTTTGAAAACCCAGGTGTCTGCTAAGGAAGGCAGGAGCCTCCCCTGAAATGGAAAAATGTGAACCCCCTCCCTCTGAATTGTTATAAATTTGAGATTAAGGGGCTCTCAGGCAAAAGTATGGGAGCTGGGATAACAATTCTTTATTAGGGAAGAAAATAAAGGATAAAATAAACAATGCAGTAGTACAAAACAACACTGACAGAGTCAGAACCCAGCCTGACACCCCGTGGGTCAGGCTGTTGGTGGCAGTCCCATTGGAAATGTGGCTGCAGCCCTCCTGCAGTGTCAGGGGTGGTTCTGTTGGAGCAGGGGGATCTGTAGAGAAGGATGTATTCTTCCTCTGGAGATCCAGTGGAAGGAGAGGCAGCTGCTGTTCCTCTGGGGAATCCCGTGGAGAAAGCCATGCTGGTGTCTCACAAACCTCTGGATTATATCTGGGTAGCAATGCTTGGCTCCTCCCTCTGGGCTCACATCTCCCAATGGGATGTTCTAGTTCTTATCAGCCATGCAGTGACATTCAATAGTCTGTTATCAGCAATGTCCCCTCCCGAGGGAGGATTGGTTGTGGAAGAGATAAGGAAAACTGCCCACTCAACAGAAGACAGCTGCCATACAGATGGCAAATAGAACACAATTTGCCTGGCAATCCAAGACAATGCCCTTCCCAGCTCCATTCCCTTCCCTGAACACAGAAAATGCCTCATTGGATTTGACCCTAGCAGGAGGTTACCTGCTGCTGTGCTCACACATTTTGGGAGTGGTGGCACAGGAACTTCTCGTTGGACGTTTGCCACCAGCACGAGCTGCAGGCTGAGCGTGTGGGCCATGGTGGAACTGCAGGAGCAGGGGGTGCAGGGCAGTGCCTGCAGGTGGGTCTGGACATGCTCAGATTTTGGGAATTAGACACCAGGCAGGTGCTGTGCCCTTTGTGGGACAGGGAAGAAACACCAGGCAGGGTCAGTGGGCAGTCCAGTGTGGAAGATGGCTGTTGCAAGTGAAAACATGAGACATTATATAAATATTTCCCAGTGCTGGAGTATTGCTATGGCAACGTAAGCTTTCCGAATTGGTAATAGGCTCCTTTTTTCAAAGGGGGATTAGTGCTGCACATGGTAAATAGCCTTAATGTAATATTAAAAACCAACCTCGATTCAACCTTATATAACTTTCATTTCAATACAAAATGCATGTCAGAGTGGGGAAGATGGGATTAAAAGTTAATGGGGTGTTGTTTACAGACTCCTTAGTACAGAGAGGACCTGGGCTTTGTGAGAAGTGTCCCTGTTTGAAGCTGGATTAATAGCAAACACCCCTGTGCCTTGGTGAGTCCTCTGTGCTGTGGCCAGGGCAGAGGTGAGGAGGTGCCTGGGTGTGAATATATTTATATATGGATGTGCAATGTGTGCATCTCTGGGTGTGTGTGTGGAACATTTACATATCCCCATGCTTCTGTGGCTGCACACTGGCACAAGCACTCAGGGTGGGGGAAGGATGGGGAATTCCTGTGACAAATATTTCCATTATTCCCTTGTAATTGTCCATGCCTGTAGTTGTTTGTCTATGAAAAATCAGGCAGGCTCATTCCCATTTAATGGCCAAGCTCAAAGCAGTGGTGATAGGAACATATTTGCTCTCATTTATGTCAAAGCTTTGACTGACTCTGCTCAAAATCTCTCTAAGGAGGAAGCTGAGCTTGAATTTTGAGATGCCACAGTATATCCAGCCCATTAGGTAATGAAGTTCTTCATCTTGTGTGTAAGCTTGGCTAAATCAGAGCCTTAAAATAGGGATGGCATAATCCTGTACCAAAGGGTGGCCTGCAAGGTGATCTCTGAGGGTAGTGTGTCAGTGGGAGCAGAGTTGCTTTAAAAATCAAACAGGCCCTCATTGCAATTAGCCCTGTCATGCCTCACAAAGAAAATATCCCCCAGTGTGTGAGTGTGGTGCATTTTCTCTGGGAAAACATCCTGCTTGTCTCTGTGTGCCAGAGTCAGCCCACGTTTAGGTGACTCTAGAACTGGCAATTGTGTTAAGTCCAGTGGCTGTGAGTGCAGGGAAGCAATTATTTGGCCCAGAAAATTAAAATATATAACTTTAAATTTGGGCTCAGAGCTGCCTAGCTCATGAGAAAAGCAGGGTGGGAATGTTAAAACAAATAAAACCCATTTATCTTCTACAAGTGAAGCACTGGAGCTGTGCAGTTTGATATAGAAACAGTCTTGAGTGAAGATGCAGAAGTCTTTTTGGAGAAATTTATTTGTTTTTTGGGTTTTGTTTTTTTTTTTTAATCCCATGTGGACACAGGCATGAACACCCCGTGGCAGGGGTTGGGAATGGGATGAGCTTTGAGGTCCCTCCCACCCCAAACCATTCTGTGATTCTGTGATAATGTTAAACCCAGAATTGCTTTGGAAACTGTTTCAGTGAAGGGGGAAGAATTTCTGCATTTTACTCTGTTCTCTGTGTGTTGTGCTGTCTAGAATTGATTACTTTGCCTTTTTCCCCTATAGCCTGGCATCCATCATTTTAATCAATGAGTGCAAAATATTTATTTCATAAAATCCCTGAAACCTTTGGGTTGGCAGGGACCCTGAGGATCATTTAATTCCAACCCCCTGCCATGGGCAGGGACACCTTCCACTATCCCAGGTGCTCCAAGTCCTGTTCAACCTGGCCTGGGACACTGCCAGGGATCCAGGGGCAGCCACAGCTGCTCTGGGCAATGCCAGGGCCTGCCCACCCTGCCAGGGAACAATTCCTAATTCCCAATATCCCATCCATCTCTGCCCTCTGGCAGTGGGAGCCATTCCCTGTGTCCTGTCCCTCCATGCCTTGTCCCCAGTCCCTCTCCAGCTCTCCTGGAGCCCCTTTAGGCCTCTGAGTTCTCCCTGGAGCCTTCTCGTGTCCAGGTGAGCCACCCCCAGCTCTCCCAGCTGATGAAGCTTTCAAACAGCTCCTGTGTTTCCAGTGCTGACTCCTTTGCTAGTACAGACAAGTCATGCTTTGGGGTTGTTTTATTTCTTTTGCTGCTGTGGTGTTGGTGGGAACAGAGGAACTGGTCTGGCTTGACAGGAACTGAGTAGGGCTGAGCACCCCTCCGTGCCATCCCCCAAACAAAGCAGGAGTGTGAGGAACACTTCCGTGAGTGAAGTTTGGCCTGGAAAATGCTGGCCTGATTGCCTTTTTTTCTATCCCAGTCGATAACTTTTTCCTATGGAGAGCTGAAGTTTTGGCTTTTTCCAGAGCTTGGAATTGCTTCCATCAGCTCAGTTTTAATCATCTGACCCAGTGCGGGAGGAGAAGGCGATGACTGCCTGAACATGTGATCCTTTCCCAAGTGTGTCCCAGTCCTTGCTTTTGTAGACTTTGTGTTTTGGCCTTCACATAAAAGTGCCGGATTCCCCAAGATGGTGCAAGATGGAGAGAGCCAGGAAATGAGCGAAACAATATTTGTGGAAGGGCTCTATAATAGACACAGAGCTTGGCACAGGGGAGGAGTGGGAGAAAGCACAGGCATGGAGAGAGAGATGGAAGAAGGGGGAATAATGGCTTTGAACTGAAACAAAGTTTAGATTGGGTATTAGGAAGAAATTAGTGATGAGGCACGAGGC
The DNA here is from genome assembly GCF_027887145.1 of Ammospiza caudacuta. NCBI lineage: Eukaryota > Metazoa > Chordata > Aves > Passeriformes > Passerellidae > Ammospiza > Ammospiza caudacuta. The sequence goes on along the minus strand of NC_080600.1, from coordinate 7,284,039 downwards.
TTGGAGCAAACTGCTCTAGTGGGAGATGTCCCTGCTCACAGCAGAGAGTTGGAATGGGCTGAGCTTTGTGCTCCCTCCCAACCCAAAGCGTTCTGGGCGATTCTGTGAAAACCCTGACATGTTTGGGGAAAATAAGCCAAGCCTTCTGAAGGCTTCACTGCACAGAGCAGGGCAGGCTGTTTCTTTCAGCTCTGCAGATTGCCCAGGCCTGGCTCCAGAAGGCACCGAGGGAGAGGCCGGAGGCTGGAGGCACCGGCAGCTGCTCCTCTCTCCAGTAGCCACTCACCTTCAGCCAGGTGGGTTTTCCACTCCTCCATGCATTCACCAGATGTGGGACGATATTTATGGCCTTCACATCTGCCTTCCTGAGCAAAACCAAGGATGGAGTAAGGGGGTGAGACGGTGGAAAGCCTCTCCGCAGGTCCCGCTGCGAGCTTTGCCTGACCTTTGCTCGCGGAGGAACAGGCAGGGAATTTTTTCCTTTGTGAGTCACTCATTCCCAGCCAAGATCAGCTGGAAGTTACCAAAAGCTTTTCCGTTTGCCCTTCTGGTCAAGGGCTGGATGGAGGAGGCGCAGGATGGGCGCTTTGGCAGGGCCAGAGGCGCCTCACAGGGAGGGAAGGACGTCGTGGGGAATGTGCTTCATCTGCTGTGTCCCAGCTTGGAGCAGGGCTCTTCCCAGCTCCCGCTGTTTTACAGCCACAGCCACAGGAAACTTCTCAGGGATGCTGATGCCTGTCAGTGGTGGGCTGAGCCTCCCAGTTGAGCCTCCCAGCTCCTCGTGGGCCTGAAATCCTCACCTGTGGCTGTGCAATCCCATTCCCAGTTTTCCCACCCTCTGAGAAAGACTGTGTGCATCCATAGCACAGACAGTGCATCCAGCACAGACAGGATGGGCAGGGAAGCAGCAGCAGGGAAAGGAGCTTTGTGAGGATGTTTGCTGTGCAGTGATCCTGAAATTCTGTCAAGGGAAAAACCTTGACAGAATGAATTCCTACGTTGAGTGAGGGATAGTGACACATCCGAGGGATCAGCCTCTTGTTCAGAGACACGGGGTGAAACTCCTGGGCCATTCCTTTGGTTTCAGGGAGTGAAAATCTTGCAGGAAATCTTCCAGACATATTTTGCCGTGTTGTAAAGAAATGTAATTCTTTCCCAAAGATGTCTAGACTTGATAGCTGTCACGCTGATGCTGAGGGGAGAAACTGCTCCTTGCTTTCATGTGGAGCCACTGCCCATGGAATGGCAGGTTTGCCTGCAGGATACCCCTGGAGCTGCTCAAGGCCAGGCTGGATGGGGCTGTGGTGGAAGGTGTCCCTGCCCGTGGCAGGGAGTGGAACTGGATAATCTTTAGGGTACCTCCCAGCCCAACCCAACCCAACCCAACCCATTCCAATCACATCGTCCTTTAGGGGGGCTGCTCTCAGCATAGCTCTGCCAGTGCCCAGTGCTTCTCTTTGGTGGCCTCAATCAATCCATGTTGATTCCTGCTCAGCAGGGAAAGCTGGGCATGTTTCAGTTCTGCTGCTAGGACTGGTGTCTGCTGATCTCCTGTGGCGCCTTCCCCATGACCCCAGGGACGCTGCCGGCAGCACCATGGCTCCTGCAAAGCACCTGCTTGCCTTGGGCTCTGGAAAGGCCAATTTCCATCCCATCCCTGATATTCCAGCTCCCATTCCTGGGCCTGTCTGCTCTGTGCTGTCTTCCTGCAGCAGTTGCTGTGGAGGGGCTCCCCCTGCTCGTTTTTGTGCCGCTGTTCCGCAGCACGCCTGTCCCTCACAGCCCGCATCCCTTTCAAGAGGAACTTGAAAAGCCCAACGATACCAGGTGTCCGCCTCTGTCTGGATTCTGGGATGACAGGATTATTCATCTTAGGAAGCTGCAGCTGGGTACAGTCAGTGGTAAAAGGCCAGACTGAACATTTTGTGCCTTGTTACTACTCGAGCGCCTTGGAGCTCGCGCTATTTCCAGACAGTTTCCTGTTCTTTCTTGGTGACCTTGCCTTGCTTTTCTGGCACACCGAGCCCACTCCAAAACTTACACCTTAGATCCTGCAAAACTTAACTTCTGATGGAAGCAACCCTGGGGAAAAACTTTTGGAAGATCAGAGTGTTTGCTCCCTTTGAAGGGAGTGGGTGGTGACTTTTCCTCAGCCTCAAAGTCAGGATCTTTTGCGAGAGCAGTGAGGACAAACTTGCACATGGAAGGGTTGGTTCTGTCAACAGATCCATGGAGCAGCTTCTGCCCCATCTCTTGGTTGAAGGAGTCCTGCATCAGACTGGGATAATTCAGGCATCTTCCTGCCATCCAAGCACTGCTGGTGGTGTCAGGAGTGGAGCTGGAATGCTCATCCAGGGAAATTGGTACTGGAAATTGGTAGAAGAAACGTTTCCTTTTGGTTTCTTCTGAGATGGGCCATGGTTGGTTGGCTGGAAGGAACACAATGGGAACTCTGGATTTTTGTGGAGTAAAATATATGTGGGGCTCTATGACTATTTTTTTGGGTCAGTTTAGAGTTTCAGAGTAAATGGCGGCAGAAGAGATATTTTGGCAGTTCCCACACCTGAATGTTCAATTCCAATTTTATCTTAATTTTGAACGTATAAAATAACTGGAAGTAATCAAAGAGAACACAGAGAATCAGGGCAGGAATAAAAAAATACGCCACTAGATGCTGTTGTTATGCCAGGAATATTAGCCTGTTAATGTACACTAGTGCTGATCTGTTCATGTCCAGAAATGTGGAATTTCTGTAATACCCAAAACACCCCAAAACAGTTCACAGAGGATGTAACTGCTCCTTCAAGGACCGAGGTCTCATCTCTTACTTAGCATCAAATATCTAGGGCTCCTCCTTTACAAGATTTTATGTGGTTTTTTGGTTTACAGGGATTGGTTTAAGTCAAGTTTTCTGATTTCCTTATTGCCATCCATGCTGGGATGGGCACTCCCTGCTCCTGATTCTCTCCCCTTCAGCAGTAACCATGAGGCAAACTCAAAGGAGTTTTTCCTCACCTTTAAAGGGGAAAATTGGAGGAGGAGCTGAATGTGCTGGATGCAACAAATGGAGCTGGCTCTTTCTGGGAAGGCTGTTGGATATTCTGCTTCTGGAGGAAGGGAAAAATTAGGCTGCAGTGGGAGTCAGGCAGCAAGAGGCTCACACAAAAGGGCTGAACCTTTCCCAGTGCTGAACTTTTGGAGGTATTCAGAGCTCAGAGGGCTTCCAGCCTTTTGGGAGAGGTAATGGCATGAGAGGGAGACTAGGGTACAAAATCCCATATCCATGTGTAAAGCTGCCAAGGGAAAAACATGGGATCTTGTCACTCAGAGCTGGCGTGAAGGGAACCTTGCCATCATTCTCGGTCCTGGAGACATTTTAGCCTCATAAACCTGAGCACCAGACATTCTCAGTAGGATGTGTCTGACTGAGATCAGTCTCAGGGAGCTGCTGGCTGGGAGGGATCATTTCCCTGCAGAAAATTCCCTGCCCATGGGAATTTCTGGTACGGATTTAGCTGGCTGTCAGCTGCCCAGTGGCGGGAAGGGGGCACTTGGGATGCGTGTCCCAGAAAAGAGATGAGAGGTGCTCCTTCTCCCAGATCTTTGTGTCTTGGCTGCTGCTGGAAGTCACAATGTTTCCCCCTCCTAGACTCCAGCACAGCTGATTTATTCTGCCCAGTGCTCCAGGAGATATCCCAAACACGCCGCCACGAAGCCAAGAGAGAGCAGATCCTGAAACTGGAGCCACAGCTTGAGACTTCAGTAAACAGGATGGGGGAACATGAGGCACAGAGTCCAGCCAGCATTGGGATCACTGTGAAACAGCCCAACAGAGCAGTGCTCCCAGAAATCCAGCTCCCAGAAATCCCAGCACCTGTGCTTTGCTTCCACCCATAGCCAAGGGTTTTTCGAGAGTTTTCGTTCATCCTCGCCTACAATTTGACTTTGCTTTTAAAGAGCCTGAGCCCAAAGATCGTTTTGAATACCTGATTTAAACCCCCCAAACTGTAGAATTTGGCCAGAACAGGTGGCAGAAGGGCCTTTCCCTGATATCCCCCCGTGCTGGAGCTGAATTTGGGTGTGGATTGAGATGCAGTTGGGAGCTGGACACAGCAACTTTGCATGCCAGGGAGTATCTGTCAGCCAGAAGTGTTCCAGCTTCTGTTCACCCAGGCTTGTGCTTATCTTCACAATTATTTTGCTCTCCCTTTCACTAATTGCTGCTATTCAAAATGTCTCTTGTAAACACCCAGGAGCCAGTCTGAGCTGGGAGGGCAGGAAGGATCTTTTTGCTTGGTTTCCTGTTTGGCATCTGGAGGAGTGCTTGTGGAAGTCCTAATGCAATGTGTCTCCATGAAATCCATCCTGGTTCTCTCTGGGAAATGGGATCTTGGTGTCAGCACTCCACACTCGCTGGGAGGGCACTGCAAAGACTCAAGAGAATTATTTTAGCTGCATTTCCCTTAAAAAGAGGTTTCTCTGTGACAGTTTCTCTACTGATAAGGTGTCAGTCCCCCTCCCAGGCAGACAAGCTGGAGCTCTGAAGACAATTGAGGAGTGTGGTGGCAAAATGCTCTGGATGGCTGAGTCCTCATGGTAGGCTGACGGTTGATAAATACCTGGAAATGCTCTGCATCCTCCCTGTTACCTTTATTAATATTAATTTATGCTAAATGAGCACCAGCAACACTAACTACAGGTACAGTTGAACATTTGTGCAGTTTTCAGAAATAGTGGGAGCAGTGACATTAAACATATGCAGGAATCCCCATAGTTATGAATATTTACAAATATTGATTTTGGCAAGAGCACCTAATTTGGATGTTCTGAGCTCCCTAATGCAGCGTGTGTGTGTCTGTCACACAGTGCTCCTCAGATCCAGGGGTTTCCCTCTGTGAATCACTTTGTAATGAGATTTCAGTGTTTGGGAAATACAGTTGGGGAATAAACCCCCTGCCCCAGCTGTGTGTGGTGAACACACAGGGTCTGAGTGGGCAGTGCCTGTTCTAATTTGCCTCTGTTGCTTTAAATGAACCAGAAACGGATGTTTTTCCTGACAGCCCAACAATCCCACCCTGTGCATCCCTGAGAGCATTGTCCAAATGCTCCTGCAGCTCTCTCAGCCTGGGGCTGTGCCCATTCCCTGGGCAGCCTGGGCAGTGCCCATCATCCTTTGAGGGTAGGACCTTTTCCTGATCTCCAGCCTAAATTTTTGTCTTCCCATAACATTCCTGGTAAGTGTGGAGAAATAACCCTGAGAAGACACCCGGATGGATTTTCTTTTTTTTGTTTTCCCAGGCTACAGCAGACACCAACAGTGATTTCTTTTCATTCTTCATGGGTACAATCAGAGACGTGGCTTTATTATTTTATTTTTTTAATCTTTTTTTTTCTCAACTTTGAAGCCATTTGAAAAACTATATTAAGAATAGGCTTTGTGGAAACTGGGGTCAGAATGAGCAGAGACAATACATCCCTAATGAAACTTCCCTAAACCATCCAGCGACAAATTGGGCTTTTCATTCCCATTTCACTCCAGATGTCAATGAAAGCACAGCTCCTTCTAAAGCAGCCTAATGTATGTAAACCATCGCAGGAAGCAGAGCCTGCAGAGCCTAGGAGACTGCAGATGGAGAGAAAAGGCTCCTGATTCCATAAAAATAACAAAACCTGTTTTACCATATTGTGCATTAAATATTGTTCATTTGCATACTTTCCATGGCGAGGTTCTCAAAGCCCACCATGTGGTGGACTTGTTGGAAGTCGGGAAAGAGACTCTTTCCCCAAATGGAGACGTGTTAGTAGAAGCTGCTGCTTAATTAGAAAACAAAAATAGCTGCTTTCCTCTATTTTTTTTCCTCCTTTTCTAGGTTTTTTTTTTTTTCACTGTGGATTTTTGGTTGTTTACATATAATTCAATAGAATTAAGAGGGGAAGCATAGGTGCAGTCATTACAAAATAACTGGATTGCTGGTGTTTTACAACAGCCTGTCTGCTTGGAGCAGGCAGCAGCAAGGATTCCTCCATGGGGAGTTTCCAGCAGATAGCCAGGCAGATTGTAAATACCTCTTAGATTGTGGGTTTTTTTCCATCTTTATATAGAATAGTGTGATTTTATTTGTATTTATTGTGCATCCATGTCTGTAACATTGGGCAGTGCAAATGTGCAATGTCACAGTGGTCACAGGGGTCTTTGGATGAGGGAAGAGACAAGGATTTGACTCCATATTTCAGAAGGCTTGATTTATTATTTTATGATATATATTACATTAAAACTATACTAAAAGAATAGAAGAAAAGGTTTTCAAAAGGCTGGCTAAGCTAAGAATAGAAAGGGATGAATCAACAAAGGTTTGTGGCTCAGACAGAGAGAGAGCCAGCTGGGCTGTGATTTGCCATTAATTCCAAATATCTACATGAGACTAATCACAGATGCACTTGTTGCATTTTACAGCAGCAGACAATCATTGTTTACATTTTGCCTTGAAGCCTCTCAGCTTCTCAAGAAGAAAAACTCTTAAAGAAGGATTTTTAATGAAAAGATGTCTGCGACAGTGCAATGCCACAAATTAATCAGAGGAACCTGGAATATCCAGAGCTGGAAGGGGCTCACGAGGATCATCAAGTCCAAGATGATCCTCGTTACAAGACACCCAAAGAATCTCAGCTAAAGGGATTAAAAGGAAAATGTGCTCAAGGAGAAGAAAAACCTTTGGGGTGGGAGTGTCATGTACGCAGGAGCTGGCAGGGTTTGGAGAAGGATGGATTGAGATGTTCTTGGAGAGAGCACATTCCCTGTCTCAACAGCCACGGCTTGGACTCTGCCCACAGCAGGGGCTTGGAACGGGCTGATGATCTTTAGGGTCCTTTCCAACCCAAAGCATTCCACAATTGCTCCGTGCTCCTGATCTGCCCCGGGGCTCTGCGGGAGCCGTGGGTGGTATCCGAGCACAGGCCCCCATTAAGCACGGCCCTGGAGAGGCCGGGCCTTTGGGGCTGCAGCCTGCCAGCTCCGATCAATCCCTTGGTTTATGAGCTGCCAACGTAAAGAGTGCGGGGTGGGCGCCGTGCTCCGGAGGCTCCGGAGGCTGTGCTGGGCTCCAGAGGCTCCAGAGGCTCCACAGGGCCCCGCCATTCCCGGTCTGTGGGGCAGGCCCAGGAGCGGCCCACGCCTCGCTGGGCAGGGTGCAGGCCCAACTACAAGGTGAGAGATCATCCTTTGGGCTCTGCTTTTGAAGAAGAAGCGGTTTTTACCTCACAGAGATCCCTTTGCTCCTCTCCCACAGCTGGGATGTGCTGTTTGTACACCTGCTTTGCCACAGCCTGGCAGGACTCAGGGTGTCCCCTCACACAGCGCATCAAACTGCGGCCCTCAGTCCCATGGGAATCCTCCCTCACCCAAACAGGGAGAACTGCCCTGGGAGAATCCCCTCTGCACCCAAACAGGGAGAACTGCCCTGGGAGAATCCCCTCTGCACCCAAACAGGGAGATCTGCCCTGGGAGAATCCCCTCTGCACCCAAACAGGGAGATCTGCCCTGGGAGAATCCCCTCTGCACCCAAACAGGGAGCTCTGGGCTGGGAGAATCCCCCCTCACCCAAATGGGAATCTCTGGGCTGGGAGAATCCCCTCTGCACCCAAACAGGGATGGGGGAATCCTCTCTGCACCCAAACAGGGAGCTCTGCCCTGCAGAATCCCCTCTGCACCCAAATGGGAATCTCTGGGATGGGAGAATCCTCTCTCACCCAAACAGGGAGCTCTGCCCTGTGTGAATCCCCTCTGCACCCAAACAGGGAGAACTGCCCTGGGAGAATCCCCTCTGCAACCAAACAGGGAGCTCTGCCCTGGGGGAATCCTCTCTCTCCCAAAAAGGGAGCTCTGCCCTGTGTGAATCCCCTCTGCTCCCCAAATTTCCCTGGAGGTTGGTGAGGACACTGACACCTCCCAGCTTCTGGGACATGGGGAGCCCAGGGGGGATTTGCACTGGGGCAAGAGCGTTTGGTGCTTCCAGCCTTGATTGTCCCATCTGATGCAAGCTTTGCAAATAATTACCTTAATTAGACATCATGTCTCCTGATTATTCCCATGAATATGGGTGAGTTGAGAGGGCCAGGGAAAATCCTTCCTCGAGAAATTGTTGGGATAATTATTTCTTTGATCTGTTGGAGCAATTATTTTTATCATTAATCATGGAATCTCTGTGTGGCTTGAGTTAGATGGACCATTAAATTCCATCTCGTTCCACCCTCTGCCATGGGCAGGGACACCTTCCACTAACCCAGGTTGCTCCAAGCCCCATCCAGCCTGGCCTGGAACACTTCCAAGGATGGGGCAGCGACAATTTCTACAATTTCTCTGTGCAACAAATAATACTGAGGGTGCCCTAGTGGGGTTTTATTTAAAATCAGGTGATGGAGATGAAAGGAGGCCCGTGCTTGTCCTTCATGCCATGAATGGAGCACTGTTACTGTCACTTGCCTGCAGCATCTGCTTTGGCTCTGGCAAGGCCCATGGTGTTAACCTGCTCCTTTTGCCTGTTCCCTTCTCCGCAGCAGCAGCAGGAGATGCTGGCCATGAAGCATCAGCAGGAGCTGCTGGAGCACCAGAGGAAGTTGGAGCAGCACCGGCAGGAGCAGGAGCTGGAGAAGCAGCACCGAGAGCAGAAACTGCAGCAGCTGAAAAACAAAGAGAAGGGGAAAGAGAGTAAGTGGCCAGAGCACCACTGCTTCGGGTGCTGACAGGCAGATGGGGGCATGGAGGAGCCTCAGAAAGCTGGAGGAACCTCCTTGAGGGCACAGGGAATTGAGGGGAAGAGAGAAATGAATTTCTCTGCTTTATCTTCATTTTTGTCTCACTAAATGCCATTTTAGCATTTTTCAAAAGGAAGCGTATCCTCTCTTCCCTTGATTTAACATTTTTTGAAGTATTTTTGGCAGCATTCCTAATGGAGGCAGAATATTAAGCCCATAAAATACACCAGATGCACGCTGCACTCCTTTTCTCTTTCTGCTGCTCTGAATTTCACTCTTTTTAAGACATAGTTGAGTTCACAGCTCTCCCCTTTTTGAAGCGTTCCCATTCATGAGGGGATTTTTTTTCAGGAGGTTACAGCTTGTGGGTGCCTTCCCCACTCTGTGTCATTATGCACTTGAGGAGATCATTGTGGCCTCACAATGTCCCTTATCAGAGATACTCTGGGCTGCTTGTTTGGGCTTTTTCTGCAAGTCAATGGGGGGAAAAATACCTCCAAACACCAAAATACCAAGTTGTGCCATCAACTCCTCAGGTCTGGTTTCAGATGGGAGAAGTAGTGGAAGGAAGATGGGATGCTGGCTGGGAACTGGGAATAAGATAAAGCTCCAGGAATTTTTTTCAGTAAGATAAAACTGGGGTCTGGGAGACCTTTTTAAGTGCTAGAAAGACCAGAGGTTCAGAATCCCTAAGCATTTCCACTTCCCCCTGCTGCTCCCATCAGCTGTTGCTGTTTGATCCAGGTTTTGCTGGGCCTCTCCTCAAAACCAATACCTGGCCATTCTCATTAATCTGGAAAGAAATTAAAATGCCTGAATCTCTGAAAAATGGAAGCAAAGCATCTTTTGGGTGAAACACAGAGGTGTAGAGGAAAAAAACCCAGAATTTGGGGATGTTAAGTTGAAGATCCTGTTCCCATGACTACAGTTTTATTTTTAAGTTACTTTTTATTTGAGAAGTTCTGTGGTGTAGAATCATTATCACACCTCAGTGCTTAAGGACACTTAAGTTATTTTTCTCACATCACAAAATTTGGCAAAGAGAAGCTAAAATTGTCCTGATCTGAAATATGAAGAGAGTGTGAGAGAGGTGGAGTTTGTTCTGCTTCCTTGTTAATATCTCTGCTCTGGAGCCAGGCTGGGAGAGCTGGGGGTGCTCACCTGGAGAGGAGAAGGCTCCAGGGAGAGCTTAGAGCCTAAAGGGGCTCCAGGAGAGCTGGAGAGGGACTGGGGACAAGGGATGGAGGGACAGGACACAGGGAATGGCTCCCACTGCCAGAGGGCAGGGATGGATGGGATATTGGGAATTAGGAATTGTTCCCTGGCAGGGTGGGCAGGCCCTGGCACAGGGTGCCCAGAGCAGCTGTGGCTGCCCCTGGATCCCTGGCAGAGCCCAAGGCCAGGCTGGATGAGGCCTGGAGCACCTTGGGACAGTGGAAGGTGTCCCTGCCCATGGCACAGAGTTGAAATTAGATGATCCTTGGGATTCCTCCCACCCCAAAGCTCCCTGAGGTTCTATGATGTCTTTCAGTTTCCAGTAAAGGAGGTAAACCTTACACTCCAAAAGTATTGAACTTCAAGTCTTCTAAGTAGCAGGTTTATGGCAACGTGACAGAACACAGCCAGGTTTGAGTGTTCTAAGGATGCTAATGGATCAAGGATGACACATTTTGGAGGGAGAAGGCTTTCAAGCATGGATTTGTCACCCCTTCTGCTACTCAGGAATTTATCTGCAGCTCTTCGCTTGAACTTTCCACCGAACTGGTGTTGTGGAGCTGGTGAGAAATGCAGCGCTCCAAAAAAGGGGAATTTTCTCACTTTGGTGTTTGAACCATTTTACAGCTCCAGGCAGAGCCTTGTGGGAATGCTGCAGCTTCTTGCTCTTGGAGAGAGCCCAGGAATTGTTTTCCCAGCATGTCAAACATCACCTCATCATTGACCAGGGCGCAGGACACGAGAATATGGCAGGGTGATCTTTTAGTTGTTGTTCCTAGCAGAGCCAGCAGCTTCCCTGGCCTTTCCCTTTCCTCCCAGCCCAGATATTTTCCGTTGGAGCTCCTGCCTCACGCCACGGTGGGGATGAAGCATCATTTTCCACGTGTCCCCTTGCCAAACTTGGGATGCATTGCTCCGTCAGGAGCTCTGCCTGGGAGTCTGGGCTGTCAAGCCGATGATCACTGGGATCCATCATGGCAGGGGAACAGCCTGCTCTCCATTGTGCAGGAAATCATGATTAGGGATTACACAGTTGACATTTTAGCTCTGCAGAATGACCGACTCCCTTTCTTTAAGGTTTTTTTTTAATGTTAGGTTTTCTAGCTCAAGCCAGAGATCCGCGTGCTTGTAAATGAAGCGAAATGTTACGTCGGTGGTGGTGTGCACAGAGATTGGGAACAAAGAGGTCCCTGTTTACAGGGGTTTTCAAGACAAAACCTACACATGAGCCACTGGGCTCATTCCCCTTCTGCTTTTAGATGTGACATTTAACAACTTGAGGGTGCACAAGACCCCTTTTCTTAAATAACTGTGGTTCAAAGAGAGCTGGGATACCCCGGACAAGTGCTTTATTCTGAGTGTGCTTCTCTGCAAGTGTAATATCCTCTTCTGGTGAAATAAACCCAATTTCATCTGTGTTTTCAAACATAACTTGTGAATCTATGCCAAGCTAAAGGGATAAAAAAGGAGAGCTCCTTACTGGAGGCACTTTGTTCTTCTCTCTTTGAAAGCAAAGTTCTTGTTTTTTGGACTGGAAATGAAAGATTTTATTTGGGATCTATTTTAGAAATTTAAAATGCCTTCAAATACACGAATTGATTTAACAACCTTTTTTAAATGTTTATTTTGTAATTGCAGGTGCAGTGGCAAGCACAGAAGTGAAGATGAAGTTGCAGGAATTTGTGTTGAACAAGAAGAAGGCTCTGGCCCACCGGAATCTCAACCACTGCATATCCAGCGACCCTCGCTTCTGGTACGGGTAAGTGGTGCTGGGCTCTCTGCAGGGCTCAGCCAGTGCCACCTTTGTCCCCAGTTCCCTGAGGGAATGCACCTGATGTGCTTGTGGGATGAGCAAGAGCAGTGGCAGGATCCCTGTGCATTCCCAAAATGCCTTTTCCAGAGGGTTTTCCAGAGGTGTGAGTGGTTTTCGTGTCTGGTGTCACAATGCTCTGTGTGTAGAGAGAGGTCTCTGTGTCATCTGTAATCCACAATTATTCAAACTCACAAGTTCTACAGTCAGAGATCAGCTTTTATAAATCCTACAGCTTTTCACCCAGGATTTGATCCCACCTTCTGTTATAAAACTTGAACTTTAGTCAAATGAGAAATAGTTTTTTATGTTCAGGAGCTGGAATCTGATGATCCTTGTGGGTCCCTTCCAACTCAGGATATTCTATGATTCAGTGAATTCCTGCAGCTCATACTTAAGCCTTGCATTCTAAAACTTTTAACACTTATTGCTATTCTTAAGCTCTCAGACTTGGAAGTTTTGTTTACTTTCTTACTGGAAACACCCAGTGGATCCAATCTGTATTTCTAATTACAACTGCCCCAGCATCTCTGTTTTCAACTGCAGGTCTCCAGTTTCAGTTTCAGAAATCAACTTTTTCATTGTACTGAAGACAGAAATTTGATGTGACAGAAATTTGATGTGATAGTAGAAGTTTCTTCTGCTATGATTTTGTCATTGTCTTTATTAAATAAAAAGCCAAAGTGCTTTGGATGTTTGCTTTAGTGACCTCAAAATTCATGAAATTTTGAGTTACAAAAGTAATTTCATTTTGCCATGAAATTAATGTTCAAGCTGAAGTACTGACAGTGTTTTAAGTCTTAAGAAATGAACGTGTGTAGAGGGAGGATGAGGTCATAGCCAGAAGATGTTTCCAAATTCCAGAAACTGAGCTGCAATGAAATTTGAAAGCTATCCCAGCTTTGAGCCAGGACAGAAATGCTGATGTGGAGTTGGCAGAAGAATTTAGATGTTATTGGAGGCAAAGTGAGATTGAGCAGCTTTAATACATCTCTGAAAATCTAATCTGAGACTTGGGGATTTCATTAAAGGTGGTTGAAGACTCTGAGCCTCCATTTCTTTAAGGGATGGTTAAAATAACAGTTAATGCAGGAGTGGTGCAAGGTCAGTTAGAATTCAGGGTGCCCAGAGCAGCTGTGGCTGCCCCTGGATCCCTGGAAGTGTCCCAGGCCAGGCTGGATGGGGCTTGGAGCAACCTGGGATAGTGGAAGGTGTCCCTGCCATGGCAGGGGGAGGAATGAGCTGAGCTGTAAATCCCTTCCCATCCAAACCATCCTGGGATTCCCTGTGATGCAAGGCCAGGGCTGCTGCAGGTTTTTAGCCACGTCGTGTTCGGGGTTTCAGGATGTCGCCTCAGCTGGGGCTGAGAACTTTCTGAGCACCAAAGTGTGGTTTGGGTTTGTTGTGGCACTCAGGCATCCTAACAGCCCTTCCCTGTGATGCTCCAGGGATGCCAACAGGCAGAGACAACACAAACCTTTGCACAAATATTTCAGGTCATGCCATCCCCTCATTTTCCATCTGCTCTGTGGTGGGGTGAGGATTGTTATTCTGGATGCTAACCCAAGATGGACAAAGCCTTGGGGCCTCACAGCTCTTTCTCAGTGCTGAATTGTCCTGCTGAGCCCTCAAGGAGGGCAGATGGCAGCAGCACAGGATTTTTTAAATGCATCCTTCACTTGTTCAGGCAGAAGTTGAGGATTTTTTTCTTTTCCATTCCATTAAAAAAATAATATATATATATATTTTTTTTTCAAAAGGAGAACCAACCTTTAAATTCCTGCCATATTAGTATTTATTTATATGGCATCTCATAGGTTACCAGCTGAGCTCTGGAGGCCCTCCTGTCCCCACATAGCTGTGCTGTGATGCAGTTGGGTGGTGGCTGGGTTGAGCACACACGAGCAGGGCTCACAGGAGATCCACTCCATGCTCCCACTGTGAGCAGGCCAGGCCATTAAGTGCTAACAGATGCTGGGAGAGCCTCTCGAAGCAGCAAGCCTGCTTTTAAGCACTTCCCTTGCTCTTATTAAGGTTTGTGAATTCCTTTTTGTTTTTTTTTATTAAAAATGGAAAGCATTGCTTTAGGAAAAAAAAAAGTCTCTTAAGGGTATTGAGCACCGTGATGGTCTGATGTCAGTGGCTGGGACAGGAAAAATGTTCTGTTGGCGTGGAATCACAGAGATGCTAGAGCTGCAAGAGACCTCTAGGATGATGTCCCAGCCCTGGAAATGCTCAAGGCCGAGTTTGACAGGGCTTGGTGCAACCTGGGATGGTGGAAAGGGGTGAACAAGGTGGTGTTTAACCTCTGTCCCAGTCCAAACCACTCTGGGATTTTGTGACAGGCTGCAGCAGAGGAGGTTCTTGGGAACTGCACTGTCAGAGTGTCCCTCTCCTGGATTCTGAACCAACTGGGCAGCCTGGCTCCCAGGAGTTTCTGCTCTCTGTGATGTCCCTGGGAAGCTGTCAGCAGTGCTTGTGCCAGCAGCCATGGAAGGGAGTTCAACTGAGTGTTTGCATGGCGAGCAGGTAGAGAGACACAATTACACTTTAAATTGCACATTAAATTCTACATTGAATGATCCCAACATCCACAGGTGTGAACACAAAACATTCCAGCCCAGGTACACATGTCTGGATGTATATTCAGTGCACCTTGCTGGACATGACTGAAGGATGAAATATCAAATCATGGAATGGTTAAGGTTGGAAAAGACTTCCAAGATCATCACTCCAACCCTTCTGTCAGTGCACGTGGGTGTTTGAAGGAGCTCAGGGAGCAGAGGATGCCTTGGATGAAGGGATGTGCTTTCAGGAATGTCTGCAGGCTCCATGCAGTGTCCAATTTCCTCTCCTCCCAGAGCTCTGACATTCCTGAAGGGGCATGCAGAGCAGTGCATGCTGCTGGGAGCAGCGTCAGAGCCCAGTCCTGGAGCCAGGGAATGTGTTCCTGTTTGCAGAGCTCAATATCTGTCATTCAGCAGCCCTGGAGCACATCTAAACAGGCCCTTTGAATTCCTGCACATTGCCTGACAAAGGGATGAAAATAGCTTCAATGTACTCGATTGTGCTGCTTAGGTCATAATTAAAAAAAAAAAAAAAAAAAAAAGAAAAGAAAAGGGAGAAAAAAAAATATCTGTTGTTCATATAGAGCCAAAAATGTCATTGTGTGACTTGATGGGGCTCAAGGCTCTCAGATCACAGCACCCAGGATTCCTGGGAGTGAAACATCATTCCTGGGAGTGCTGCCTTCCCATGGAATGAGCAGATCCTGGCAGAAAAAGCCACATCTCTTCCCAGGAGGGATTATTTTTTTTTTTTCAGTTTGTCTCTGTTTCGATTGCAGGTGAAGATTGAAGTGTGCGTGGGGGCACTCAGGGGTGGGGATGTGGCACAGCATGGGGTGGGTGTGGGAAACACAGCCCTGCAAGAGCCCCAGAAATCATTCTTCTTTATGTGCAGAGAAATCTGGATAATGAAGAGGGAGGGTTGGGAAACCACAGTCATTCATACTTCCATAGAATCCCAGAATGGTTTGGGCTGAAGGGACCCTAAAGCCCATCCCATTCCACCCTCTGCCATGGGCAGGGACACCTCCCACTGGAATGTTTGTGGGAGTAGAAAATGTTGATTTTCAAATAAAATTTGCAGAAAGTTTCTTAATTATGTAGAAAATTCAACGTGTTTTCCTAGTATTTTATTAGCCCCTTATTTTTTGAAGGCTTTAACTTGCAGTGGAATTGATGTCTGATCTCAGCAGCCAAGTTCTGAGTTGAGCTTTGCAGTCAAGGGATTAGTACTGCTCTAGAAATGGTGTGAATTTGTGCAATTTCCAGCTGGGAATGGTTCATTTAGGTTCCTTGAAGAACCTTTTGCAGGAGAATATTTTCAGCTTGGTTTTTAGGCAGTACAAAATTTCAAATATTCCCCTTTTTTTTTTTTTTTTTTACAAAATGCTTGCTCTCCATTGTCCTAAATCCTTTAGTATTTTGAAGAAATAGGGGGTTTAAATTCTGTTTTATTTAAAATAAAGTTGTGAGAGCCCAGTGAGTGTCACCTGCATGGCTAAATCAGATGGAGCTGCTCTGCTGGCTGGAGCCTTCTCCCAGGCTGGTGGAGCTCCTGAGAAACAGCAAAGCTGGGTACAAGTCATTAAGCAGGAAAGATGCAGCCAACAAACTGGTAGGAGGCTGAGAAAACTCATTCATTATTTAATATCCTCAGCAAACAGACTGTAATTTACTTCCAGCAGCCTGCTCAAACAAAGCCATAAATTATCATCTCGGGGAAGTTGAGCTGGAAAGGTGCTGAGTGCTTTGGCCCTGTCTCTGCTGAGCTCCTGGGATGGGAGGACAGGCAGGAAGAAGGGCAGGGGGCCACCTGTGTGCCACGGCTTCAGCCTTGGGCTCTCTCTGCTGAGCTGGGGGCTTATTCTGGGGAGGGAAGTGCTCAATTTGAGGTCTCACCTGTGCTGAGATTCAGGAAGATGACTTAGCAAAACCAAGATACAGAATTAACCATCTTAGAATTTATACTTGTGGTATGAGCTGAGCCAAGGTGGAGTCTTACACTGAAAACTAAGTGAATTGCCTTCCTGTGTATTGGATTTTAGTGGGGTTTTGTGTAGGAGTGCCCAGGAGGAGAAAGTACTTCGGGGATGGTACTTTTGACTGTGCCCTTCCTGGAGGACTCCAAAAGCTGAGCTTAGAAAACTGGATTTGCTGAAGGACAGGGCATCCTCTCCTCTGTGCTCCTGGAAAATGGAAGAGCTTACAGGCTGCCCTGGGGGTTCACAGCTTTGCCTTTGCCCCCTTCCCCGCTCCCTGAGGTGTCAGGCTGGTCCTCTCTGTGTCACTGGTGTAAAGCTTGTCCCTTCTTCTCTTTCCTCCTGTGCAGGAAGACCCAGCACAGCTCTCTGGACCAGAGCTCCCCACCCCAAAGCGGCGTCTCCGGCACCTACAACCACCCAGTCCTGGGCATGTACGATTCCAAAGACGACTTCCCACTCAGAAAAACAGGTAGGGCTGCCCTTCCCTGGCCACACTGCCCGTCCCTGCGTCATGCTCAGCCCTCTGATCTGATCTTCCTGAAAAAGGGATGCTGCCAAAAGCTGGATTCCAGGCTGTGCTTTGTTTCCCTCTCCATCTGCTCCCCCTTCACCTGTCTCTGTGCTCCCAGTGTTCCCGGGAGCCTGGGGCTGCTCCGGGGTGTGTGAGAGCTGTGTGTCAAAGTTTGGGAGATGTTTTCTGTCTTGGTTTGGAAAGACAGGAGTCTGCTAAGGAAGGCAGGAGCCTCCCCTGAAATGGAGAATGTAAACCCTCCTCACCCCTCTGAATTGCTGTAAATTTTAAATTAAGGGGCTCTCAGGCAAAAATATGGGAGCAGGAAAGAACAGTTCTTTAATAAGGAAAAGAAAAAAAAAAAGATAAAATAAACAATGCAGTACACTAGAACAACAGCGACAGAGTCAGAACCCAGCCTGACACCCTGTGGGTCAGGCTGTTGGTGGCAGTCCCATTGGAAATGTGGCTGCAGCCCTCCTGCAGTGTCAGGGGTGGTTCTGTTGGAGCAGGGGGATCTGTAGAGAAGGATGTATGCTTCCTCTGGAGATCCAGTGGAAGGAGAGGCAGCTGCTGTTCCTCTGGGGAATCCCGTGGAGAAAGCCGTGCTGGTGTCCCAAACACCTCTGGATTATATCTGGGTAGCAATGCTTGGCTCCTCCCTCTGGGCTCACATCTCCCAATGGGATGTTATAGTTCTTATCAGCCATGCAGTGACATTCAATAGTCTGTTATCAGCAATGTCCCCTTCTAGGGAGGTGTGAATGTGGTCACTCAGAGAGAGAGATAAAGCAAACTGCCCACTTGACAAAGGTAATCTGCCATACAGATGGGAATGGAAAACATCTTGCATGGCAATCTTCAACATTTTCCCAAACCCAAAGCTCTCACAGAGATTTGTGTGTCCCCAGCCCAAGTGTGTTTGCTGAGTGAGAAAAGTACTGAGAAAAAGTTCATTTCTTGGGGGGATTTGCATTTTATGTGTGAGTTTGTACCTGAGGTAAATAAGGGGGTTTGTGCCAGGGCAAGCACCGGGGCTTCCTGCGAGGGTTTGGTTCACACCTAGACAGTTCTCTTTCAGTCTGGCTTCTCCCTGCACGGTGGCTGAGCAGGTCAGTTACTCCTCAAGCCTGTATTATGTAAACCAGGTTGTTTGGCTTGGCTGTGCTCCTCAGCTCCCTAGCACATGCCTGAGCCAGCACAGCCTGGGCTCCCAACCCAGCCAGCTCAGGGCTGCTGCCTTCGGGGAACAGCTCTGCCCCATTGAGGGAGCTCTTCTGCTCACTGGCCCTGCTGGGAATCACTGCAGGGCAGCAAAAAAAGCTTCTCTGGAAAGATCACACAATCATTAAGGTTGGAAAAGATCCAAAGATCACCTTCAACCAGCACTGCCGAGGCCACCTCTAACCCATGGCCCCAAGTGCCACATTCATGGGTTTTTTTAAACAATTCCAGTGATGGTGATTGACCACTGCCCTGGACAGCCTGTTCCAATGCCTGACCAGCCTTTCTGTGATGAAGTTTTCCCCTTTTGGAAATGTCTCACTAGGAACTGTAGCACCTGCCCTGCTGGATGGAGTCCCATCCGTGCAGTTGTCTCTGTTCCCCCTTGGGTTGGTTGCTTGATGAGTAACAAGCACTTCAGCTGCACTAGAACCCAGTCAAAAATTGGCTTTAATATATGGGTTTCCCCCAGGAAAGGTGTCCCTGTGGCTTTGGGGATGGTACTTCTTACTGTGCCCTTCCTGGAGGACTCCAAAAGCCAAGCTTAGAAAACTGGGTTTGCTGAAGGACAGGGCATCCTCTCCTCTCTGCTCCTGGGAAATGGAAGAGCTTGCAGGCTGCCCTGGGGATTCACACAGGAAAACATCCCTTGGCACCAAACCTATCACTTAGGGCCTGTGGGCAGCTTGATTCCAAGAGATTTTTAGCTCTTTCCTATGCCTTGTGGTGCCAGGTGATCCCTTCCCACCCTGTCAGCATTACCACAGCAGAAATGGGCTTTGACATGCTCCCAGACCTGCCTGGCTCATCACCTCAGGGCACCCTGTCAGATTGGCTTTGAGCATCAGTCACCCTTCTTGCTCGCAGTGTCCTGGAAGGGAATTCCTGTAGGAGAAGGAAGACATCTGCACATCTCACCCACCCTGTGCTGCTTCCCAAACTGGGATCTGTCTCACCGAAGCTCCTGCTGGGTGAGCTCCTGCTGTCAGACAGGGGGAATTAAGGATGATGAATGGAGCTAATCACATTATTAAGGAGTGCAAGCCACCAAACCCATTGTTGTTTTCCAGCAGGAGGATGTTCAGCTGATTTTGGTTTGCCAGAACGCTGGTGCTTGTTCTTTTTGGGCACCAGCACATCAATCTCCTGGGCACTGGTCTGGGATACAAATGAGTTCACTTTTGTGAGGTTCAGGGGAGAATTTTATTTTCTTTTTTTCATTGTTTTCTTTTATTTTCCTTTCAACGCAACAGCACGTCAGGCTCTGGCACAGCAATATCCTGCAGAATTCCCAGTGCCAAGAATGTTAAGTTGCTTGGAGAAGAAAGGCTCCTGAACAGTCTGGTGTAAACAAAAGGCAGGGAAGGCTGGAGCCCATCCTAAATAAAGTTCTTTATTACGGGTGAGCTTTTCAGATTTTTGGCACCAGGCAAGGCTCTGGCTTTGTGCTGGTAATTTAAAACCGCCATATCGTGTAGTCCAATTTTATTAAATTTGATTAAATATTTGCAGCTCAA
This sequence comes from Ammospiza caudacuta, assembly GCF_027887145.1. Lineage (NCBI taxonomy): Eukaryota > Metazoa > Chordata > Aves > Passeriformes > Passerellidae > Ammospiza > Ammospiza caudacuta. The sequence continues at coordinate 7,264,462 of NC_080600.1, read as the reverse complement.
ATAACAGAACCCATCACAATACAGCTCTGATTACCAGGGCTGGAATCCAACCAGCACCATTGCTGGGGAGAGGGCGGCTTAGGGGGTGGTGGGAAGGCAGTTGGAATTATCATTTCTTACAGTCTGCAGAGCTGGGAGCGTGTCCTGCAGGTTGAGACATTTTTGGGAAGAATAAATATTCACCATCCCTGGAAGTGGTCCAGGCCAGGTTGAACAGGGCTTGGAGCACCCTGGGATAGAGGAAGGTGTCCCTGCCCATGGCAAGAGTTGGAACAAGGCGAACTTTAAGGTCCCTCCAACCCAAACAATTCCATGATTGCATCAAATGTACCATTTTCCTGCATTTTAGCAACACTCTGTGTCTTTAATCTTATTTCAAGCATCCTGATAATCACAGGTTATGGGAGAAGGAGGAAGTGCAGGAAAGATATCTTCAGAGTGCTTGAAAGCCTTCAGCAGGGGGAACAGTCAGCTCCTGCAGCGTGCTCCTGATGCCTCCCATGCCCTGAAATCCAGCTCTCTCTGGTTTGTTTTCCTAAATTATGCTCCAGTTTCTTGGCTGTTTGGTTTCAGCGTGAAATTGTTTTCCTGGTGCAGTTACTAATTGCTTGAATCCTGTTCTTAGCCTGGCTGGGGGATTGATTTCACTCTGCTCTCTCTCTCTCCAAGCACTTTGGGGCTCTTCCTTTTTTTCACTGATCTAAGATCAGTTTGGTTGGAGCTGCTCCTGCCTTTGCTGTTAAATACCTGGATTAGCACAAGGATTTTTATTTCCCCTTCTGGGGAATTTATTTTGTTCTGTGTAGGATTTAATGTCAGAGTTTTATTGACAGTTTTTGAGAGGGGAAATTCTAAGTGACCTCAGATCAAGGTTGTTGTCTCCCAGACATAATAACATTCATTATGTGCTGCACTGGGATCCTCTGAGGAAAATCTCTGGAGAATCCTGATGGAGTGATTTTAGACTCTGGGTTGGGACAGCCTGTTTTGATAACCCCAAGAGCTGTTTGTCAACACCTTTCTTGGAGCTGCTGAAGTGGGTTTTAGCAGAGCTTTTCAGTTTTGCATTTCCAAGGAATCCTGTCCTCGTTTTCTCCCCGGGAACGAGGTTGTTGATGGCATTCCCTGCTTTCTGAAATTTGAGCAGTGGATGTATTAGGACATGCTGTTACTTAGAAAGCTGACACCACCACCATCATGAAGATTTAAAGGGAATTATTTCACTTCTTAACGTGCTTTTCCTCTTGGACTTGATGATCTTAGAGGGCTTTTCCAACCTAAATGATTCTGTGACTCCATGGTTCTTTTTCCATGCAAAGGAGAGGAGCCTGAGAGAGGAAAGCATGCAGCATCCTGTGAGGTTGTTGGTATTGCAGGAAACTGGAGTTGTTTGGGTATTATTTGCAGCTAAGCAGGTGAAATTGGTGTGAACTTGTTGCATTTAGAAAGAAATAAAAGGGAAAATGAAAGGATTTGTCAACAATTATAATGCTGCGTTTGTCGAGGAAAGCATAATGTCCCTCTGAACTGGTTCTGATTATTGGAGTGTTTGGAGTGGTTTGTTTTAGGACAAAAGGTTGTTTGGAAGAAAATAGACTTGTCAGAAACCCTGGTGTAATGTGGGAGTATAATGAGAGGAAATCTTGGAGCTCTGTGTGGCATGGAGTGTCACTGCAGTTCGAGAGCATCTCTGCCTTCCCACCCACATTGTCCTTGCAGCCAGCATGGGAGCCTGGCTTCCCACACACTGAGAGGAGGCCCTGAGCCCCAGAGAAATCCCTGCTGGAAATACCCTGTGCTGCTCCAAGGGGAAGATGTCAGTCTGTCTGATCCAGAAATAACACTTAGCTTGGATATTGGGGAAGATTTCTTGCCTGGGAAGGTGCTCAGGCATGGAACAGGGTAGGGGTGGGATCACCATCCCTGGAAGTGTTCACAAAATGGGATGTGGCACTGGGGGACAGGGTTTGGGGGATGATGGATCGATGGCTGCACTTGGTCATCTCAGAAGTCTTGTCCAGCCTTAACAGTTGTGGAATCATGAAAACACTCCTGGTGAGTGGTGGACCAGAAGAGAAACCTCTTCCAGCAAGAGACCAAACAAAATCTGGTGGTTTAGTGTCACCTTTGGGGGATCCCAGTCACTCAGGGAACCCACCCTCCTCCTCCTTGGTCCTCCCAGCTCCATCTCTGCTTCCCAGGGGCCTGCACTGTTCATGGAATCCCAGGATGGGGTTGGGGGGGATCTCAAAGCCCATCCCATTCATGGGCAGGCACACCTTCCATTGTCCCAGGCTGCTCCAAGCCCCAGTGTCCAGCCTGGCCTTGGACACTGCCAGGGATCCAGGGGCAGCCACAGCTGCTCTGGGCAGTGCCAGGCCTGCCCACCCTCCCAGGGAACAATTCCTAATTCCCAATATCCCATCTAACCCTTTCCCTCCTTCAGCTTAAGCTCCCTCTTTCATGGAGTTTTCTTATGGGTGTTAGAAGGAGACAAAATAATTCTGTTGGCTTTTGCCTGACTATTAAACTTCAGCTGGAACTTACAAATAACAATAATAATAACAATAACAATAATAATAATAAATTAATAGCATCCCTTTCCAGTCCCCACCTGCTGAAATGAAGATGTTCAGGGGCTGGGAGCAGGGGTTTCATGCTGCATTGTTTGCTTTCATTCCACAAATGTAGATGGACAGTGGGAGCAGGGCAAACTCTGCCTGGGACTTGGTGGAGTTTTGACTTCCACAGATTTAATGTCCAATTAGTTCAGCAGCTTAGGGGCTGCAATTCTAGGAAAAAAACAATGGGAATGACATAAATGTTGGAAGAATTGGATTACATGGGTCCTGCTGCACACAGTGATGTATAACAGGGGTAACTTGGTTTGGAGCCTGTGAAAACCAGGGAAGCTCTTGGCTTATGTTCTGGTTATTAATTATTTGGAGGAAAACAAAATATTCCTTGTATAAATCCTTATTATAGGCCAAATTAAGTGTCAGTGCTTCAGAAATCCCACTGGTTTTGTGGGAGCTGACTCAGATTTGGGCATGGGCTTCATTTGTTTGCTAGAGGGGAATTTTTCTAACTTTGTGGCATTTGTTTTAAATACTTCACCTGGAGATGTAGAGAAGCAGTAATTTTTTAACTTAGGTTTGGTAGTTTAGTTTCCAGCTTTTAAATTTACTCCAGTTAGCAAGGCTTTGTTTGGGCACATTGCCTGGCAGGGTGAATTTGGGGAGATTTCCAGTGGAATTGGTGCTCCTGAGGCAGCATTGAGCCTGCATTGACTGTCAGGTATTGATGCTTCTGTGTTGTTTAAATTCCTGTTTTATACTTGTGAAAGATAGCTCTCTTCAGCTTTAAAATATTTTTATTACATAATATTTAAAAAAAAACATGGGAACAAGCCTAAATTATTTTACTATAAAAGAGGTTTTATGTAAATTCTGTGAGATTGAGGCTGTGCTGAATTTTAATTCACCTACTTTGGGCTCTGGAGCACCCAATTAAATCCGTGTAGGGATTATGCTCTCTGAGGTCCTGATGCCATGTTAGATTTGGGATTATATCTGAGGGATAAACAACAGAATCAGAGCAGGGCTTTAAATAGACCTTTTGGTGTTTTGAAACTCAATTACCTAGCAGAAGGGGAAAGCACAGAGTGATTTTGCCTTAAAATAGATTAATCTGACAAATTCCAATACGTTGCTTTGGCAATCACTTACGCTGGAGGTATTTTCTCTTTGAAGGGTGTCATCTTCTGTGTTTGTTCACCTCTTTGTTATATGGAAGGAGGTTTTTATTGTGGCTTAAAATATGGGGTGTGTTAGGTCATCTGTGACCCCAAATCTTTTGTTTCCCTGCCCATTTTTAAGGTGTTTCAAACCGATTCCTTCTGTGTATTTAAAAGACATCTAATTAATTGTGTGTTCCCAACAGAAACCATCCCTCATCTGAACACCAGGAATAAAATTTGGGCTGAAATACAGTTTTTATTGCCATGTTTTCCTTTGTCAGGGGACAGATCCTTCCAACAGGTGTGGTATAGGCTTAGACTTCCTTTCTTTAAAATGGATATATCAGCATCCAGTTGTGGCACCTTCCCTTTCCACAGAATCCCACAGTGGTTTTGTTGGAGGGGACCTTAGAGATCATCTCATTCCAGCCATGAGTGTGGCATCCAGGCAGCTGTTAATGCTCAAAAATTGGGACAAATTAAAGCTGGGAATGTAAGGATGTGGGATGAGGTGTGTACCCAAACGCTGCTTTTAAAATCATGCCAGCTTGTGTTTTGAAGAGAACTCAGAGAATTTGCTGCTTGGAGCCTGAGCTTGTGTTTGAACTGGTCCAGTCTTTAATATTGGCCCTGGGAGCAGATTTGCATTCAGTCCCCTGCCATTTTAAATGCAAATTCTCTCTCTGGAAGATAATTCCCCCCTTGCTAATGCACTTCATTCAGCATTTGAAGCATCATCTTGAGGAAGCACTTTTTTTTTTTAGCGCTCCCTTTATCTCTTGCTGGTGTTTTTCTGTCCAAAACATTCACAAAAAAGCTCTTTCCTTTCTTTTTAAAATTTGTCTTCCCTCCCAAAATTCCATCAAAGCACTGTGTTGATGGCTTAACTCCAAGCATTTGATCTTGAATTCATCAGCCTTGTGATTTTTCGAGCCCTGCAATTAACGTGGATGGGCTTGATCTTCGACGTGACCCGGTGGTCAAGGGAAACATAGCTGCAGCCAGACTGAGTTAATTCAAATCAGTCAGTACACCTTGTTTTAATTCTCCCAAAGACATGTAGATCATTGGCCCTGGAGTGTGTTGGTTGGTGATGGAGTGAGCACAGGTTCAAAGGGATTAAGCAGTGGGGCTGTTGAGGAAGGGAAAGGATGGGGCTGCTTCACTCAGCTCTGTCAGGAGCTCTCAAACCCTCCAGCAGGTGTTTCACTCAGGGCTCAGGAGGTCAGAGGAAAGCTCCCAGAGGAAATCATCTTGCATGAGGAGTGTTGAATTAAAGCCTTGTGCCCCTGATGGAGGTTTGATAAAGCGTGCACTGTCACCGGCTGTCCTGGCCCCAGGGCCGCTGGGGCTCCCCAGCAGCTCTGCCTTGGCTTTTTGGGAGCTCAGGATTTGTGCTTTGGAGGGAGTCTCTCAAAAGCGTGGTGTACACAAGGCTGTGGTCACAGGAAATGCATCCACACCTGCCCTGGGCAGTGTGGAACTTCCCAGGAGTGAGATGTGCTGTTAGATAGGGTTGAACTGTGGCGCTGTGATGATGCAAGCCCAAGCTGCTTCCCAAACAAACAAACAAACAAACAAAGAAACAAACCTCCTCCTCCCTGGCCATGGCTTTCCTTGGCCACACTCTCATGCCCTTTCCCTTGAGTTGACACTGGCTCCAGCTGACACAAGGAGCCAGCAGGGAGACAATCACCTGATTTGCTTGTATTTGTGGGGGTTGATTTTGGTGTTTTCTTTTCCCATGCCCTGGCGTTCCTCCCTCAGGGGTCGGATGACTCGAGGGTGTGGAGCTGCCTGTTCCAGCAGCACATCAGAGATTACCAACAGCAGCATCTCAGCTGGCTCAGCCATTCCTCTGCTGGATCCCATCAGCTGGGTTTGCCACTGGGCTGGAAGCAAGTTGGGCAGAGGTGGGAAACTCTGCCCTAATCATGAGTCTGTGTCTTCACTCAGAGAAGACTTTGCAGGATGATTATTCCATTTTTAATTCTAATGCCTGTCACTGCTGTTGTTGGATTCAGATGTTGCATGTGCTGGTGTGACTGTGTTCACAGGGTTTTTCGAATGAGGGAAGAGATGAGAATGTTGACTCCATGTTTCAGAAGGCTTGATTTATTATTTTATGATATATATTACATTAAAACTATGCTAAAAGAATAGAAGAAAAGGTTTCATCTCAGAAGGCCAGCTAAGCTAAGAATAGAAAAGAATGAATAACAAAGGTTTGTGGCTGGGAAAGAGAGTCTGAGCCAGCTGGGCTGTGATTGGCCATTAATTCCAAACATCCACATGAGACCAATCACAGACCCGCCTGTTGCATTCCACAGCAGCAGATAACCACTATTTACGTTTTGTTCCTGAGGCCTCACAGCTTCTGAGGAGGAAAAATCCTAAGGAAAGGATTTTTAATGAAAATATGTCTGCGACAGGCTGGGACCTGTTTGTTACATTAAAAATCTATGTTAGCAAATGACTTAATTTAATTTAGCTTCCTGCAAATGCTCGACTGCGGCCAACTCAGCTCAACTCAACACAACTCAGCTCAGCTCAGCTTCATGCTGAGTAAAACACAGCTGGGACACTCCTAACACTGTTTCCTTTCCTGGGCAGCCTCTGAGCCCAACCTGAAGCTGCGCTCCAGGCTAAAGCAGAAGGTGGCAGAGAGGAGGAGCAGCCCCCTCCTGCGCAGGAAGGACGGGCCCGTGGTGACGGCGCTCAAGAAGCGCCCGCTGGACGTCACAGGTACGGCGGGTAAGTGACAATTCCACAATCCTTCACCCCCTTCTCCCTTCCCAAAATGTCTCCTTGGTGTGCTTCAGCAGTGCTGGAACACACTGAGGGCACTGGAATTGTCCAGCTTGGGGAGGCTGAGGTCAGGCCTTGTCCCCATCCGCAGCTCCCATCTCTGCTCCCTTTGACACACCTGGAGCTGTGTCAGTTAGGACAGAAAATAGGAAAAGGTTCTTGACCCAGCAGCTTTACACATACAGCTGGATAATTTTTTTTTTTTTGACTACTCAACTGACAGTTTCTTGTTGAAAAGTCCTGTCCTTCCAGAACCAAAGTTTGCAAGTGGGATCTGAGCAAAGAGCGTGATGAGATTACCATAAAGTTAATTCTTAGCACCATCTAGGGATGTCTCTGTGTAAGTACCACCCAGTGACAGCTTTGCCAGGCTTGTCTGGCTCTGAGGCACACAATCATCACTCCATCAAACTCAAAGTGAGCTCCCTTTAGACAGGGGAGTGGGTTTGGGAGATCCTGGGGTGCCTCAGCACTTCTCTGGGTCAGAGCCTCTCTGTTTGCAGAAGGGAAGGATTTCAAGAGCTAAAAGCTGTGGAATCATAAAATATCCCGAGTTGGAAGGCACCCACGAGGATAATCCAGTCCAACCCTAGGCCTGCACAGGACACCCCAAAAATCCCAGCCTGTGCCTGAGAGAGTTTTCCATGAGTTCTGGCAGCCTTTCAGACCTGAAAATCCAATTTCCTTCACTCACACAATGCTGTATGGCACATGGCTCCTGGGATAAATCAGCCTCTGCTGACTGACCATTTTTCCCTGCAATGACTTCAGAAATGGCAGTGGAAGCTCCCATTTCTCACTGGCATGGACACAGTTCAAGAAGCCACCCTGGAGCTTGTTTGAAAAGTAAAAAAGTAAAAAGAGGGGACTTTTAAACGGAAAATAAGATTTAAAAACAGTTCCACTTTGGGGAATAGAAATTATGTTTAATCCCTGAAGAACACGGGGGTTCTGGTGGGACACTTTCCACTTGACCAGGTTGCTCCACCCTGGTTTTGAGCACTTCCAGGGATGGGGCAGCCACAGTTTCTCTGGACACCCTCTGCCAGGGCTTTATCACCCTCAGAGAGAAGATCTCGTTCCTGCAATTCCCTCTAAGCCTGCCCTGTGGCAGTGGGAAGCCATTCCCCCTGTCTCCTGTCCCTCCAGGCCCCTGTAAAAATGAGCTTTTATTCCTCCTGGAGCAGTGAGGAGCCTGCTGCAGCCTCAGCCACTGCAGCTGCTGGGAGATTCTCCTGCTGCAAATGGTTGGGGATGAGGAAAGTTCGAAAGAAATGGTTTGAATGTTATTAGCCTTCCCAAATAAAAGGAGGAACACTGGCAGCTGTGCCATAGAGCAGGTGAGAGACCTTCTGAGGGAGGTCTGAGGCAAGGAGGTGTCTTTAGGGTTAGAGAGAAAGAGAGGCACTTCCAGAAGAATGAAGCAGAACAACTCTGCCATCCTCCAGTCTGACCTCTTCAAACCTTCCATGCCTTTTATTATCTTTCAATCATATTTCGAGTTATTAATACACTCCAAGAGAAATCCCCATGGGGAGAAGACTTAAATATGCTGAGTGGGTACTTGGATAAACCATTTGAAAGTGTTTGTTGGTATTTTAAGAGCCCTGGGAAGATTTAGGGGGAAGAAGGGGAGGAGGAGGAGGGCTGCTTTCATCCAAAACAAAACTTGAGGGGTTGTTATCTGTGTAAATACCATCACAGAGATGGTTTCTAATGTTAAAAGTTGGTTTTGGGATGTGTTTTTCAGACTCTGCATGCAACAGCGCTCCTGGATCCGGTCCCAGCTCTCCGAACAACAGCTCCAACAACATCAGCACTGAGAATGGAATTGCAGGATCAGTCACCAGTATCCAGGCAGAGGTACAGAGCCCCCCTTCCCTCTGCTTTGTGACACCCCTCAGCTCTGGGAGAGTTTGGCAACTAAACCACACAAAAGGAAAAGCCAGACTTGTGACTCGGAGCAGACTTTGGGAATTACCTCTTATCTGTTTATTAATCTGGTTTGGACCAGCTCACAGGCAGCTTGTGGTAGCTTGCAGTGGTTTTGTAGTGAGGAGAAAGTAAAAATAAAGGGATTCAGCAAGGTCAAATGCAAGTAGTTTAGTGTTTGGGGCTTTATTCCTGTATATAGGGTGGATTTATTGTGTGCAGTAGGATGGTCTAAATATGCCCAAACCATAATTGGATTAAAGGGGATGGATTTAAACTTTTCCTCCACAACTGGGGATCTGAAAGCTTGGTGCCTTGTGCTGGTTTATAATCCCATAAAGTTTCACCATCACTTGAGGCATTGCTGGATGCCCAGGGCAGGGTGAGGTGGGGTTGGATTGAGCACAGCAGCTCCTGTGTTCAGGAATGCGGGAGCCAAGCTTTTCCAAGGGGTCTGGGCCATGTGAGCTGGCTCCCACTGCAAACTGTGCCTCTAGAAAACCAGTGTGGTTGTCTGATGTTACTGGTGCATTTCTTTTCATCCAGCTTCCCATTAGCTGTTCTCCCCATGAATAGAGTCTGTCTTAACACCAGGGCTCCAAAAACAGGCTGGGGCTTGTTCTCCACAAATATTCCTTTAGAATTGAAAAGGCCTTCTGATGGTGGAAATGTCAGTCCTTACTGCTTTCTAGTTTTGTACAGATTTGCTCTTTATTTTTATTTCTAATGTAGTGTAACAGTATTTAATATGGGGAACATGCCTCCTTCTCCACCCTCTGCCCTGCCAAATGATGCAGCACACGTTCCAGCCACTCTAATCTATAGCAAACCTTACAGATTTAGGTAATTAGTATGAAAATTAAGATGGTGGGAGGTGAGGGCTTCACTTGCCCCCGGAGAATGAGCACTGAGTTTTGTTTTTGCTGATCAGTCTTGTCTGTCCTTAGCAAATTGCAAATTCCCAGTTGCTGCTGATGGAAAAACCAGCGGGTTTGACAATTGTTTTTGTGACATAAACAGAGCAGGCAGCTTCCCAAAAGTCCCTGCAGGGCATTGGAATCAGGTGGTCTTTAAGGTCCCTCCAGCCCAAATCATTCCATGAGGTCAGAGTGAACTCCTGCAGGTAAATGTGAAGCTGGAGCATCCTCCTCATCCATTTGATTTTTCAGCTTAATAATTAGTGATGATCATCTGGGCCTAGACCCCAAACACTTAATCAAATGGACACTGATCACAAGAAAAAGTCTTTCCATCAACTGCTTGTAGTGCAGCTGGAATTTTGTGACTTAGGCTGAGGCACAAGCAGTAAAAATTATTTGGAAAAAAAACCCTGTCCTGCCCAAGCCTTTCCCCTTCCTAAAGAAAAATAACTCAGCATTTTATTTCAGCATTCATGTGTGATCCCAGCTGATCCATTGGCCTGTATTTGGGAAAAAAAATAAGTGTAGTTTGGTGCCTTTAAAATCCTCTTCTTCAGTAGGAGCTGTATGACCTGGGAGCTCAGGTGTTGGAGATTCTTTAACACCAAAATGGACCAGGACTTCCCAAGTTCCCACCATTCAATGTTTGGAAATATCTGAGTGTTTCTGAAAAGATCATGTTGTGTTTTGTTCTTAGCTTCATGTTTCATTTTAAATGAGAAGTATATCTCACTGCTTCTTAGTTTGCTGCATCAGCCCTTGAGGCAGGTGTGTTGGAAGATGGTGCCCAAGTTCATTGTCTGAGTGCCTTCAGTGGGGAAAGACTGCAGCACTGCCTCCTTTAAAGCAGACACTTTCTGCTTTGAAATACTGTTTTTAAAGGCACATTGCAGTTGGTACAAGGCTGTAAAAACTGCTGGAGTACAGCTGCAGACTGTGCATTCAGAAATGGCTGTGTGCAATTGAGCCCAGAGATGGGAGCTGTGTGTTTAAAGTGGTGATAATGCTGCCAAATCCCATATGCTCAGAGCATCAAGCTGCTGTGTTCTTCTCTCCTCTGTTTTTCTACAGCAAATCCCCAGGAGAGGCTTTGAGGCACAACTCCAGAGTATTGATTGTTCAAAGGGAAAATGGATGTAGTTTTGTTTCATTTATGATACCAGTAAAATATTTCATTCCTCTGCTGACAATAAGTATCTTATTTTCAATGGCACACTGACATTATGTAATTTAAATTAAAGCAAAATTGCCAGGAGTGTTCAAAAATCACTTGGAAAGAGAAGTGTGTGGGTACAAATAATCACATGGAGAGTCACTTTAGATTAGAGAGAAAAATGAAGTTTTTTTTACAATGAATCTGTTAAAAATAAGGCACAGGCTGCCCAGAGAAGCTGTGGCTGCCTCATCCCTGGAGGTGTCCAGAGTCAGGCTGGATTTTGGGTTTGGAGCACCCTGAGATAGTGGAAGGTGTCCCTGCACATTGCAGGAGGTGGAACAGCCTGGCCTTGAACAATTCCAGGGGTGAGACAGCCACAACTTAGGTACACATTGCCCCTTAATAGAATATTGAGTTAAACAAAACTCCCTTTTTCACAGCAGCACCTGAGTTTAACAGGCTTCTGCAGAAGTCTTCTCAAAGTCTAAATTCTGTTTATGTTGGAAAATCACCTGCAGAGACCTCAGGGTGATCAGAGCCCTGGTTTCCTAACAGGAAAATCAGGCACTTTATTGTAATTTTTATAATGGGCTTTCTAGTGCGTATTTCAAATCAGTCTTGTTTAGAAATTAAAGGTATTTTTGCTAAAGTGTTCTTGCCTCAAATGCCTGTAAGATAACCAAGCAAATCTTGCATTTCACCCTGAAAATCAGGAAATAGCTCCATAAATGCAACCTTGAGGCTTTTGGATGGGATTTTGAAGTCTGATTTATGCTAACACACGCTAGTAAATAACATAAATTGTCTGTTATTTGCTAAAGAGAAAAACACCAATTGTAAAGCTTTTTTTTTTTTTTAAAGATAATTGGCTTTACCTTTAAAAATGCCTGGATAAGGGCAAGTACCAAGGGAGTAGCTGTTCCAGGGGAGGTTTAGGATGGAGATCAGGAAAGGTTCTTTCCCCAGAGGGTGCTGGGAATGGGCACAGCCCCGAGGCTGCCAGAGCTCCAGGAGTGTTTGGACCCTGCTCCTAGGCATGCACAGGCTGGGATTGATTGCTGGGGTGTCTGTGCACTTCTGGAGACTCTGTGTCCCCTCCTGCTGCCCTGTCCTGGTGAGTGCTGTGCCCTGGCCACGGGGATGGCTCTGGGATGGGCTCTCACCAGGTTTTCTCTCTCCTTTCCAGACCAGCCTGGCTCACAGGCTCGTCAACCGCGAGGGCTCCGTGACGCAGCTCCCGCTCTACACCTCGCCCTCCCTGCCCAACATCACCCTGGGACTGCCTGCCACCGGCCCCTCCAGCGTGAGTGGGGCTGGGACAGGGCTGGGGTGGCAGGCATCAGCCTTTGGATGTAACTGGAGCTGGGATCAGCCTCTGGGATATCACTGGGTTGGGATCAGCCTGTGGGCTGTCAGTGGGGCTGGGATCAGCCTCTGGGATGTCACTGAATTGGGATCAGCCGCTGGGATATCACTAGGGTTGGGATCAGCCTCTGGGATGTCAGTGGGGCTGGGATCAGCCTCTGGGATGGCAGGGATCAGCCTTTGGGCTGTCAGTGGGGCTGGGATCAGCCTCTGGGATATCACTGGGTTGGGATCAGCCTGTGGGCTGTCAGTGGGGCTGGGATCAGCCTCTGGGATATCACTGGGTTGGGATCAGCCTGTGGGCTGTCAGTGGGGCTGGGATCAGCCTCTGGGATGTCACTGAATTGGGATCAGCCTCTGGGATATCACTAGGGTTGGGATCAGCCTGTGGGCTGTCAGTGGGACTGGGATCAGCCTCTGGACTGTCAGTGGGGCTGGGATCAGCCTCTGGGATATCACTAGGGTTGGGATCAGCCTCTGGGGTGTCTCCTAACCCCTGTGGCTGTGCGTTTGTAGGCGGGCCAAGCGCAGCAGGACGCAGAGAGGCTCGCAATCCCAGCCTTACAGCAGCGGATCTCCTTATTCCCTGGCACTCACCTCACTCCCTACCTGAGCACTACAACGTTGGAGAGGGATGGGGGAACTGCACACAACCCTCTCCTGCAGCACATGGTCCTACTGGAACAGCCAACTGCACAAACGCCCTTGGTCACAGGTGAGCGCTCCAGGGGCAGCACTGGGGCACCTGGAAAAGAGAGGGAACCAGCAGGGATCTGTTGGGCTGCTGTCAAGGCAGCCTCTAGGTCCTGCACCACCTGTACACCCTGCAGGTAGAACATAAAACCTTGGTTTATTGATTCATTGATTAGTGGTGGTTTTTCCAAAAGCAGATCTCCCACCTCATTTTGGTGAGATGAAAATAAATGCTGTTATTCCACCAGGACAGCAAAGTCTGGTTGGTAAAAGTTGAGAATTCTGTTTTGTTTAGAGTTCTGACCAGTTCAGATCAAAGTGAGGGCAAAACAACATCTTAACAACTCCTGTTTTCCATGGATGGTTTCTATTCCATGAAAATACGAAAGGTTAAAATCACAGGTTAAAACACTTAGAATTCCTTAGAAAATTAAAAATTTCCTTAGAAAATCACAGGTTAAAGCACTTCCTTAGAATTCCTTAGAAAATTAAAATTTTCCTTAGAAAATCACAGGTTGAAACACTTCCTTTCCATCATTGATATAAACAGCAGAGCCGTGGCACAGGCAGCTGCCTGCCAGCAGATTGCATTTGTTTGTGTGTGCCTTCCCTTTGCAGGATGTTAACTGCCATGAGTCACTCCCAGTGCTGCACTTTCAGAATGAGCTACCTGTGGGAAGGCCTGTGGCTATAAATAAGCTGGATTGAAAGCAATAATTCCCACTGGGATGAGTTCCTGGCTTCCTGTGTGTGGTGCTGGGACAAAGGATGTTTGACGTGTTGGTTTTCCTTCCCTTCCTTCCATTTTTGTTGGAAGTTCTTGGGAGGTGTCAGCCCCTCTGCAGCACTGCTGGTTGTACATCCAAATCCCAGGAATATCCATGGGGTTGGGACAAACTTGGGAGCACATAGATATGGGGAGGCTGATGCCCAGAGGTGTGGTATTTGCTTCTCTCAGTTTCCAGCATGCTGTGTTTGCTTCCAAGCAAATTCCTTCTACTCCACCTGCTCCGTGCGGGGCTTCCTAAAAGAGTACAACGTGTTACAGCCCAGCACTCAGGAGAAGGAGTCAGCACAGGGAAACAAGGACAAACACACGTTCCAGAGGCAGCAGCTGAGAGGCAGCGAGCTCACACGTGCTCCCCAAAGCCTTGAGTGCACAGCTAATATTTGGAAACTCCTTGGAAATAAAGTGGAGTTTAATAGGATTCTGCTGGAGAGCCTTGAGCTCTGGAGATGGTCCCCTGGCAGCTGCAGAATTAGCTGTGATGGCTCTCTCTGGGCTGGAAGGTAGACATGGACAGTTTGGGAAGCTGGACTAGAATTCCTCAGCTGTGCCATTCCTCTTGGGACTGGTTACTTCAGATAGTATCCTCCATGTTGTGGTACATGCCCTGATGCTCCTTATTCCTGATGGAGCATACTCAGGGCTAGGAGCAGCCTGGGATAGTGGAAGGTGTCCTTGCCCATGGGAGGGGGTGGAATGACATGAGTTTTAAGGTTCCAGGATCCTGTGAACATGGTGTCTCCTGGAAAGCTTTCCCAGGAGCACCTTGGAGGAGGGTAGTCTTCCAAAATATCCTCTGCAAGCTCTGCTGTCTGATTGGAACTTTTGGGAGGAGGAGCTGTGCTCTCAGGGAAGAGGAACACATCTTTCCCAATGATCTATGTATTCATACACAGACCTGTGTGTGTGCACACCAACACCTGCAGGAGCATGCATTTATAAAATCAAATACCCTTTCACATGATCTGTTGCAGAAAAAGCAGAGAGTGGGAGAAACTCTCTTAGTCTACCGAGAAAAGAGGCTTTCCATGAGTCAGCTCCTTCCACTAGGACAGTTCTGTGAATGGGTGGGAAAGGAGGTCACATCCTGAGACAGAAATGCCAAGGTGTTCATAATCCTCAGCATCCAGCTGGCTGCAGACTTCTGGGCAGCTTCTCCCTCTCTTAAAGCAAAGCCTGAGGAGAGCAGAGTGCTTCCTGCGACTGTAGGGAGGCAGCTGGTTCGTGCAGCTTGAACTGAGCCTGTGATCAGTCCCTAAACCAAGGTGAGCCATGAGGTTTAAACTCCAGACCAATGTGGTCCCCTATAGCGACAGAAAGGTCAGTAAGGTGTTGCTGGATGTTTCCAGAGGGTCTCTGAGTCACCAAGCAGATCCAGAACGCAAAGCAAGCAAAGCATTGCTGTGTGCAGTGGTGATTAATTGATCTGCTCTCTCTCAAGGCAGCTCCAGCTGTAGAGGTGGCTGGGTTTGACGTGGTATCACTGTCACCGTCAGCGTTACTCAACAGCCGTTTTCTCCCTTCCTTCCTTCCTTCCTTCCTTCCTTCCTTCCTTCCTTCCTTCCTTCCTTCCTTCCTTCCTTCCTTCCTTCCTTCCTTCCTTCCTTCCTTCCTTCCTTCCTTCCTTCCTTCCTTCCTTCCTTCCTTCCTTCCTTCCTTCCTTCCTTTCTTCTTCCTTTCGTTTCTCCTCTGCTGTTTTTTCCTCCATATTATCTTCAGACTGGTATCTTTCAGGACTGCCCCTGCATGCACAGCCCCTGGTGGGTGGAGACAGGGTCTCCCCTTCGATCCACAAGCTGCGGCAGCACCGCCCACTGGGGCGCACCCAGTCTGCTCCCCTGCCCCAGAACGCCCAGGCCCTCCAGCAGCTGGTCATCCAGCAGCAGCACCAGCAGTTCCTGGAGAAACACAAACAGCAGTTCCAGCAGCAGCAGCTGCACATCAACAAGGTGGGCACGGAGCTTTCAATGCCTTTTTTTCCTCCACAGCAGCCTCAAGCATGCGATTTCGGGGTTTCTGGTGCAGATGTGTTTGTGGGCTCTACCTCCAACGTCCCTGGGATTCTCATCCTTGGACCTCTCTCAGGCATGACAACACAAGGATGTATTTGTGAGGGAGGTTACTCAGATACACTGAAACATTTGCTGAAAGGCTGAGAGACTTAGGAGTGTTCGCTTGGAGAAGAGGAGGCTCCAGAGAGAGCTCAGAGCCCTTCCAGGGCCTAAAGGGGCTCCAGGAGAGCTGGAGAGGGACTGGGGACAATGGATGGAGGGACAGAACATAGGGAATGGCTCCCACTGCTAGAGGGCAGGGATGGATGGGATATTAGGAAGGAATTGTTCCCTGGCAGTATCCCAGGCCAGGTTGGATGGGGCTTGGAGCACCCTGGGATAGTGGAAGGTGTCCCTGCCATGGTAGGGGGTAGAACTGCATCATTTCTAAGATCCACCCAAACTATTCTGGGATTTGTTCTGGTTTGAGGCTTTCTAAACACTCCTCCCAAGGAGTTCCAGTGGAGGCTCTCCTTAGGACAGCAGCAATTCCAGCAGCAGCTCTGTGGCTCAGGACAAGCCCGTGGCAGGCGGCCGTTCAGATCACTGCTGTTCCATTTACAGCAGAGGTTCCTCCAAATATTTCCACCGTTCCAGTCCTGTGAGAAAACACAACTGCCAAGGGCTGGATCAAAGAGTGGGAGAAGCCACAACCCCCCCCCCCACACACACACACACACACCACCCCCAAACCCTTGTTTGTGGCCCGGGCTGAGGCAGGATGGTTACACAAGTCACTGACGTCAATGCTGTCCTCCTGGAGCACTGCCACCGCGGGTGCCAGCCCTGGCCCTGCGCACAGGGCTCTGGGGAGCTGCTGCTCCACAGGGATCCCATTTCCTCCCCCTCCAAACGCTCCCTGGCACCAGGGCCATGGGGTGTGGAGCAGGGAGTTGGGGCTCTTTGTTCAGGGAAGTTGTCAGCTGGAGGGATTTTTGGCGTGAAGGGTTTTAAAGCTTTTCCAAAGCCTTGGATGTGACGTATCCACTGAGCTCATTCAGACTTTCTCCTGGACCTCCCAGGAGCTGGAGAGCCACTGGAGCACTCTGACTTCCAGCTTTGTCCATTGCTCTCCACAGCAAAATCAGGCAGAGAGGGTTTAATTAAACTGATTTCCCTGTGTTTGATTTATAGGAGTCATGAGTTAAAATCACTTCAGTGCTAGTGCTGCGTGCGTGTGGCAGATTTATCCCATGGGATAGCATCCAAGTGCTGACATGGGAAAAGACTTTTCCCAGATTGGGGATATTTTAGGACCCTCATGTGTGTAGGAGAGTTAAATGATACTCCTGAAGTATTTTATATATTTATATACTCATAAATCAGGCTTTTCTTAATTCCATGTGATTTTCCAAATGTTGAGATTTTGGCCCTAAACGTTCCCTGTTAGGTGTCTGCAGCAGATGAAATTTTTGAGGGGACTGCAGCCAAAACAAGTCTTGCTGTTTCCAAGAAGGCAACTAAGGAAAAACATTTTGTTTTACATGAAAATATTAAGAATAATCATCCAAGTAGCTGTGGCTGCCCCTGGATCCCTGGAAGTGTCCCAGGCCAGGCTGGACGGGGCTTGGAGCAACCTGGGAGAGTGGAAGGTGTCCCTGGAATGGCAGAGGTGGAATGAAATGAACTTTAAGGTCCCTTCTAACCCAGACCATTCTGTGATTTTCATTGAGCTGATATTCCACCATCAGCCTGTGTTTCTGTTTCCCACCTTTTTTTGCATGTTTAGTGTTTGACAGGGAAGTGCCAGGGGAGGTTTAGGTTTGAAAAGATCAGAAAAACTTTCTGCATTGAAGGGGTGCTCAGGCAGTGGCACAGTCACCATCCCTGGAAGCGTTCAGACAGCCTGTGGATGTGGCACTTGGGGACAGGGTTTGGGCTGGGTTTGGCAGTGGTGGGAGAACAGCTGGACTCGCTTGTGTGAGAGGGCTTTTCGAACCTTAAGGATTCTGTGATTTGTACTATCAGAAGAACTTTTGCTCCAAGCCCCATCCAGCCTTGCAGGTGGGTTGTTCCCTCTCCTCCAAGCACAAAAGCTCCACAGTCTCCTGGTCCTTGCAGCTGTAGGACTGAGCCTGCCTCAGACAGTTGTTTTTCCCCTGCTGTCGCATCACTGCAGGGGGAAAACAAAACCAGATGAAGAGATTTCTGTAGGCTTTGGCAGCTGCAGAAGGCTCTGCCAGGTACTCTGGTGCCCAAGTCAGCCTCTCCCCATCATCCCTTGTCATCTCTTGTTTCTCCTTAGTTCATAAAAATTAAAAATCAGAACCCAAAGGGAACATGGGAAGAGCCATGTCGAGTCGAATGAGTTCAGCCTTTTTCCTGTGTTTTACTCATTTTCATCAAAGCTGTGTTCTATTTCTTCCTTGAGTTCATCCTTCACCTCCAGAGGGAGGAAAGGGAGGGTTCTGCTGGCTTCTGCACATCCTGGTGTGGTCAGGGCTGAGCTGACATCCTCCTTTGCTTCCTGGCTCCTCTCTTCCTCTGGCTTTCTGACCCATGGTGCCACCCCATTGATGGGGATCACGGTCCCATCCAGCCCAAACCATTCTGGGGTTCCCTGGTTTTTCTGCTGGGAACTCCTCATTGATCTCTGATCTGTAAATAGATGTCTCTAACCTGTTGGTAGGACTTTCAAGGTCTTCAGTGTCCCAGGAATTTGCCATTGTGGAGAAAGGTGTCCTGGAGATGATGGTATGGAGTAATGGGCATGGTGATGCTCAGAGGTTGGATTTGATGGTCTTGGAGGTCTTCTCCATCCTTAATGATTCTGTGGTTCTATTTATCACATCTACTGGACAAATCCAATGTTAGCTGAAATGTCACCAGTGAAAAATGCAGCTTTTTTTTCCCCTCATGAAATGTTCCACAGAAAAATGATGAACTCTTTGGTTTCTCCTGTATTTATGACCTGACTTTGCTCTGTGTTTTCTGGTTTTTACTGTGGTGGGTTTTTTTGTTTTTTTGTTTTTTTTTTTGTTTTTTTGTTTTTTTTTTGTTTTTTTTTTTTTTTTCCTGGGTTTTGATTTTGGGGTTTATTTTTTGGTTTTTGGGGGTTTTTTGGGGTTTTGTTGTTGTTGTGTTTTGGTGGGGGTTTGTTTGTTTGTTTGTTTGTTTGGTTTTTTTCTTTGGTTCACTTTTTGTTTTGTTGTTTGGTGTTTTTTTTTTTAATTTCTGTTCTTTGTATTTCAAAGCTGTGGAGGAGAAATCTTGCCAGCTGCATGGAGCCTTTTAAAAATGCTTGTGACTAGAGAGCAGTAATTTATTCTGGAGTGAAGTCGTTGTCTGCCCGGGGCTGGAGAGGCAGTGCCTTTACCAAAGGTTTATGGTGGCAGCTCGTGACAGCCAGAGGCCACTGGGTATGAAAACAGAGGAGTAACCTCGTGGCAGAGGAAGCCAGACAGCTAATTAAGGGATGGAGAGGTTATTTATGGTTCTTTGTGCTTACTATTTCAGATATATTTACAAGCATTCTCAGTGCTGCCATTCCAGCCAGTCCCTCTCACTTTTATTTCCTCGGATTTTAAACGGCACGAGCATGTGCTCGTAAAACTGCACAAATGGAAGATTTTTAGGGAGTTTGGATGGGCCTGGCATGCAGATACTGAGTGTTTTATGTGGAATTTGTTGGTAAGAAAGTGTCTTCTCTGCAAAATCTTCCTTTGAGGGTGGGGTTGCAACAACTGGAACTAGAATGTCTGAAATGTCCTTGCCATCGACCACTTGGTCTTCTCAGCCTTCACCGTGGCTGGCATTTAATTCCTACATTTTTAAGGAGTAGGAATAATTTAAAACTTCCAGGGAACTACACTGCCTCTCATTCCCATTAGGTATGACAGTGGCACTCTAAGTTATTTTTCCCAGCAATTACCTCGTGCAGTTCAGAAGTTCAAAAGGCATAAGTTCAAAAGCTTGAGTGAGACCTTCGATCCAAGCAGGAAAAAAAAACGCAAAACAAGCAGCAGATGGTTTATGATAATTTAATTATCTTTAAAACAGATCATATTCATCAAGCCTAAGAGGGCTTAAAGAAAACTGGTAGAAGAACGTGTAGCTTAATGTGGTTTGGTTATTCAGTGTGTGTTATAAGGAATTAAACTGTGAGGGGCAGGGGAACCTCACAAAAATCCTTGAGGGGTTTTGATCCCTGAATCTTTGCAGGGACCTCCTGAGGTCACTGAGGGCAATGTCCTCCCTCTAACAGGTTGCCCAAGGATCTCCAAGGATGAAGATTCCAAAACTTCTATGAAGAACCTGTTCAAGTGTTTGACCAACCTCACAGGAAAAAAAAAAGTTTTATTGTGTTCAGAAAGAATTTTATGAGTTTTAATTTGTTCCCATGGCCTTCTGTCCCATCACCTGTGAGTGCAACCTGTGAGAGTCCCATGGACTTAAGGATGTCCAGGTCTTTAAGTGGTAATTCCTTCACCAAGAGAAGTTTTCCTTGTTCAAGACTTTGCCTCTGGTGTCAGAGTTCCAGGGATTCCTGAAGTATTGTCTTGAATAAGGCATTAATTCTATCTCATGTGCCTTCTGTCATTCAGCAGGGGCACCAGGATCTCCTTAGCCTTCCTCTTTTCTTGCTTCATGTCCCTTGCCAGATTCACTCCATTCCTGCCCCTCTGCCTTGCTTAGGTAATATGGCAGAGCCTTCTTTCCTGCTTTTGGGGGAGAAAAAGGCTTAGTTCCAGATTGGAGCCACTGTTCTTCAAAGAGCAAGTTACTGACAAATAGTCCCTCCTCCTGCATGTGTTCAATAACCATGTTTTGATTTAACTTTATTAGATTTAAAATCAATATTGCTTACCATACCGATGACCTAATCCTCATTAAACCTTGCCCCGACAACTTTCAAAGTGCAGCAGTTTCTTTATAAGCCTGTTTGAAACAGGGACAGCCTGAGCTCTTTGAAAGGGAGGAAATGGATTGGTTTTCCTACTCTGGAGTTGAAAACAGGTCACATTTGGGTTTTTTTTTTTTATATCCCAAATAAAAATCGTAAGCAGTCTGAGACAGAGAACTGTGAATTTTATCTTGCCAAGGATCTTAGAAAAAGCCTGAGTGAATTACAGTGAGAATTAAATTGTTCCTTTAGGTTTAGGAGCTCCTCTCTGAGACGTTTACTGTGTCTGGTTAGGAAGGTCAGGTTAGAACAATGCTGCTCTTGAGGTTTGCTCTCAGCTGCATGTCCTGAGTTCCCTCTTAACCAGCTCCATAAGAGTACAGATCTTCAAGTAATCATTATTTCAGCCTCACAGAAAAAATTCAGGGAGTGATCCGAGGTGATGTTGAGCAAACAGGCAGCAGAAGCCCTGCTGGAGGGTTTGTGTCCCCGGTATTCTTTCAGAATTTAATTGCCAAACATCTCGATGGGTTTGTGAATGGAGTGGCATCTGGAGGCGTGCAGGAACAAGAGGCTCTTATTCCTTCAGAGGGAGGATGAAGTGGAAAATAAGGAGGTGTCATCACTCAGGACGCAGGATTTCAGAGCCTTCGATGCCAGGGTTACCCTGACCTTAATATACAATAACTCAGAGCTGCTCCTTCCCTTCAGCTGGAGAGCAGAGCGAGCTTTCCCCAGGGTGGGAGGCAGCTCTGATGAGTTTGTGCTTCTTTCAGATCATCTCCAAGCCCGCCGAGCCAGCGCGGCAGCACGAGAGCCACCCCGAGGAGACGGAGGAGGAGCTGCGCGAGCACCAGGCGCTGCTGGAGGAGCCCTACGGCGAGCGGGCCGCGGGCCACAAGGAGCCCCCAGCGCTGGCCAGCCTGGTGCAGGTCAAACAGGAGCCCATCGAGAGCGACGAGGAGGAGGCAGAGCCCCAGCAGGAGCTGGAGGCCGGCCAGAGGCAGGCGGAGCAGGAGCTGCTCTTCCGCCAGGTCTGGCGCTCGCGCGGTCGGGAGACGCGGGTTTGGGCTTGGGAGTCACCTCGTGCTGCTCTGAGGGGAAACAGCTCCCGAGGGGTGGCTGGGTACAGGAACCCGGTGTAAAATCAGCTGATTCCTTCCCTGGAGTCACCTACCAGGAGGATTGGCTGGTTACAGGAACCCCATATAAATTCAAGTGATTCCTTCCCTGGAGTCACCTACCAGGAGGGTTGGCTGGTTACAGGAACCCCATGTAAATGCAAATGATACCTTCCCTAGAGTCACCTACCAGGAGGGTTGGCTGGTTTCAGGAACTCCATGTAAAATCGAGTGATTCCTTCCCTAGAGTCACCTACCAGGAGGGTTGGCTGGTTACATACAGGAACCCCATGTAAAATCAGCTGATTCCTTCTCTGGAGTTGCCTACCAGGAGGATTGGCTGGTTACAGGAACCCTGTGTAAATTCAAGTGATTCCTTCCCTAGAGTCACCTATCAGGAGGGTTGGCTGGTTACAGGAACCTGATGTAAATCCAAGTGATTTCTTCCCTGGAGTCACCTACCAGGAGGGTTGGCTGGTTACAGGAACCCCATGTAAAATCACAGGAGACTGTATTTTGGTTTAATGATTTAAAACTAATTTCTCCAGAGAAAGACTGTGGTGGTGTTCGCAGGAGTCCCAGGATGAGGGAAGATACAAGAATGTTGACTCCATGTTTCATAAGGCTTGATTTATTATTTTATGATATATATTATATTAAAACTATAGTAAAAGAATAGAAGAAAGGATTTCATCAGAAGGCTAGCAAGAAGTAGAAAAAGAAGGAATGATGACAAAAGCTTGTGACTGACTGAGACAGTCCGGACAGCTGGGCTGTGATTGGCCATTAATTAGAAACAACCACATGAGACCAATCACAGATTCACCTGTTGCATTCCACAGCAGCAGATAATCAATGTTTACATTTCATTCCTGAGGCCTCACAGCTTCTCAGGAGAAAAAATCCTAAGGAAAGAATTTTTCATAAAACATGAGACTGCACATAAGAGAACAGGGCACAAGTGGAGGGTGTTCCTGCTTCAGAATTAGAGAACCTGGAGCCTCCAACCAGGCTCACTTTTGAGGGAAAACACCCAAGGCTTGTGGATTGCAGGTGATAAATCCAATAACAAGGGAGCACAGTGTAATGGTGCTGGTCCATTTCCTCCAGGAATGTCATTGTGATGTTGCTGAGGAGCCTGTCCAGCTGATGGTGTGGCTGCAGAGAGAAGCAGCTCAGTTCAGAGCTCCCTGTCCAGCCTGGGATCCAGCTGAGTGGGACTTGTTCCATGGCCTGGACTTTTTCACTGTAAAATGTCCCAGAGCAGTGGGGTGGGAGGAAGAGGAGGGAGCTGTGGGGGAGGATGGAGCTGCCCCTGGCAGTGACGCTGTCAGTGTGCACCAGCTCAGGCTGGGGCTCTGTGTGTTGTGCCAGTCTGAAATGTCACATCTTCCTTTGATGTGCGTGAGGGAAAGGAGTCCAAGCCTGGAACCCTTCACAAACCCTTTTGGCAAGGCCCTTTCAGCAACTGCCTGCTTCTGTTGCCCACAGCAAGCCCTGCTCCTGGAGCAGCAGAGGATCCACCAGCTGAGGAACTACCAGGCGTCGCTGGAGGCGGCCGGCATGCCCGTGTCCTTCGGGGGACACCGGCCCCTGTCGCGGGCACAGTCCTCCCCTGCCTCAGCCACCTTCCCCATGTCCGTGCAGGAGCCTCCCACTAAGCCAAGGTTCACAACAGGTGAGCTTTTTGGAGGGCTCTGGGCTGGGGGGTGCTCTGCTCACTGGTTTGTTTTACACTGAGCTGTTCTGTGAGGGCACGGAAAAGAGGGAATGGCTTTAGGATGGAGGGAGTGGTAGGTAGGTGGGATATTGGAAGGAAATCCTGCCCTGCCAGGTTGCCCAGAGTAGCTGTGGCAGCCTCATCTCTGAAAGTGTCCAAGGCCAGGTTGGACAGGGCTTGGAGCCCCCTGGGATAGTAGAAGGTATCCCTGCCCTACCCACGAGGTGAGCTTTAAGGTCTCTTCCAACCCAAACCATTCCATGGAGATGGTTCTATGATTTTCTTCCCCGTCCCTGCAAATCTGTAAGCGTGGGCTCTGCGTCTCATCCCCGTTTGGGTACTCCATAACATCCTGCCTTCCTCAAGGAGCACACTGAGTCATCCCTCTTGTCCTGCTTGTCCCTTCCTCTGAGCTAAAATACCCTGCACACACACAGAGCAGCAGCACAGCAAAAATACCCTGCACACACACACACAGAGCAGCAAAAATACCCTGCACACACACACAGAGCAGCAGCACAGCAAAAATACCCTGCACACACACACACAGAGCAGCAAAAATACCCTGCACACACACAGAGCAGCAGCACAGCAAAAATACCCTGCACACACACACAGCAAAAATACCCTGCACACACACACACAGAGCACAGCAAAAATACCCTGCACACACACACAGAGCAAAAATACCCTGCACACCCACAGAGCAGCAGCATAGCAAAAATACCTTGCACACACACACACACACACACACACAGAGCACAGCAAAAATACCTTGCACACACACACACACACACACACACACACACAGAGCACAGCAAAAATACCTTGCACACATACACACACACACAGCAGCAGCACAGCAAAAATACCCTGCACACTTACACAGCAAAAATACCCTGCACACATACACAGCAAAAATACCCTGCGCACATAGAGCAGCAGCCCAGCAAAAATACCCTGCGCACACACACAGCAAAAACACCCTGCACACACACACAGCAGTACAGCAAAAATACCCTGCACACACACACAGCAGCAACCCAGCTCTGGAGCTGTGTCTCAGGCACACAGAACGAGTCCCAGGCTGGAACTGAGCTGATTTAGAGGCAAGGCAGGGAGAGCCAGTGCTCCTCAAGGACAGAGTGCCAAATGCAAAGCTGCCTCTGTTTCCTCCACATTCTCCAGTCCCTCCCATAGCATAATCTCATGATGTACTCCAGGCTCCCTGCCAGCCTCCCCTCCTCCTGTCACACAGGTTGGGAAAAACCAGGTGGGCAGGTGATTCCAACTTGTCATGAGGATACAGAGACCAAAGGGTGTTTGCTTCCATGTGGAGGAAAATTATGAATGCAGTCCTGTGTTTGTCTGGCGGAAAGCACAAGTGCAAAATAGGTGTTGATCCCCATCCCTTGGAAGTGTTCACAGCCAAGATGGAGCAGCCTGGGGTAGTGGAAGTTGTCCCTGCCCACAGCAGGGGAGGAATAAGATGGGCTTTAAGGTCCCTCCCAGCCCAAACCACCCTGGGATTCTGTGATCTCCCCACCAAGATTTAAAGCAAAAAACCTAATAGTTCTTCCTGTATCCTGACAGCCAACTTTTCTACTCCAAAATCCTTTCTGTTTCTTCAATGCCCTCAGCAACAACTGAAAGTTGATTTTCCCTGCAACTCCTCAAGCCCTGTGCTGGGTGGTGAGGACTGATTTCAAAGTCCGCCTTCTTCCCCAAATGTCAGGCTCTTACTTTGTGAATGAACAGTTTGCAACGTGATGTGTTCCCTGGGAAAAGGAAAAGGAAGGGGGGGGAATCCACAACGCCCAAATAAGAGCGACTCATGATGTTATTTCCCTTTCACTTCTGCTTTTATTCCATTTTTAACCTACATTTCTTGCATCACTCGGCTCAGCGCTGTGAATCGGGTTTATTTTCAGGCCCTGGTGGTGTAGTAATAGTGGCATGTTCAGTGTTCCTCAGCTCCTGGCTGCAGGCAGGGTGGGAAGCATGTGCTGGCAGTTCTGGAAAAACCCAGGGAATGGCTCAAGTTTTGCAAATCAGCCCTTTAAATTCCCAGTTTGCTGTTAAGGTTTAACCCAGAATTTCAGCAGAACTGCATTTCAAATGCAGTCGATTCTGGCCAGATTAAAAGATTTTGGCTTTTGCCAGGGGTGCAAGGAAAAGTCCCCTGGCTTTTGAATGAAACTTTAGATTCTAATACACTTAACCCCAAACCTTGAGGCTTTAAAAACAAGGAAGCCTGGCCCCTGCTTGAAGGGATTATTTATTCCTTCTCCTTCTTCCCTCCTCCTCTGCCGGTATTGAAGCTATCCAATCAATCACATGCAAGACTCTGAACATAGAAATAAATAACATATCCTAGCAGAGGATCTGTGTTTGACTCAGATCTGTGCCTCTGAGTTTCATTCAAAATTGCAGGCAGTAGTAAGAGTGCAGATTTGAGAGCTGTGCTGCTTGGAAAACATGCTGTTCCAGTATCAGGATTTATTTTCCTCAGAGGCAGGGTTTGAAATTCTAAAAAAGTGGCTGAAAATAAGGAGTAGAATATCACACTGCTTTTATCCAGCACTGCACATGGTGATGAGGTGCAGAATACTTCAGGTAGTTCACCTGTAAAATACCATTTTCACAACATTTATCCTCATTAAGATTCCAAAGACTTGACTTTTCTTTTTCCTTCAGTCTCTGCATTTATGCTGGGTGAATGGAGAAGGAAAAACACAATAAAATCAGGCATTCACTGGCATTCATTAAGGTGTAAAGCATAAAGGTAAGGCCTCTGTACTAGTCCTAAAACCAGTCGTAGGTCTGGTTTAATTAACCTGCACTGTCTGTGTAGGAGAACCAGGGGACAAAAGCCCTCTGCCATGGGCATGGGAGCAGGAGAAAGGAAAGGCATTTCAGCTGCTGAGCATGTGTGAGTGAAATTGCCTCATGTTTTGTTGGAGTTGTCCACGGCGGCGTGTCGGAGATTGTATTTCTGGAGGTGGATGCTAAAGCTTAATCACCGGGATTGAGCCCTTCTGTGCAAGGCAGGAAATTAAAGTCTTGGGTGTTTTTCAAAAGCAAGCAGTGCTGAAGTGCATCAGGCTTCTTTTTCCTGAGGAAAATCCATCTGGCTGATAAGTGCTTTGGAGACTGATGCTGAGGCAGACGAATGAGGGTTGGAATTGGTGTGAGGGTTTGGTGAGAGGGCTGCAGGAAGCAAACTTCATTGCGTGGCCCTAATGAAGCCAACCGCAATCGCTCTGGATGGGAACGCAGCCATTGTCCAACAGACAAAGGAATCGTTCCTCCTTTTCATGTTTGGTTTATTATACAGAAATAACACAGAGAGCTGGTGCTCTCCCTGGACTGAGTTAGCTGCAGACAGCTGCAAGTTCTGGGGTTGATGTGTGTTTGATTTTCCTGTCTCTCTCGGTGACCAGCACCTGAGACTTCAAAGGTCTGGGGCAAAGAGCCGCATCCTGCAGCTCTCTAGCATGATGTCCATTACTCCACATCAAAGGGAGAGCTGTGCCCTTCCTGGATCCTTGCAGCTATCAGTTTGATGTCCTGAAGCATGACATTTAATTTTCCTTCCTCCCAGAAAGCAGGTCCTTGAACTCGCCCTCTCTAGCTCCAGCAGCCCCTGTGACTTTAATGAACACTCGTGCCTGCCCTGTTCTGTGCACTTGAATAAGGATCCTCAGGTTAGGCCATTAATTTGCATAGCTCCAATTATCCAGTCTCTGATCTCCTTCAAAAATGGGTCCACAAATTATTCTGATGTTCTGCATTAAAGGGTTTTTCCTTTCTGATGAAGGCATTTATTCTCTCCTGTGCCAAGCAATATAATTATCTGAACCTCAGATCATATGTTTGTTCTGCCAAGAAAAGCCAGTTGGTTTTGCTTTAGTGCTGACCTTTAAAAATTATTGTTCTTATGTCTGAAAAAAGCCTTGCTTCCAGCACCACTTCAATTAACTTGTAACAGCCAGTGTAGTTTTGTATTTTGAGCTTAAATTGCTGAGCTTCCCTTTGTGTGAGTGTGTGTGTGTGTGTGTGTGTGTGTGTGTGTGTGTGTGCAGCTGAGTGTCCCCAGCCACAGGAAGGAACTGGGAACAGCTCCCTTTTCAGCTGGGCTGGTTTCTAGGAAAGAGAAATGATGAGTGATTGATGCTGCTGTTATCAGTGAAGCCCTGGGAAAGGAGGAACCACTGATAAACCAAGGTCTGTGAGCACCAGGTTTGGGGTGGGATAGATTCCTTGAGCGGTTTGGGTTGGAAGGGACCTTGAAGATGATCCAGTTCCATGGGCAGAGACGCCTCACAGTGTCCCAGGCTTCTCCAAGTGTCCAACCTGACCTTGGACACTTCCAGGGATGGGACAGGCAGGGCCTCACCACCCTCACAGGGAAAAATTTCTCCCATGAATCCAGTCTAAATTTCTTTTAGTTTAAGACCTTGCACTAGCTCAGTTAAACTCAGACTGGGGTGAAAGCTTTTCCTGAGGTGAATTCCGAGCTTGCCTTGGCCCAGCAGCTCCTGGTGGTGTTTGATGCTGTGAATCAAACACGAGAGACCTTGAGGGAGCTTTGCAACACAACCTCCTCCAGGTGAACTTGGGCTGACCCGAGGGCAGCCAATTACCAGGGCTCTGTTCTCTCCCTGGAACCCATCCTGGTTTGGCTTTTGGGGGGTGTTTTTTTCCTCTGCACTCACCTACAGCAGAGTGAGGAGCTGCCAGACACCTCCCCTGAGGCTGCAGAGCTGCAGGAGCCAGAGCAGGGAGCCAAGATTCCCGGTGGCACAGCGTGCCCACACCCAGCCAGGAGGTGGGACTGCAGCTGCAGCCAGGCCTGGGAGCTGCAGGAGCACAGCTCCAGCTCCAGCTGCTCTCAGGATTCCCTGGGAGCTCCCAGGTTGTGCTGTGTGTCCGCGCTGCAGCTGGGAGCACGGATCCAGCTGTGGGTGTGCTCACCTGGGATTCCCCCAAATGCTCTCAGCTGGGCTGCACATCCTTGGACATCAGGGGCTGGGTCTGCCTCCTGCCACTGCTGCCTTCAGAGGCTCTGGGTTCTCATCTAGACCTTTGCATTCCATAGAAATCATGGAAAAATGGGCTGGAAAGGACCTGAAAGGTTGTCTGGTTTTAAGTCTCTGCCGTGGACAGGGACACCTCCCACTGTCCCAGGCTGCTCCAGCCTGGCTTTGGGCACTGCCAGGGATCCAGGGGCAGCCACAGCTGCTCTGGGCAATGCCAGGGCCCCCCACCCTGCCAGGGAACAATTCCTAATTCCCAATCTCCCATCCATCCCTGCCCTCTGGCAGTGGGAGCCATTCCCTGTGTCCTGTCCCTCCATCCCTTGTCCCCAGTCCCTCTCCAGCTCTCCTGGAGCCCCTTTAGGCCCTGGCAGGGACTCTGAGCTCTCCCTGGAGCCTTCTCCTCTCCAGGTGAGCACCCCCAGCTCTCCCAGCAGAGGGGCTCCAGCCCTTGGACCAACTCATACGGATACTTCCTGCAAGAAACCCTTTTCTTGGGGAAAAAAAAAAACCAAACCAGCCACTTCTATTCTGTTTTCTGGAGCTTCAGCATTTGAAGTCTTCATGTCTTTTGCTCGAGAGAAATTATTAAATCTCTTCTGCCACTGGGAGGGACCTGCTGTTGGCTATGGAATCCCAACTTCCCCTCCAAAATCGTAGCCAGGCAACCCTGGGGTGTGAATCGGAGCCTCCTGTGCTGCTGTCATGCTGCAAATCCCTGGGAATGCAGGGGGAATGAGCTTCCCCAGCACCCCCTCATTGGGCTGAACACCTCGCTGCAGTTATACCAGGACAAGACAAGCAATGTTTGTACTGTTCTAAGTGTGCAAATGGGGTGATAGATGCATTTGGGAAATTGGGGGAAGAAAGAGGTTTATTAACCTGCAGGGGAAAGATGTTAGCTCCTGAGAGCTTCATCTCTGGCCTATTGGAAGTGGTGAACTTGTGATGGTGTTCACAGGGGTTCTTGGATGAGGGAAGAGACGAGGATCTGACTCCATGTTTCAGAAGGTTTGATTTATTATTTTATTATATATATTACATTAAAACTGTACTAAAAGAATAGAAGAAATTATTTCATCAGAAGGCTAGCTAAGAATAGAATAGCAAAGAATGATAACAAAGGTTTGTGGCTCAAACTCTCTGTCCAAGCCAGCTGACTGTGATTGGCCATTAATTGGAAACAACCACATAAGACCAATCCCAGACCCACCTGTTGCATTCCACAGCAGCAGATAATCAATGTTTGCATTTTGTTCCTGAGGCCTCTCAGCTTCTCAGGAGGAAAAATCCTAAGGAAAGGATTTTTCCTAAAAGGTGTCTGTGACAGTGAATTTACCAAAAAAGTTAGCAATAATACACATCAAGGCAGTGTAGGGGAAGTGATAGGAAACCAAGTGGCTGATGAAGAAACTGTATAAGCTGCATTGTTGCCAAAAATCTCTAAGATGCTCCCTTTGCTCCCAGTAACTGCACCACTGCCAGAGAAAATGTCTTTCCCACCAGAGGAACCTGCCCAGGTGGGTGCTGATGGCTGCAATTAGCAAATGAGGCACGAGCTGCAATTAGCAAAGAGCAGCACGAGGATGCTCGCGAAACACAGCCAGGAATGGTTTGGTCCTTCTGAGTTTGGTGTTTTGGCAGCCAGGGAAAAAGCCCCAGATCCCATTCCTGGGTGTCACATAGGTGTCACCTCCCCCTGGCGTTTCATTTCATATCTTGGTGCTGATTCTGCTTCTCCTGTCCCTTGAGGAGTTCCATGGGAAGGGGAGGATGCAGCTTTGGATTTTCAGCTCTCTGACACAGCTTTGGCCTAGAACCGTTGACTCCACAGCAAAATACGCTTTTTTCCTCCCTCAAACTGGCAAATTTTTGGTGTTTTTTTAACCCAAGAGCAATTCTGTCCCCTGTGCTGCAGGCCTTGTGTACGACACCTTGATGCTGAAGCACCAGTGCACCTGTGGAAACACCAACAGCCACCCTGAGCACGCAGGCAGGATCCAGAGCATCTGGTCCAGGCTCCAGGAGACGGGGCTGAGGGGCAAGTGTGAGGTAAGGGAAACACCACAACAGGCCACATGGCTGCTTTTATTAGTGTTATTAATATTATTACAACATTATTATTATTATTATTATTATTATTATTATTATTATTATTATTATTAGTATTATATTGCTATTATGCCAAAGAAAAGAGCAAGGTATGATGTAACCCTCTCATTTGTTATCCCTCCCAATTATTCCAGCAAAAGCAACAGCTTTTCTGTGCTTTAATAACTTTTTTTTTTGTACTCTTTAATAAGTAATGGTCAAGCTATGCTGTAAAAAGAATGGGGGTAGGAGGAAGGCACTGAGCACCATTCCATCACAAGAGGTTAAATTAGATTTATTGGATGTCTTTTAAGAGCAGGCAAATGGAGAGAAAAGCTTAGATATTAAACAGAAAAAATGAAGATTAATAATAGAAATTAACGAGTGGTTATTAGTTCCAACTAACAGCAGTGGTGATAAATGGGGGTATAAGTGTGTGTTCATAAATTTTTTGAGCACCTGAGAGGGCTGAATCCCAGAGCATAAATATTCCAGCAATGTCAGGATGGGGCTGGGAATGTTCCCAGCCATCAGATAAGACATCCACGTGGTGGCAGCATTGCCATTGCCTAAATTTCCCTGTCCTGCCCTCCTTTATCCCTTTCAAACCTGTCTCTGTCTGTGGATACCCATTTAATCGAATGCTGGGATTATTTGGGACCAAATGAACCTCGTTGCTAATTGCCTGGCCTCCTCAATGGGTGTTAGAGATGTTCTCCAATGTATAAGTTTGTGACTGTAAGATCCCAGGCAATATTATTGTCCTTAATTTCCTGTTGATTTCCTTCAAGAATATTTATTTTCCTTCATTTCTGTGCTTACCTTGGTGCTTTTGGTTGCTCTCAGGATGGGAGCTGGTGATGTGAGCTGTGTTTCCCTCCTGACCACTGGTGACTTCCAGCCTCACCAGACTCTTATAGTGAATTTCTGCCTTCATTCCCTGCTGGCATTCTTCAAGCTCTGCCCTGCCATTTCAAGGATGCACTTCCTTGTCTCTCTGGTCACCTTTCCTTCACCCCCACCACCTCC
The DNA here is from genome assembly GCF_027887145.1 of Ammospiza caudacuta. Classification (NCBI taxonomy): domain Eukaryota; kingdom Metazoa; phylum Chordata; class Aves; order Passeriformes; family Passerellidae; genus Ammospiza; species Ammospiza caudacuta. Next base: position 7,233,168 of record NC_080600.1, on the reverse strand, counting down.
TGTCTCAATGTTTCCTTCTTTGTCTTGTCTGGATCTGATGATGACATTCCATGTCGAGCAGATAAATATTGCGAGTAAGGGATTAACCCCAAACCTGAATTTCTCCACCTCAGGACCCATTTTAGTGTTTTGCTGTGTGTCTTGGTGGCTTGCTAAGGGGACAGAAGAGAGAGCCAAGCCCTCAGCAGTGGTTTCAGCAGCCTTTTCCCTCCCCTTGCAGTGCATCCGTGGCAGGAAGGCGACGCTGGAGGAGCTGCAGACGGTTCACTCGGAGGCGCACACGCTGCTCTACGGCACAAACCCTCTCAACAGGCAGAAACTGGACAGCAAGAAGCTTCTAGGTACCATTCCCTGGGGGGACACCCTCCTTCCTGAGCCCTGGCTGAGGTGCTGGGCTCCATCATTAGCCCTGTGCATCTCCAAGAGGATTGTTCCCAGCTCCGTGCACGGGATCCATCTCCCGCTCTTCAGGCAGACCCCTAAACCCTGGAGAGCTTAAACCTCACTGGGTGTTAGATAGTTATCCATGGCTAGGGCAGGAACTGGAGCACACTCCCAAGGGTTTGGATCTGCAACCCCCAGCCAGCTGCACAGGCATCAACAAACCCCTGGCAGCTTTGGACAGTCAGCAAGAGAGATGCAGGGGCCTCTACGTTTGTTTAATGTGGAGTGGGATTGTTTATCCCTTTCAGTGGAGACCAAATCTTCCTGAAACAGGGCTGTGTCTGTTGTAAAATACAGATAAAAATACAAAAAAAAAAAGATATTTTCCCAGCAGAAATTCTAAGGGATGCATGTTCAGATAACCAAACAACATGAATTTTAGCACCTCTTTGGAGTCATCATCGCCTCCCTTTACTTCCTGCCTTTTTGCAGCAGCAGGCTGGAGGGACAACTTAGGAAGTTGCCACGTGGGGATCTGAGGGAAAAAAAAAAAAAAAAAAAAAAGGAAAAAACCCTTAAAAACGGTTTCTGGAACGTTGAGATGTGAGATGTTGAGAAAGTTTATTTTGGGATTAGCCTGACTTTGGATGATGTAAAAACAGGTTTAACTCAGTGGCCTTTGTGATGTAGTGGTCACAGCAAAGGAGCTGGAAAGATTTTGCTCAGCGTGTCCATGAGCTCCCAGAGAGGGAAGCTATTAGGCAGTGGTTAAACACACAATTAGCACGGTATTTATAGCTCACTTCCCACCTATTTAGGGCCAGAGAACCCAAAAGTAGACACCTCCAGCTGAATGATAAGCTCCATTAGGAGGTAAACTTTCAGGAATTTATGATGTCATATGCTTGGGAATGGAAAACCCACAGCCTGAAGGAGCTTTAGTCAATCTTCCCTGGGATATCTGAGAAAATTCTCCTGGAATACTTTTCCACTCCCTCCTTGGCTCTGGGCAGGATCTCTCATCAGTGCCCACAGATGCCTTTGGAGATGGAGTTTATTTGGAATGCATTTTTGGGGGGACACCCCAACTGCTGAACCATTCCTGATGGTTTCTGTAGAGAACCTGTGGGGGAAGCAGCCCTTGCTGCTGTAGTTCTGCGCCCACCATGGTTTCCATCACTCATTTTAGAGTGTTTGCAGAGGTCAACTTTAATCCTGTAGAGAAGAGAAATTCCAAAGGCTTTCCAGTCAGAACATTCCCTGTTTGGGTACAACTTGCAGAAGAGCCCTGGAGCTGTGGGAGGTCAGGTCCTCAAGGGTCTCCAGTAGGAGGGGATGTGCAGTAGCTCTTAACTGGGCTTAGAGCTGCTTTCCTAGGCCCACCTGGCACCATCTCAGCCTGGAGATGCTCCAGTGGCACTGGCTGCCAGCTCACATCACCCCCTTATCTCCTGATGGCTTCCACAGGGCAGGACCTGAGCAAGGAGCTCAGGTTTAAAACCCCTCCTTCAGCTGTTCTCTCCCTTTGAGGGTTTAAAAGGCTTTCAGATTTACAAACCAGCTTGGTGGGGTCCTTTGAAAGACCTTAGAGGGTGGGTTTAGGGCAGGTTGGAACGCTGAGGGCAAAGCTTGGTGTGAGGTTTAGGGATGCAAATGGGAGTGTCTTGGCAGGTGTCTGATGACTCCGTGTAAACTCTTGGCCTTTGATACCTCTGTGAGGAAGAAAAAAGCCTGAGAAGCCTCAGCCTGGAAGGGAAAAAAGGCTTTTCAGGACACAGGATGTTTCTTGTTAAGCTTCTGCAAATGAAAAGGGGGGATGTGCCTTCATGGAATCACAGAATCCCAGAACGGTTTGGGTGGGAAGGGAGCTTAAAGCTCATCCCATTCCACCCCTGCCATGGCAAGGACACCTCCCACTGTCCCAGATTGTTCCAAGCCCCGTCCAGCCTGGCCTTGGGCACTGCCAGGGATCCAGGGGCAGCCACAGCTTCTCTGGGAATTCCATCCCAGCCCCTCCCCACCCTCCCAGGGAACAATTCCTTCCCAATATCCCATCAATCCCTGCCCTCCCATGGTTTAAATCCATCCCCCCTTGTCCTGTCAAGGACACAAAGTACAAACCCATCTCTCCCTGGACAGTGGAAACACTTGGAACCTGTTGGACAAGTTGAAACTTTAGGCAAATAAGGCTGCTTTTAATTTGTGGGGAGCAATCCTAAATTGTTGTCAAGAAGACAAATAGGGAAATAATGGGTGGATTAGCAGTGAGAGATGTGACAGGAGGCAGGATGATCTAAGAACTTCCATGTGGATCTAATCAAGGAGGGCATCTCACTTGGAGCTCAGATGAGTCCAGATGCATGAACTCCTCTCTCAGGAACAGAATCCCAAATGGTTTGAGTGGGTATGGACCTTGAAGCCCATCCCATTCCACCCCCTGCCATGGGCAGGAACGCCTTGCACCAGACCAGGTTGCTCAGGGCCCCACAGAATTTATTCACACGCGAGCCCAGAGAGCGATGTTACTTTTCCTGCAGATTCAAAATTAGCCCTGCAGATGGTTTTCTCAATTTTTCTCACATTCTCCTTGTTGGTTTTGATATTTCAGTCAAAACACATGTTTTTTTCTTTGCTTGCCACTGGTTTATTTTTCTGTCTTCCTCTTTCATGAAGCCCATGCTCTCCAAAGTCATCTAGTAACTGCAGATGAGTGACAATTGGGGTGTGAGTGACAATTGGGGTGGTTTTATGATTTCCTGTCCTCCCTCAGTGGGAAAGGGTTAAAGTGCACATCTGAGAAGACACACTGAGTGATTGTTGGTGGCATCTTCCTCGTGTATAGTCTCAAAACATCAGACAACACCCACCTTGCTTAAAACTGAATGATTTATAGACAGCTTTTACAGGAGCCTAAGTGTGTACATGGTGTGTGTGTGTTGTAACAGGGCTGGGTGAAAACGGGAAGAAAACCCCCAGGAAGAAATGTGTGTGTCTCTGTGCTTGGAAAGATTGCAGAATTGCCACAAAGTTGGCCCCAGAGCATGGTGACCTTTGTGCCTCACAGGTTTCTTGTCCCCCGCCAGGTTCCCTCACGTCGATGTTTGTCAGGCTGCCTTGCGGTGGTGTCGGGGTGAGTACCTCCCTTTAATGTGTAAATAATGTCCTGTTTGTTCTCCCCACTGCTCCCCTCAGCACCAAAAATTGCTGCTCTGCATTCCAGGGTGGGTAATTGCAGCCAGATGCTGCCCCTGAGCAGGGGCTGCCACGGCCTCACGTGCCTTTCTTCAGAAGCAGCCGCAGCGCTTCGGGGCTGCCGCGGAGAGCCCGAGCTCTCTGTGAGGGACACTCAGGAGGAAGAACCTCATTTCCCAGCCTGGGATGTTCACTGGTGAAGGGGTTGCTGTGTTTGGGAGCAGCCCTTGCATCCCAAAGTGGTTTTTTGTCCTGTGGAAAGCAGGATGTGCTGGTGCTGTGGAGCTGCTCCATCCTCAGTCTCGGGGCTCCAGAGCAGGTGGGAAACGTGGCCATGGAACAGGACAATATTTGGGAATGTACAGTTTTTTTTCCTGTGAATAGCAAGTTTGCTGTTTCTCTGCCCTGGAATGAAACAGCATTTGGCATCTTTTATTCTCCAGCTCCAGGATAATCCACGTGGATTCTCCAGGAGGTGACTAAGATGCCCCTCCATCCCTCGTGGAAAAGCTGAGTGTTATTTTTCAGCTGTCAAATTTCCATATAATCAGGCTTTTTGCTGTTGTTTGTTCCCATAAAGCTGAAAAAATCCCAAACCCCAAATACCTTGTTTTGAAGGTTTTCTTGTTTTCCTTTGAAGCCCGAAAGCTTAAAAGTTTCCCTTTCAAGTCAGACTTTCTGCTCCAGAGTTTCTGTGGAGGGTGACAGGACAGAAAATCGTGGAGAACAGGAAGGGGAAAAGAATGAGAAGAGACAATAAAAGGCATTGTGTTTGAAAATTCACAGTGGTAGTTCTGCTGCATAATTGTAGCTCATGAAGTTGAATTTTCAAGGTCTGGATTCTGTTATGGAAATGAAACAAAATTGTTTTCTTCCTGAGTCTTTGCAAAATCGCTGCTTTGAAAATTATCCCGTCAGAAAAAAAAAAAAAAAAAGAATAATCGTCGTTTATTCGTACCGCCACTCGTGGAGATATTTTATTTTGTATTGTAAATATGCTGCAGTCGCCTAATTCATGGCAAATTTTTGGCCAGAGCTTAAAAGGTTTGGATTTACTCTGCCCTGCAGTCAGGCATGCCATTCAAAGCAAAAAAAAAATTATCATTTGCAAATGAAGACTGAATGGTAACAAGTAGAGACAGTGTCTGAGCCCAGCACGGGCCCAGCAGTCTTGCATTAAATCCCAAATCAGGGCAGGAAACGCCTCGGTGCTGGTATTCCTGATATGCTCCCAATAAAGATGCTGCTTGGTTGTCTCCACAGACCCTTAATATCGAATATTTGCTGACTCTGGTGCAGTGTTTGAGCAATCCTATCAGCAAAAACTGTGCCAGGGAACAATTCCTTCCCAATATCCTTCCTCACCCTGCCCTCTCTCAGTGGGAAGCCATTCCCCACTGTTTGCCAGATATTTTTTCAGAGGGCAAACATGATGTCATCAAGTCAAAAGGAAAAGAAAAGAAAATTAAAAATCAGTAGAATGATGTGGGACAGGTCCTCCTTTGGATTTATACTGGAGCAGGATAAAGCAGAATGATGGCTGATGATTGGAATTCAGGAGCTGAGGGTGTTGTGTGAAATTATGGGCTGGAAAGCTTTGAAACCAGGCTCTTCTCCTGCAAGCAATCAAGTGTGGCTCTCTTCCTTTGGGGATGTTGTGTAGATGAAAAGGAAGGATGGGTCTGGAGGGGGATGCAGGGCAGTTTTGGGGGGGAGAAACCCCTGGAGAGCTGTTTTACCTCAGGATAGAAGATGAAACTTGGGCAGCCATGAGTTCTCCTCAACAACGAGTGGAATGAAGGACAGGGAAGAGAGTGAATCAGAGAATATCCAGAGCTGAAAGCGCCCACAGGGATCATTGACCCAACCCCTGTCCCTGCACAGACACCCCAACAATCCCATCCTGTGCATCCCTGGGAGCTCTGGGAGTGCAGCAGCAAGGAAACAGTTCAGAGCAAATCCCTTCATCTCATAACAACTTTCAGACCCTCTCTTTTAATTAAAAACTCAGTCTTGGTGAATTGAAGTCAAAGAGAGAAAAGAGTAAATTTGTTCCCAGGTGCTTGGAAACTCTTTTTCCTTGTTGGTTTATCCCATGGCTGACAAGCCTCCTCCCTTCTGCAGCCTTCTGGTCCTAGCAGGAGAGGCAGAAAGAAAGCACAGAAGCTCTGAAATCAACAGGTGTGAGCTCTGAGTGAAACATCACTCATTTATTTCTGCTAATCACTTGGGAATTGTGCTCAGCTTTGCTCCTCTGCAGCTCACACCCTGTTTGCCACTCACCATGGCCTTTCCTAATCCAGGATGATTAGAGGAAGCTTTTGGGATGTTGGGAAAGATGAAAGTTTGACAAGGAAGTCTCACAGATATGTATGCTTAGCAGATAGATTTTTGAATGTAAAATCTGAAGAAAGAATAAGATAGAAGCAAGTTTTGATATAAAAGAATTGCTGAGCCAGTCTCACTGGGTAACCAAGGAGCCAAAGGCTGTGTTAGTTAGAAGGGGTTTTTATGGCTTAGAGCAAAGGATAAACCCACCCCAAACAAGAAGATGTTTTTACCAAGCAGAAAGATAGCACAGGCAAACAAGTCAGCAAATGTGGCAAATAGAAAAATGTCTCAGAATTTTCCACTGCAAGAAAACTGAAAAACAACTTCTAGCTTAAACTGTAACGCACTGACTTTTAGTGATTGGAGAACAGTAACAGGAATATGGTAATTACAGTAGTTATGATGGGCTATAGATAATAGTTAAGGTATGGATTGGTTCTACTGTATGAAGATGCTCAGCAAAGAAAAGTATATAATGCATTGTAACCAAAACCAAAGGGTCTCCAGGCCTGCCTGCAGCTGGAGCTGACAGCTGTGGGCACAGCTCTGTCACCCACAACCCTGGGCTGCTGTGACATCGTGGATGGAATAAACTGCATTTTGGAGAGATGCCTGGAGTCCCACATCTCTCATTTAGGCTCTTACTTTGGGAGAAAGGAGTTTAAACTTGGAAAATCTGCAAGATCATCCCAGCACACTTGCATCCAGATTCTTCAAAACACTCAAAGGCTTGATTTAAGGAGAGCTGATAAATTTGTTTTCTTTCCTGTGTAGCGTTTTGCTGCGCACATTCTAAAAATATCTGAAGACCTGCATCATTTCTCTGCACGTGTTCTAAAAACTCCAGAGGTGTTTGTGTTGTTGATCTTCTCCAGAGTAGTTGATTCTATTTTTGGGTTTTTCAAGGGCTTTGATTAGAGCATATCAACAATTGGAACTGTGCAAGCAAAGTAAGTTCTTGCAGAGCAGAGAGCAGGGAAAGGACTTCAGTGGAATGGAAATGAGGAGGAACTAATTAGGGAGTCAGAGGAAGAGAATGTGAGAATTATTTAATTGAGAGCAGGAGGAGACACAGTGGGGTGTCTTCCTCTGTGAGGGAAGAGCAGAATTCCTTCATTTTGCAGGGTCTGGAGGTCTGGTACCACCTGTGTCAACCTGTCCTGGTGCTTGATTTCTTACCTGTGGATTTTTTCAGTAGAATTTTATTGTATTTTTATTCAATAGAATAATTTCAGTGCATTTTTATTCAGTAGGATAATGAACTCTTTTGTGAGGTGCTCATTTAATTCTGAGATAGCTGCACATTAGTGAATAGGAAAGTTTACAGTGTGAGTAGGAGGAATTCACAGTGTGAGTGGGAGCCTCATCATGGATATTAATAAAAAGACCTTGGGTTTTCCTTAAAGGAAGGAAATAATTGTAAGGAAATAGTAATTTTTATTATGAGGAAGGAAAAACTCTTTGGGTTTCACTTCGGACATTCTTCCTGGAATGCTCCTGGCGGGAGCCTGGTTTGTGGCAATGCTTGGCTCTGGCACTGAAGAATCCTGTATCCTGTCTTTTTTGTGGGAAAAGCTGGCCCCAGCAGCCATCTGAGGGTCTGTGGGCCCCTTAGGACAGGTGAATTTGGGTGTTTTGTATTTCCATTCCTCTGGTGCCTCACAGGGAATGAAGAGGGCCCATGGAAGGAGCCCTGAACTTGCTGTGTCCAGGCAGGAAGGGAAGCTCTTTCCTGCTGGTGTCCTGAGGCGTTTTCTTCCAAAGACCAAGAAAAATGGGTTAGGTTTCTTCTGCATGTGTGCAGTACTGATCCAGGATTCCTGGAGCTGCCCTGTGTAATTCAGACTTTATCCTGCTGCTGTTCCCATCTTACTGCGCAAATTTACAGGGGTGCAGGCCACAAATAGTCACTGCAGGTCTCTCCCACAATGCAGCGGCATTCCCCAGAGGCTTTTTGGTGTTCTCCAAGTGCTTTCCTAGTTTATATTGTGGCTTCCAGAGCATCCTTGGGGTGGATGCTACCAGAAAGCATCCATGATCACAGAGCTGGAATCACTTCCAATGGCAGCTTCAGCATGGCTGGGAAGGAGGTGGATCAGTCCTCTGTGGGGCCACTTGTGTCTCCTGACTGCTCAGTGAGCCAGGCACGGCAAATGATCCCTTTCTTCCCATCTCTGCTTTTTGCCATTGTTTCCATAGATACACTCAGGGTAGAGTAATATGTGAAAAATGGCTGGGGGTCCTTCCCTTCCTGGTGAGGAATGTCCCTTTCATCTGGTGACACAGTCTGGAATAACAGCAATGAGCATGCCTGCAGGGTGCCTTGCCTTGCCTGTGGCCTGTTCCCACATTTTCAGGGGGGTGATTCTGTGGAATATTTAGGGTTGAAGAAATCTGTGTGGTCAGCACAGGATGCTGAAGGTCTGTTAGGGTAGGTGAGCTCCTCAGGGAAGTGCTGTCACTCCTGGGCACTCTTCTTTTAAATGCCCAACACTGAACATCCCTCTTTATTGTGGATTTTTAATTTATTTTAAAGAATCATTGAATCATTTAATAGACCTTTTTATTTCATCTTGGATGAGCAGCAGTTAAAGAGAAATGCTGATTCCGTGGTCACAGAGTTACAGAATCATGGAATGGTTTGGGTAGGAAAGGACCTTAAAGACCATTCCAGTCCATCCCCTGCCACAGGCAGGGTCACCTTCCACTAGCCCAGGTTGCTCCAGCCTGGCATTGGACAATTCCAGGGATCCAGATGCAGTTCCAGCTTCTCTGGGCACCTCAATGCCCTCCCAGGGGACAATTCCTTCCCAGTATCTGAAAGAAACCCCTTTCAGTTAAATCCATTCCCCTTGTCCTATCCCCCCATGTGAGTGATGTCTTTATAAGACAGGGGTCTCCTGCTGCCTGGCTGCCCTCCTTGCTACTAACCTGTCTCCTGTGTGTCCCCTCAGGTGGACAGTGACACCATTTGGAACGAGGTGCACTCGTCGGGCGCCGCTCGCCTGGCCGTGGGCTGTGTCATTGAGCTGGTGTTCAAAGTGGCCACGGGAGAGCTGAAGGTGAGGGAACAGCCCTGAAGGTTTGGGAACAGCCCTGAAGGCTTGGGAATAGCCCTGAAGGTTTGGGAACAGCCCTCAGCCGTGCTCTGGGCATGCTCTGCTCAGGGCTCTGAGCAGCAGCTACAGGACCTTTTCCCTCTCCACAATGAGGGAAAGCATCGTCCATTGCTGTCACCTTGTGAGGAATCCATCAAGAGCAACTCCAGAGTTCCCAAGCAGGATTAAAGCCTCTGGCTGCACCCCTTGTGTGCATCCTTGTCCCTCTGACCTTTTCCCTTCCCTGTTTTTGTGTGCAGAATGGGTTTGCTGTTGTCCGGCCCCCGGGTCACCACGCGGAGGAGAGCACACCCATGTGAGTATGGGCTTCACTGACTGCAGCCAGGGCTCCTTTGGTGGGGGATCCACAGCTGGCAATTCCAGAGGAATTCTGTCAGGTTATCACTGTGGGATTTCTGTTTGTTGCTAGATGAGATGTGTGGTGTTCAGAGCTCCCCACGTTCTGTGGAGCAGGGTAAGAGCCTGATTAGTGTTTCCTAGCAAGGATCAGCAGTGGGTTCAGGCAAGTGTGGGACATTCCCTGTTTCCCTAGAGCCTGCTGCTGGAATCCAGCACTTCCAATGGCAAACAGATCTAGTGGAAGGTGTCCCTGCCCATGGAACGAGATGACCTTCAAGGTCCCTCCCAGCACAAGCCTTTCCATGTTTCCAGAGAGGAAAGGAGAGTGAGAGCAGAAGGAACTCCTGCCCCCTGTGTTCTGTCTAGGTGATGGGTGCAGTGGGACCATGGGAAGCTGTCATTAACACCTCTCTTTTCCTCTTGTCTCCCCTCTCCAGGGGTTTCTGCTATTTTAACTCCGTGGCAATCGCAGCCAAGCTGCTCCAGCAAAGGCTCAACGTGAGCAAAATCCTCATCGTGGACTGGGTGAGTAATTGCCCCTTCTTTCCCTTTAGGAGGGTGGAAATTACTATTATTAATTCGCTTTAACAGGTGGAAATTATTCTGGGTGGTTTCTTCTTGCAAGAGCAAGCTCTGTCAGTGAAAAACTTCTTGCCTGTTGTTTGCAAGCCAAAATTCGGGGGTTTAATTGAATAAAATTGTTCTAATCAGAGAAAAAATTCTTCAAGGGACCAGAATTTTCAAATAAAGAGAAAGGGCTGATTTGGAATTCTGCTTAGGCAATGTATAGATTTTTATTTCTTTATAGATTTTATGTGTCTGGGAAGGTATTGGAGTGACTGGGGATCAGCCAAAAGTTTTGGTTCTGTTGCCACAGGTTAAACCCACAAGTTAAAAGGCATTTATTTATCTTTTGGACTTAGTGGATGGATGTTTATTTCCTCACTTCCCACCTGTTCTTCATGTCAGAGAGGGGCATTTGAAATAGCTGTCCTGTCACAGGCTGTGTTTGTGCACCCCACAGCAGCTCAATAGGGGAGCTCTCATGGGTTGTGTTGTTTAACTTGGATTAAACAGAAATTTATTTGTATCAGTACTCACCCCAAAGATAGGGCAACAAATATCCCAGTATCTCCATCTGCCAAAATTGGTGTTAATCCAGTTCTTTCCATCAATTTGATAGACATTTGGGGTTGTGTTTATCCCATGTATTAAACAAGGAGAGTAATCTCAAACTAGGTGTGCCCAGCAGGTTATTCCCATTCCCCACAAACTGCTTCAGCCAGGCTGGAGAAAACAAAGCTCAACAGCAAAGAAAACCCCTCCAAATCCCAAACTGATGCCTTTAATCCATGTTTTTAGTGAGGGACTAACCTCCCTGTCCCTGCAGGATGTCCACCACGGGAATGGTACCCAGCAGGCCTTCTACAACGACCCCAACGTGCTCTATATCTCACTCCATCGCTACGACGACGGCAACTTCTTCCCAGGCAGCGGCGCTCCAGATGAGGTGAGCACATGGATCCCAGAGCCCTGGCACTCACAGGAGCTCCTGCCACCTCCAGAGCTCCTCAGGGTTTTGTGTTCCCATCCCAGGACACACCAGGTCCCTGTGATCCAACAGCCCGGTGTCCTGGCCGGAGCTGGTGGGACTGCAGCCAAGGAGTCACTGCAGTTTAGCTCCCCAGCCCTTTGGTGACAGCCTGCTCCAGAGGAGCCCTCTGCCAGCTGTCCCAGCACTCCCTGTCCTGTGCAGCATTTCTCCTTCCTCAGCCAAAGTTGTTTCTTAGATGCTGAAGAAACAGATTGTCCATGGCTGCACCGCCCACACTCGGTTTTCCTGGCGCAGCCGTGGAACCTCTCCGTCTCCCCTTCTCCATCTATCTCCCCTTCTCTATCTATCATCTCCCCTTCTCCATCTATCTCCCCTTCTCTATCTATCATCTCCCCTTCTCCGTCTATCTCCTCTTCTCCACCTCCCCTTCTCCACCTCCTCTTCTCCTTCTCCCCTTCTCCTTCTCCCCTTCTCCTTCTCCTTCTCCCCTTCTACACCTCTTCTTCTGCACCTCTCCTTCTGCACCTCCCCTGCACCTCTCCTCCTCCATTTCCCCTTCTCCACCTCTTCTTCTCCACCTGCCCTTCTTCACCTCTCCTTCTCCTTCTCCCTCTCCCCTTCTCCATCTATCTCCCCTTCTCCATCTCCCCTTTTCCACCTCCCCTTCTTTCTCCTGGCCCTGCCCAGGCATTGCTCACCACCAACCACCAAGGCTGCACCTGCACCCCAGATTTGTGGGGTTTGAGGCCCAGCCTCGATGCTGCTGGAGCGAATCCCCCTTTCCTGGTGGTGTCCTCAGAGCCTGCAGCAGGAGGGCTGGGCCAGTGGAGCTGAGAGCTGAGCTCTGGATGGATCCATCCTTCCTTTCCCTCTGGGCTGGCAGGAAATATGGTCCTTCAGAGGGATTTAGCAAAGGGAAATTTTTTTGAATACTTATAGTGCTCCAGGTGACATCTGAAAACTTCTTCCCCTGTCAGTTTTACATTTTCTGCTTGAGAAAACATCAGTGTTTCCATTTCAACCTGTAAAGAAACTTCAATGTGACGTGATGCTGCTGACTGTTGTAGTGAATCAACAGCATCCCTTTGTATCAGGGCTTAATTCCTGCTTTTTAGCAATCTGCTTTACAAAAGGAGTCATTTTCAGATGTGTCATTTTAGACCAAATAAAAGAAAGGATACAAAGCAAGTTTGATTTAAGCCAATGACGGATAAATAACCCACTGTGGGTAGATGAACACCCACCCCTGTGTTTTTCTAGCAAAAATATTTGCACCACTATGAGGAATAATGTGCAATAAAAGCCATGCAGTTTTATCCAGCTGTGCAACACATTGATTTTCACTTATTAATTCTTTCTTTTTTCATATGCAAAGACCTTCTTGCCAAAAAAAAAAAAAAAGCTGGAAAAGCCTGGTTTATTTTCCAGATTTTCTCTCTCTCAGGTAGTTGCAGGCAGGGCAGATGGGGACATTTGCAGTACAAGCAAGGAGAGGGATGTATTTACATCTCCCACCCACGTGTCCCTCAAGCAGCCAAAATCCCTTCTCTGTGAATCCTGTTTTTCTCCAGCAGAGGGGGAGCTCACTCTGATTAAAATACACATTTCCCCAGTTGCAACTGTAGTGAAATACAAAACACGCTCCTGAATCAAGCTTAAAATGAATTATGGAAAGGGAATACATGCAGCACACTCTGCTGCAGAAAAATCAAGAAGGTGCAGTTGATGTTGGGGTGGTTTTTTTGGGTGAGCAGCAGTCAGGCGCCACCAGTCCTCAGCTCCCATTAATATCTGAGCATGGAGGAACTTTATTTTCCTTCTTGTTTCAGGGAACAGCCACTAATCGACCTCACTACTGGATCCAGATCCAAATTCCACTGGGAGAACATCAAAAGAGCAAAGAAGTGTTGCCAGAATTTGCTAATTGAGAGTCCCTTTTCCCTTTTGCAGGTTGGCACAGGAGCAGGAGTTGGTTTCAATGTTAACATGGCATTTACTGGTGGCCTGGATCCGCCCATGGGAGACACGGAATATTTAACTGCCTTCAGGTACTACTGTTTTCCCACTCACACATGTGTTTTTCACCTCAGCTGGGTTTGTTTCTCCTTGTGCCATCCTCTGTGATTTTGATTTTTGATAAGGTTTAAAATTTTGGTATTATTCATCCCAGAGAGGCCCTGGCACAGGTGCCCAGAGAAGCTGGATCCCTGGAAGTGTCCCAGGCCAGGTTGGACATTGGGGCTTGGAGCAGCCTGGGACAGTGGAAGGTGTCCCTGCCCGTGGCAGGAGTGGCACTGGATGGGCTTTAAGTCTCCTTCCCACCCAAACCATTCCATGATTTTTCTTGGACACTCCCCTATGCCATGGGTCCACTTTCCCTCTCCTTTAACAACCTGAAACTTTTCTGTCCTCACACCTTTGATGCCTAAATTCATGCAGACACACACTTACCAGAAGACAGGGTGTGAATTTTGTGGCATATCACCTTTATGGAACAGCTTTAAATCCAGGAACATTATTTTCTGCTCTTCCCTGTTATATCCCCTTAGGCTGAGCAAAAAGCGCCTTTTCCCCCTCTTCATTCTGCCATCATGAAGCCCTGAGAGAACGCCCACAATTTAAAATGACACCAAATCCCTGCCATTTGTGTCACTCCTGGCTCAGAGAGGCAGCACATTGCTCCAGAGTGGAAGCCTGGCTATCCCAGGATGGATCTCTTGGTTAGCCAGAGCACCTGGAGCTGGGGACAGTAAATATTAATTGAGTGTCCAGGCTCCTGGAAAAGGCTCAGGGCTGCACAGTGAGGCCTTTGCCAGCCATTCCTGGGGTCTGCTTGCCTGGACACTGCAGCTATTTAGGGAACATCCTTTGGAGTGGGTCACAGCCCTGATTTTGGGGAGTTTTGGGGGATGCTCCTCCCAGAGCCTGCACACCTTCAGTTTAACCATAAGTTAAACAAGAAGCATTTTTTTCATCCTATGCCAAGTTTGGCCATGATAGTACATTATCAAGTGACCTTTTTAAATCTTAACCAGCTCCTTTGAAAAACATTTTTCCCCCCCCACCCACCCCCTGAATCTTTCTATTGATTTTAATGTAAAATAACGCTTTGAAGTTTGCAATTTATAGTCCCCTGAGAGTTGGAAAGTGAAGGGAATGGGTCATATATCCTATTTTTCCCCCCTTCTTTTCTTGCTTTAGCCCCTTGAGACAATACATGCCTTCAAGGCAGCACCTTGTTATTCCACCCTGTCGAATGCCACGTTGCATTTGCTGGGGATCAAACCGAAGATGAAGAAAAGATAAGAAAATTGGCCATAATGAACTCCAGAAGCAGGAGGCATTTTCACCATGAACTTGGAAACTCACAGTGGAGAGCTGAGCTTTAATTCAAACCAGTCCAAATGCCAAACTGTGAGGCTTTGAAGTCTGGAGAGGAATCAGTGGAAATCCTTTGAGCTAGGCAAAGATACTGATAGACTTTTTCTTTTTTTTTCTTTTTTTTTTCAAGGCTTAACTCTTCACGTGCCTGTCTGTTTCTAGGGAAAAAAAGTAATTTTTCTGTGTAGAAGGAGCAGATTTAAATAAGCAACATGCTCCTCATTTTTTTTTGTTGTTGTGTTTTAGGAAAAGCCAGTGTGTGTGAGTTTGAGAAATGAAAATAACTGAGATAATTGTCTTTCTGAATGAGAGAAATGAGGGAATAAATAAATCCCAGTGAAACCACTCATCCCCAAACTGAAAACCTGTTTCAGAGTGGGTTTGCTCCATGCAAGAAAGAGATGGGAACTCACATCAGTGATTTTCATCCTCTCTCCAAATATTATTAAATTATTAGTTTTGGGGTGACCTCTGGATGGTCCTTAATGCCATCGAGACGTATCAGAAGTGAGAAAAAGAGTTAAAAATCAGCTTTCCCCTGCACTTTGTCATTTGTTGCCTTCTAACCTGGGGCTGAAATCACTGCCTGCCCCAGCTCCAGGTTGGGGTGCTGTTTTTAGGAGGGTAGTGGTGCTCAGAAGGGATCTGGGGAGATTTTTGGGAACCTGGAGCTCCTGCACCCTGTGCTAGCTGCGGCTGTGCCAGAGCCAGCTCCACATCCCGTGTCTGAGCTCACCCCTGAGCGTGTGGGCAGCCCCAGATTGCACAGATCAGGCAGAAATGGGGTCATTTTAATGCAGGGAACAATGCAGGAACAATGCAGGGCACGTCCTTCCCAAAATCCTGAACTCCCAGAATGTTCCCGCTGCCTCCGCTGCTGTTCCGTAGTTACAGAAACAAACAAGTTGTAAAATTCAGAGGGGTTTTTTGGACCAGGATTTGTTGTTCCCTTACATTTTACATCAGCTGAAATCCTGTTTGCCTCTCTCAATCCTCCTGATCCAGGTGCAAACCCAGCTAAGAGACCTGCAGGAAAAATGGGAAGGCTTCGGCTGGTTCTTTGTGACATGGCAACAGCAATTAGTGAAATTAAAAATGTTTCATCTGCAGGAGTTTCCCTCTGAATTTACTGCAAGGAAGTTTTCCTGGTGATGCCAGCAGTTGTGTTGTGTCTGAGAATTCCTTCCCCTGTCCCAGTAATTCCACCATAATAATTCCAGCCATAATTCCACGTCCAGCTCGATTCCACATTTGACTTTATTTCAAACACCTCAGCCAGAAGGAACAAGCCAGGGCTGTGCTTCCCCCTCCTCCTGCTGCCTTCAAAAAGCATTAAACAAGTTCAGAAACCAATTTTAGGGGCATTTGGGTTTTTCCCTCGATCCATAAACCATTTGAGGAGCGAGGAAGAGGATGAGGAGGAAGAGATGATGCTGTTTTGCCTGGAACGGCGGTTGCTGTATTTTCAATTTCATGCTTTCCCCATGCTGATTTCATCCCCAAATTCCTAATCCCTTTGGACACAGTAAATGACCATGCAGAAGCAAAGACTGGAATTTTCAGGAAGCTGGTTAGCCTGAGGAGCAGTGGATAACATTTTTAGTTTATATATATAAAATATATTACGTGTATAAAACCATATGTAGAAATTTACACATGATATATATGAAATATAAAATATATCAATAGGTAAATATATGCATAATATAAATATATACACTTAACAGATATAAATTTATACATAGCACATATAAAAATGTATATTAAACATAGATGTGGCCAAGAATGGGAAAAAGTCTCTAAAAAAGTGTTCAGCTTTCTAAGTTTCACCAATTTACTCACTGCAACTGAGCATTTAAAGCCCAAAATAATCCTCTGTAGGATTGTTTCATTTACCTGTCATTTATTAGGCATTTAACTGGGGAATTGGCTAATGCCAGGCTAAAATTGTTCATTCAGCCTTCTGGAAAATAGATCTAAAATTACATTTATTTTTTTGCCTCTCTCCCAAGCAATTGCAGAACACAATGAGGAGGCTTTGCTGGTTGCAGCCATGAGTTTGCTCTCATGTAGATCTGTTCAGCTCAGCTGTAACCAGGCAAATAAAAAGATTTGATTTATTTTAAGCAAGCAAAAACAAGCTTCTGAAACTAGGGAAATTTCAGTTTCCTTTTTTCTTTTTTAAATTCTACATGGATTGAATGAATATTCAGTGTCAGGAATATTCATTCCTCAGTGAATAACTTTACAGCCACCTCAGCCATTCCTTAAAAGACCCTAATCCAGGCAGAACTGCTTATCTCCTAGGTAATAATTCAAATTTCTGGCTTTTTTAGAGTCTCATCAGCAGGGCAAAGCCACGGGGTTGTTTCCAGTTTAATCCTTGTTTCCCCTGGAGGGGGATGGAGCATCCCCAGCCTTTTGGGGTGCAGCTTTGGGCTGGCTCTGGTGATCCCACACTTCCACTGAGATCCCAGCAGCTCCCACAGCATCATAACTAGGGGAGAGGGGAAATAAATCTGATTCTTTGAGCAGTTTTCCTTGGGTTAGGAATGAAAAAGCTCATGGAAAATAAACCCTTGGCTGCTGCACTTGCTCTGGAATTGCTGCTTCAGGTCTTGGTCAGAGTGGTGGTTTCTCCTGAAAATTTCTGTGGGTTCCACCAAACTGTAAACTCACCAGCCAGAGCTGTGCTCTTGTCTTCCTCACAGAAGGACAAAATGGAGAGGGGCAATCACATCCTCAGAGGAGAAAATTCAAATTCCTTTTTGGGATTCTGTGTGTTTTAAGGGAAAATGAAACCCCTTTGTTCTCACAGAGGTCTCTGTGTCTGTGCACAGAGATCAGCAATGCTGCAGGAGCCTCTGGGGTTGCTGTGGCAAATAGCTGGGAAAGAATAAAGCTAGGAGGTGTGTGGGGAGGTTTTTTTTGGTGTCTGTGTGCCTGTTCCTGCTCCCTGGTGGCAGTGTAGGCTGGGGGTGGGTTTGCTCAGTGCCTGGCAGAGGCTGATGCCCCATTCTACATCATTCACAAGCTCAGCTGGATGTCACGAGCTGCTGACTCTGGCAGATGTCTCCTGGCTGTTTAATATCCTTGTGGCAAAAAGCTGGGAGCTTTTATGAGTGTTCTGATAGCACTTGAGCCATCTCAGCATGGAACAGCCCCCCTGGGCTCTGTTTTTAGAGCATCACATAAAGACTCGACTCAATAAAGTGTGAGGTTCTCGTGTGTGCCAAGATTTACAGGTCCACGCTTTGGGATGTGGGTAAAATAACCTCAGTTCCTGCTCCAGAAAGTTATCCTGGCTGGTGGCTGTTCCTAGGATGGGAAAATGGGAAAATTACAGGTCAGGTTGCCCTAGGGACACATCCAGAATTCAGTAGGTGCAGTTACAATGGAAAAAACATCATTTGGGAAGTGTGTCTTGATATGGGGATGGGATGTTTGCAACCTCCTGTAGGTTTTGAGGAGAAATTGTGGAGTTTGGAGAGAGAGAAAGCAGAGGGAGAAAAGGTGTTTCGGTGAGAAACCACAGGAACAGACCCCTTGTTTCATTTAAATACAACTTCAGCAATCAGCAGGATGGGGATGCTGAACAATGCCATCCATTTTTTAGTGAACAAAACATCAGAGGACGGGGAAGTGGCAGTGGGAGAGGTGGATTTGGGTGGGATATTTGCATTCTAAAGCTGTTCTGCCCCATGGGACACTCCAGCCTTTTGCTGTGGGAAATGGGAAGTGCAGCAAGTGAGGAAGGAATCACTTGGCAAAGCTTAGATGAAATGTTTTGAGGGAGGACTTGGAGAAAATGCCTTGGGGTGAGGTTTCCCAGGTAGTTTTGCAGCCTGTGCCAGATGCCCTCTTATTTTACCCTTATTGCCATGGATGTAAATCAGGATGTGATCCCAAGGATGGGAACCACAAGGGGTGACAGCTCGTTTCCCTGCTCAAAACACGAGGTGGAGGAAATCCCAGGGAGTGCAAGGAGTTCTTCCAGCCTGGCTCTCAGGGTTTGATGAGAGGGTTGAAGCGCCCCTGCCTTGCTGAGGAGCCCCCCTGACGTGTGTGCTGTGGATTTTCTGTGTTGCAGGACAGTGGTGATGCCCATTGCCAACGAGTTTGCCCCAGATGTTGTGCTGGTGTCATCTGGTTTCGATGCTGTGGAAGGGCACCCCACACCCCTGGGAGGATATAACCTGTCAGCAAAATGTAAGTGGGGGCTTTGCTTCTGCTGCTGTCCTGTGGATTGAAGGACAGTATTTCCAGATTTTACTTTGTGGGGTCTATTTCAGATCTTTCGTTTCAAAGGCAAAACTTCCATCCTTCTCCTTTGAATTTTCATGGCATTTATCTTTTTATAATGCATATTTTAGCCTGGCTGAAGCCTTAATTTTGTTGGGGTTTTTTTGAAACATTGCATATTTCAACTTTAAAATATTCAGTTTGTAGTATTGTGTAATTTATTTGTAGTCACATCTCTGCTGAATTAGAGAGTTATGCTGGCATTAATATAAAATTGCAGAAAAAGTCCATACCAGCTGTAAACACTCTCATTGCTACCAAGAAATCCATTTCTTCCTCCAGGACACCTTATTAAAACTTTGGGCTGAATGTTTTTGCTCTCCACCTTTGAATTAATTACAGACACCCACAAGCCCTCCTTTTTGCTTCGGGTCTGGGATGTTTTTGGGAGATGCACGGAAATAACTCCCCCCCTCCAGGTTATGTGGAGTTTACCTGGCACTGTTTCCTTCACATTTATCCAGAGGACAGTTTTTCTTGCAAAAAGGCTTTTACTATTATTTTTAAGAGTTTGTTCCAGCCAGGAAAATTGTTCTCTACAGTGAACTTTAAAACCTCGTAAGGGAGCTGAACCTGTAAACTTTATATAAGAATAAAGTGAAATAGGTTTACAAGAGGCAAGTTCCTTGAGATATCCAGAAACACTTTGGAAAGGAAAGATCTTGTTTACGTGCTGGTTGAATTTGCCATGCTCTGCTCCTCTCACAAAACCAGTTGTGGGCTCAGCAGTGGATGCTTTTCTCTGCCTGTTAATTTGTTAATTTGCAAAGGGGTTCGCTCCAAAGCAGAAAGCAGGCAGTGGGGATGGAGGGTAGAAATTCCCTGGCTTCTCCTTTGTTTGGCTTTTTGATTTTTTGATTTTTTTTTTTTTTTTCTCCTGGAGGGGGAAGGTTGCTTTGAGGACACGTTTTTTAAATCCTCGCCGCTTGGTTCTGTTTTGTTTAAAGGGGGCAGAAATGTATTGTGTGTCATCTGATCAAAGTGCCGGGTGCCCCTGGAATTTTTATAGCATATTATGGACGGGAAGAGCTGTCTGCTGAGAACGAGATGTCAAACCTAAATCTCTCTAGGGCTGTACTGCACTGCTGCTATCCCGACCCAAACTGGGCCCGTTCACCTTCCTCCTCCCTCCCCCAAAGCAGCATCCAGCAGAAATCCGCCCCTTTCCCTGCTCCCAAAGAGAATGCTGGCTGCTGGCTTTAATTTGGGGTGCTGAGGGGTGGCAAGGGGAGGATGGTGATGCTCCCAGCTGGGCTGGTGCTGCTGGGGGACACAGGGATCCATCCCAGGAAGCCGCAGCTGGAACCGCGCGCCGAAGCCCAACCTGGCTCGCGTTACGCGCCGAGCCTTTGCAAATCCCTGCTGGCTTTTTAATATGATGTAATTCCTCTCCCTAATTCTTTGATCCTCTGCCAGGAGCCCCATTCCAGCCGCCACCTTTGCCCTTGTGCTGCATTTCCTCTGTTTCCCTCCTTGCAGGCTTCGGGTACCTGACGAAGCAGCTGATGGGGCTGGCCGGGGGCCGCGTGGTGCTGGCCCTCGAGGGCGGCCACGACCTCACGGCCATCTGCGACGCCTCGGAGGCCTGCGTGTCTGCCCTGCTGGGAAACGAGGTACAGGCACCCCCAGACACACTCTCCCCTCGGGTTTGGGCGCCTCATCCTCCTGGCTGCCAAGTTCCTGTCGTTGTTTGGTGTCCTCCTGACACTCGGTGTTTGTTTTGTGCTTAAAAACCACCTGTGCTTTGTAGTCGTGCAATGAGTGAAACAGCTAGGAATGGTTTTTGGGTTTGTTCTTTCTCCAAATAATTTGCTTTGTGCTCTTTGAAAAACAACGCTTTTAATTAATTTCTGAATTCAGTGTGCAAGTCTTCCCTTCTCTTTGCTCCCCTCTCTAGTCCTACAGACTGTGTCTGCTACATGGGGCATCTTGCTTGACAAGATTTTTTCCTAGGAGTTACATTTTCTATTTTCTGCACGTTGCTGTATAGGAGAAGTCTTGACTGTGTCAGAAAAATTGGCCAGAAAGGTTAGGGGGGTGATTGCAAGATAAGAGCCAGACAGAGAAATACAGCAAGATGTTGGATTCTGAAGAGCTGTGGGTATTTTCCTACCGAGAAAATTTTAGATACTCCATCTTTTCAATACAGCGAGATGTTGGATTATGAAGAGCTATGGGTGTTTTCCTACAGAGAAAATTTTAGATACTCCATTTTTTCTGCTTCCCCCCCCCCCCCCACTTTTAGTGTCAGTGGGATGAAGGAAGGAACACTACATCTACACACCTTTGAAATCCTTGCAGGGGTGTTGACTCCACCACTGCCCTGGGCAGCCTGACTGAATGCTTGAGCACGCTTCCAGTGAAGGAATTTTCCCCAATATCCAACTTAAACCTCCTCTAAAGTAGCTTTAAACCATGTTTGAGGGCTTTTGAGTGTGGTTACTTTGGGCTGAGGTGCAGGACCAGTGGGTCTGTCTCCAGTGGGAGTTGATTTCTGGGGAGGGTTGTAGTTCAGTGACCATCAGGTGTCTGGAAAGATGGAGAGGGAGCTTGGATCTGCATTGAGGTGTGGAGCAGTTTGACCTCCAGCCTGTTGGAGAAGTGTTCTGTCTTGGAGAATCCACACTCAGCGTTAGGTGGGAGGCTGGAGGAGGAGATAAACCAGCTGGGATTCATCAGAAGCACCTGCTTCCATCATCCAGCATCCCAGTGTCCAGAGAGCATCCTGCTCCTTGTGCTGGGCCAGGCAGCTCTGAGAAGGCTCTGGGCACAGGGCATGGCTCCAGCCTGCACTCAGCCCTGGGGACAGCTGAAAACTCAGGAGGCAGCTGCCACACCAGCATGGAAACAGGGGACTTCCACTGATGGGGCACTGGCACAAGTTTCATAGAGAAGCTGTGGCTGCCCCTGGATCCCTGCAAGTGTCCAAGGCCAGGTTGGATGAGGTTTGGAGCAACTTGGGATAGTGAAAGGTGGTCCCTGTGCATGGCAGGGATGAGCTTTAAGGTCCCTTGTAAGCCAGACCTTCCTGGGGTTCTGTGAGGTGTTTATTGCACACCCATATGTTTTAAGTGGTCTCTACAGACAATTCCTCTGGCTCCAGCCACCTTTGGGTGCAGGATGCACTTGGAAAGGGAAGCAGTGGGAATAACACCTGGAGGATGTCACTCCTCCTGCTCAGTGTGCTCCTAGGATCACAGGAGGCTGACTGCAACCACAAGCAGTAAATAAGTGCTTCACCCAAGCCATGGGTGTGTTTGGGAGTGTGAGGCTGTGGGGAGAGCTCAGCAGTCAGGATACCTTGGATGTTGTGAGCTGCCTGAGTGATTTCATTGAGCAGAGGAAATATTGATCCTTAAAGATAAAAAACATTGATTGTTTTAATCATGGCTACAAGGACACTTAAACACAGACCTGCTCTCACTTGTCCTAGGTGGGCTGTGCAGATAGGGAAATATTCCCTGGCTTAGGCACACATCAGAAAGCAGGAAACACTCCTTTTATCCAGGTCTTTCCTGGAACCTTTTGAAGGCAGGGCAGCCGGGGGGAGCTCTGTGCCGCGGTGCTTTGATGCGGTTTGATCTACAGCGTGTCAGAGCAGCCTGCTGCACACACATGGACAGGCAGCTGTGGCCAGGCCGGGCTGCAGGGAGCTGGGCTGGCTCGGGAGCCAAGCTGGAGCTCCACTGGGGCTGCTGGGAAAGGAGGGGAGCAATGCCAGTCCCCCGAGCACGGCATCCACCGGCCGAGATCAAAACTCCCGCGTCGGGGAAGCAGCTCCTTCCCAAGCTGCCAGGAAATGAACCCAGAGCTGATTGCTGCCCTGGGGAGGGGGTCAGGGCTGGGGAATGGGCCTGCACTGCTGTGCAATGCTCACAGGGCTTCAGGGGAAATCAGGGCTGGGAAATCAGAGAGAGACTTGATACAGGCTGAGAGGGTTTGGGTTGTTCCGCCTGGAGAAGGCTCCTGGGAGAAGTGTTCCAGTGCCTAAAGTGGCTCCAAGAGAGCTGGACAGGAGCTTTAGACAAGGGTCTGATGGGACAGGAAAAGGGGGAATGGTTTTAATCCATTTTAACCCAGAGGGCAGGGTTAGATGGGATATTGGGAATTAGGAATTGTTCCCTGTGAGGGTGGGCAGGCCTGGCACAGGGTGCCCAGAGCAGCTGTGGCTGCCCCTGGATCCCTGGCAGTGCCCAAGGCCAGGCTGGATGGGACTTGGAGCAGCCTGGGATAGTGGAAGGTGTCCCTGCCCATGGCAGGGGTGGGATGAGATGAATTTTAAGATCCCTTCACTCCCCAGCATTCCATGATTCCATGATTTTGGCGTCTGCTGATGGCAGTCCACACCAGTTAGCCACCGTTCCTCTCCCATTGCTCTGCAGAGCTGCTCAGTCCATCGTGGGCATCTCCAGCCTCTGCCCTTCAAACAGGAAGGTGATGACAACCAGGTGCCTTATGCCCAGAGGTTTTTTGCTCCCTTTTCTGCAGGCTGAGACTGTTTATGAGTGTTATTTCAGGAGGAGGAGTGAGCTCTAGAATCTGTAACATGCTTTGTCTCAGTGTCAACCAAGAGGCCTTGGAAAGCTCTTGCTCAAAGACTTACCCAGGAGTTGCTTTCGCCTTCACTTAATGTCATACAGAAACCAGTTTGGAGCAGAACTATTTTTAGAGTGGGGAATTAATGAAAAGTGCAATCCATAATTACTGAATCTGGAATGCAGCATCCTGTGAAGTACCTATGGAATGGCTACCATGTGCTCATAAGAGCAGTCTTGGCTGCAGCTTCTCTTGGCTTTGAGGGAAGTTAAACTTTGCCATGGATATTTTTAAATGTTGAACTCTGGCTGTTCTTTGCTGGGGAACATCCCTGATTGGGTTGCTTTCAGCACAGTTAACAGCAGTGGACATCTCTTGTTTTGGACAGCCCACCTTGGAGGTTTGGCATGAATTCATTCATTAGAGGAGAACCTGCAAGGGCAGAGGTGTCTCCTCTTCTTGAGATTTTCTAAAGGAAATCAAATAAATCCTAAAACTTTCCTCCAGCAGTGCTTGTCAGGCCTTTCCCTGGGCTGGCACAGGCATGCTCCCATTGCGGAATGACTAGTGGAAGGTGTCCCTGCCCATGGCAGGCATGGAGTGGGATGGGCTTTAATGTCCCTTCCCACCAGAACCATTCTGGGATTCAATGGTAACATTCCTCTGGTGTTCCTCTCTCTCTCTCTCCAGCTTGACCCTCTTCCAGAGAAGGTTTTCCAGCAGAGAGCAAACGCTAACGCCGTGCATTCCATGGAGAAAGTCATCGAGATCCACAGTGAGTGCAGCCCCACCGACTCAGCCGGGTCCCTGGGGACACCCCTTGGGTTTCCCCACCATCCTGCCAGCTCCATGCTCCCATTTCCCACTTTTCTGGTGGTCACTGCACCCTGAGCTGGGCTTGTGCAGTGACAAAGCCCAGCAGGGCTTTAGCCCTTGGGGGGAATTACAGAATCAGAGCACAGGTTAGGTAGGAGAAGACCTTCAGGAGGATCCAGTCTGGCTGTTAACCCAACAAAACCTAAAAGCTCTAAAATCTCTGTAAAGGACAGACTGTCCTGCCATTAGAGGGTGCTCTTACTTCTTGGAAAGCAATTTAGTATCTCTGAATAACACAAGTTGGGTGTTGTGGCACCCATTGTTTAGGAGTAGATAGGCATGGAAGTGAAGCAGGCTCTCAGACACAGGCTGGGATTCTTGGGATGTCCTGTGCAGGGCCAGGAGTTGGATTCAATTATCTCTCCCAAGGGATGATCCCTTCCAAGGATATTCTATGAATTTTGCTGGCAGTTGTTGATATTTTAGGTTTATTTAGCTAAGCAGTTTAAAATCATTGCAGTGAACCTTGCCTGGAGAAATTCTTGGCAATTCTTTCCTCTGGAGCCTTCCCAGTGCTCTTCTCCATGTAGAAGGGTGTCAAACTGCTGGCATTAAAAATACTTTGGAGGTTGAAGCTTGGACTTTGTGATCTTGGAGGTCTTTTCCAACTTTAATGGTTCTAAACACATCTTGGACTTTGTTAGTCTTCAGGGATTTGGCCACTGAATGTACGTGGCAGTCAGCAGGTGGATCTAGACCTGGACTGCATCCTTCCCCTCTCCTGGATTTTTTGGTGGAGAGACATCTCCAGGCACATTTGTCCTTAGGTCTAGAAGTTTCTGAGGTGTTTAAAGTGGAAAAGGGAATTAAGTTTTGAGCACCTAAGGCCCTTAAAGTGAGAGTATGGATCAGATGAGTGAGAGTATGGATCGGATGAGCGTTCCTGAGCAGTTCCAAGCCAGCGGCCGGGTTTGGGAAAGCAGGAGCTGGAATGGTGCCCTGATGGCCCTGTTGTCACCTCTCCCCCAGGCAAGTACTGGCATTCCCTGCAGCGTTTTGCCTCCACGGTGGGATATTCCCTGGTGGAGGCCCAGAAGTGTGAGAACGAGGAGGCGGAGACAGTGACGGCCATGGCATCGCTGTCGGTGGGTGTGAAGCCGGCGGAGAAGAGGTCAGTGGTTTCCCATCACATTTCCAGAGCAGCCTTACAGGTTAATCCTCTCCTTTCAGCCACTGCTGATGTGTTCCCCACATCCCCTGTCCTCTGTGGGTTCCCAGAAAACCTTCCAGGCTGCAGGAGAGCAGCAGAGCCATGAGCTCTGTGCGTGCACCCTGCATTTGAGCCTTCTGCTCTGAGCACAGCTTTGGACCACACAAAGGAATTTATTTTGCTGGGGAAAATCTTAATGCTGCCCAAGTGAGATTGTCCAAAAACCCTTCTTGGTGGCAAGTTTAATTCAGGTGATCCCAGCTGGCTCGGTGGGAGGGTGATGGGAATATAAGGAGTGAGACTTGGCACCACGAATTGTCCATCTATGTCATGCCAAACCCTCTTTTCTCTCTCCCCTCCCTGTCGCACCCTGGCTGGCTGTGCAATCCCTCAGACCTGAGGACGAACCCATGGAAGAGGAGCCTCCCCTGTAGCAGCCACCTTCGAGCTGAAGTTCTCCTGTCTGTTCGTCTTCGTCTTGAAGCTCTGCCAAGAAGCTTTCTCTTGTTACTCCTGCGTCCTGTCACGGTTATTTCCCGAACACGGAAGGACAGCCAGGTGTAAAGCAAAGCAAGCGACACAAAAAAACAAATCTCTCCGCATCTTTGAGTCTCTTTTTGCTGAAAAAACCACGCTGGTGAAGAGCAGCAAAGGACTGACACGTTGGGCACTCACGTTCCTCTGGTCCTCACCGCGAGCAGAAAGAGGAACGATGCCCGGGAAGTCTTTGGCAGAGTTGCCAAACAAAAAAAACCACGAAAACGAAACGCGAGAATAATAAAGAAATCAAAGATTCAACAACACAAATCAAACAAACCTTAACGTAAAACTGGTGCTTACAAAGTTGATTACCCACAACTGAGCAATCTCCGCTTGAACCACTCAACCCATCGTGTACTTTCATTTCTTGGATATTTGGAAATGGCTCTTGCCTGCCTGTGCGTCACGACAGCTCTTGTCGGAACTGGAACGTTGGGAGATGATGGTGGATTTTTAACGGGGAGGGACAGGGAACGAGGACTCACCTGACACCTAAAGGAAAGGGAAGCAGAAGGGGGGGAACGGTAGCCCAGATGGAGTCGGCTTTATTGTCTCCAAAGCCATCTGAAGATGAGTTTGTGCCTTTTTTTTTAATTGATGGATTTGGTGCAGCTGGATTTTCTGAAGTTTGAGGAACAATGCCTTAAGTAAAAATTAATTAAAAAAACAAAACACACATGGAAAAAAAAAAAAACAAACAAAAAACCAAAAAAAAAAAAAAAAAGAAAAAAAAAAAAAAAGAACACAGCAGTTCCTGAATATTTTTCCTCTGGTTGGGAAAGCCAAGGACTGCCATCAGGAAGGAAGACTTTTTGGCTTGTGCTGGCATGATGGTGGGAAGCAGGCATCAGCTGAACAGAGCGTCTCCAAAAACTGTCAACAAGTTTGGATTTGTTTTGTTTTCTTTCATTGCTGTTTCAGAGAAAAGGAAAAAAGAAAAAAAAAAATAAGGTAGTTGCCAGAAAAGTGGCAAATACTGTTGGGTCTTTGAAATTCAACCATTTTTAACAACCAATTTTCAAATGTTTTCTCTCTCTTCTACATTATCTAGTAATTGAACTTACCAATTTGGTTGTTGAAGCATGTATTAGACACAAATGCAGGTTTTAAGACTGGAATGCTTTTTATTAAAAGCAACTAGCATGAGATATTGCTTAAATTGTTAGGTATAAATATATATATGTGTATAATGTATATTCCAAATGTATTCCAAGCTTAGAAACCGGATTCCTATGAATTATTGAGAAAAATATTTATGATGCATTTATAGAAAAAAGAAAAGAAAATATATGTAATAAATGCATACTCTAACAGTAGCCATTGGAAGCTCCCTAGGGACAGATTTGGGAATTGGAATGTCAAAGGTGCTTTTGGAGAAGGATCTAGGTTGAAACTCGAGGACTTGTCAGGCAACAGGTTGGAAAATGTTTCAGAAAGCCAACACTTTAGCCACTGGGCAACTACCCTAAACATTTGTATTTTAATTTAAGGTTTTTAGTTGTGATCCTTTTCTAACAAACACGAGAAAAAAAAAAGAGTTTTTTATAGCAAAGACGCTGAATTTGCTGTTAATTTTTATATGGATATTTCCCAAAACCCTCCGGAAGCCTTGTTTGTGTGACTCTGACATTTCTTTTCCATTTGGCAGGTTTCCTTTCTGAACGGCAATAGCATCTAAACCTTTCTTCCTCCCTCTTTTCTTGCTTATAATACATGGATTTTCCTTTTTTTTCTTTCCTTTTTTAAATTTTTTTTTTATTTTTTTAATTTTCTGTATTGTTTTCTCTCCTTTTCCTCAACTCTTTTGTACAGTGAGCAGCTTTCTGCAGGTGTAAGGAACTGTGGGCAGACCAGCAGAGTTTGTTTTTTTCTGGGAAAGGGCGCATTTTACCAAGGAGGAGGAGGATGAGGGACGGCGAGGGGCTCCTTTGTTGTACCGATTCCGCCAACTGTATATTTCCTCAGCTCTCTTGTAGTAGCTCTGTAGAGAAAATAAGGAATTTTCTTGCCTGGTAGTGTTCAGTGGGCAATGCCTTTGTCCTGCCCGCGGCTCCTGGCGCTGCCTGCCCTCGGGAAGGCTCCTTGGATACTCCAGGACCGCCGGCCTTTTCTCTCCGCCGGACATGCCCGCAAGCTCCCCACCTCCTCTCTCCCTCTTTTTCTCCTCTCTTGTTCTTCTTCTTCTTCCTGATGCTGGGAGAGGTTTTGGAGGCCTTTTTTTGTTTGCCCCCCACCCCGAGGAGGGAATCCTCCCGGGAATGCCGGGTGGGAGAGGCCGCGAGCGCTGCCGTGGAGCGTCCTGGCGGAGACGGCGCTCCCCGCGCGCCTCCCTCCAGCAGTGTAGGACAGCACATCCCTCTCCCCAGCACAGCTTCTCCTTAACCACCCTTCCTTATTTTATCCTTTGCTCCCGTGGTGACTGACTGGTGGGGTTGCTTCCAGTAACTTCTCTTCTTTCCAGTTCTTGAAGCAGCTGCTTTCGTTCCGTTCAGGACTCGCTGGCGGGAGGAATCGGGAGCGTGACCCCCACGCTGGAGGCTTTTGTTTCCTTCCTCGATTTCTAGTGCAGTTTCAGAACCAAGACACTACAGTATTTGAGTTGTGCAAACCCAAGTACGTCCTAAAAAACCCCAAAAAGCCCCTGTGGCAAGGCCTGTCCTCGGCATATCCTAAAATTCTCCCGTGTGAGAGCACCGCGTTCCTGGGGATGTTGTGGTTTGGGGTTTTCTTCCATCTGACCACGCTGCTGCTGTGATCTCAAATCCATCCCACTGGTGACTGACGTGGGGTTTGCTCCCTGTGCCCTGGGCAGTGTCTGTGTTTACACCTCCCTTCATCTCGTCAGCTCTTCCCTGGAAGGTTTTTGACATTTCTGCTCCCGGTCGCGGCAAAGCTTTTTCCTTCCTTTTTGCTCTCCCGGGAGCCGCCGGCTGCCTGTGCTGAGCCGGTTCCTTTGGAAAATCCCGAGGAGCTTGTTGGGATGCCACCTTCCTTCCTTCCTCCCTCCTTCCTTTCCAATCCTTTCCCTCAGCTTTTTGCCGGGACGGGAAGATTTTTCCCGAGAGGACAGAGCTCGTCTCCTCCAAGCTCCCGGCGTTGTGGATTTGTTTGCAGCATCCCCCTTTTCCCTGGGAACGCTGTGACCTTCCCTGGGGGTGCTCTTCCCCGGGGATGCTCTCCGGGCCCAGCGCAGGCACGGAGAGGAGGGAGGGAGCCCTCGTTTTGAGGCTCTCCAGGGGGATTTTTCACCTTTTTGAGCCATTAAAGCTTCTTCATTTCAGATGACTTTGCCACGGTGCGGCCGTGCCAGCGGGGTGGGAGCCTGGGATGCTCCCACATCCCGGCCCGCGCTGCCCAGGGCATCCTTTGTACCTGCTTGGGAAGAAAAAGAACATCTGTCAATCCTCTTTACAGTGAAGTGAGGCCCAGTTTGCAGTACACAAGTAACCATTGGGGGTTTTTTGGTTGGTTTTTTTTTTTTTTTTTTGTTTTGTTTGTTTTTTGTTGTTTTTTTTACTTTCGATACAAAACATTCCTTTTTTTTTTATTAGTCACGGTCATGTACTCATTCCATTCTTCCTTTTGTAAACTTTTTTGGGCCCATGTTCTTTTACGGGCATTGATATATATAAATATATATATAAATATATATGAATATATTTTTTTAAGTTTCCTACACCTTGAGGTTGCATGGTCTGTAAGGTTGGCATGTCTTTATATTGTATACAGATTTTGCACGCCAAACTTGGCAGCTTTGAAAACGATAACGAGAAAAAGAAACAAAAACAAAAAAAAAAGAAGTGGTTTGGGGTTTCTCTGGGTTGGTTTTTGTTTTGTTTTGGTTTTATATTGGTTTTTTGTTTTTTTTTTTTTTTTTGCTCTCGTGGCATTTGTGGAGACTAAAGGTTGGGATGTTGCTGTCACACACACTCACTCACCCACACAGCTACACACCAAGGAAGGAGAGTGGGAATTCTTTTTTTTTTGTTTCCTTTTGGAGTCTTACTGAACTTAATAAGAAGAAATTGTGCTTTTTATTGTTAAAAAGAGTAAATAAATAAAAAAAACAAAAAGGACTACTTAAAACATTTCTCATTTTAAGAAGAAAAGAAAAACAAACTAAGACGTTTATCTAGCACTTGTGACTTACCAATAATAGAGTTTATTGTATTTATGTGGAAACAGTGTTTTTAGGGAAACTACGCCGAACACACCAAGTAAACTGCCTGTGTCATTCTTATTATTATTGTTATTATTCTTTTCCTTTGGGTTGGTGTTTTTGCTTTGATTTCTCGGCTGGGTGGGGAGGTTGGATGCAACCCTTGTGTCAACACACACAGAGTCGTTCATTCCGAGGAGCCGGACGGATGGACGGACGGACGGATGGATGAGGAGGACTTTAAAGAGTTAACTCTTCAGCACAGCTGCGTTAACTTTTTTAAGAAATTACTTTTACATGATGTATTTTTGCTCGGTTTCACTTTAAGCAGTCGTGTACTGTGCAACACTGTGGTTTAAAAACGAGACTTTACAGCAAAAGGCAAAACGTGTTTCTTCATTGTCACGAAGTTGGGCTCGTTCTCAGCTCATCTTCACTTTGTCTTTGATATTGATGATGATGAAAAAGAAAAAAAAAAGTATCCTATTGAAAGAAAATAAATTAACACTTTTTCTGTGCTCCATAGTGGAGGCGCTATTTTCCAATTTATGAGGATGACAAACTTATATATATAATATATATATAAAACTGGGGGCGGGGAGGGGGGGGAAGGGGTTGAAACATTATTCACCCGAGAGCTTATTACAGATATGTAGTATCAAAAAGTTGTAACTATATTATATTCTACTTTATACCTATACATGCTCAGTATGACGTCACCATTGGTAGCAGCTACCGGTTTACGCTGTAATTTAGACACAATTTCACTCTTCCTGTATTGGACCCTCCTTTCAGTGATGGTAGCATTCTTTGTGCTCGACTTTCCGACGGTCCTTTCTTTTAATTTGGTGGAGTTGGAATATTTTTTCCTCATTCTCTTTTTTTTTTCTTTCTTTGTTTTTATTTTATTTTTCGCTTTTCTCTTTATTTTGTTGGGGGGTTTTTTGTTGTTTTTTTTTTCTCTTTTTTTCTCTTTTTTTTTTTTTTTTTACTGGCCAATGGTGTCTTTCTCTGACAGTACCGACTTCAATTTCAACTTTATTAGGAGTCCAGTATTTTGTACCACATTATGACAACTTGTTATTCTTGTGGTGTAAATAAAAGAAAAAAGTTAATTATAGTACCACCCGGGTTTCTGCTGCTCATCTTCTTTCCTTCCTTTGCTGGGATGGGATGGTTTCATCTGCTGGGTTCTTCATGTGTCATGGAAGGGGGTGTTGGTGCCAGAGAGGGTTTTTGGCCAAAATATACCCATGTCTGTGTTGGAGTGTTCATGGAATAGCTCCTGGAGTTTCCCAGTTTCCTTGTGGCTCCCAGGTGCACGTTGACAAGTGCTGCAAAAAACCAATTGGGTTTCCAGGTGAAGCAGCTCCAGCTTTACACCTTTCCCAGCCTTTTTCTTGTATCTTTTCCCTCTGATTGACTTCCTGCTGGTCTCTGGAGCCCCCTGAAGCATCCAAAATCCATCTGCTCCGTGTGTGTCACCTGGCATTGCGCTGTGCTCACAGGGGATGAGGCCACACTTCAGTTCTGGGCTCCTTGCAGTGGCTCCCTGGAGCAGCAGCAGGTTGGTGGGGAGACCTCACAGGGAAAACTTGGGATGCTCCCAATTCTCTCAGCTGAGAAGCATCCCCTGCTGCTTCTGCCTGGTTCATGGAATCATGGAGTGGTTTGGGTTGGAAGGATCCAGGAGGTCCCCTCTCATCCCACCCCTGCCATTCCAGGGACATCTTCCACTGTCTGGTACTGGCACACCCTGCCCAGGGCCCCCGCTGAGTTTAATTTTATAAATTTCACTTGTTTTACTAATGTTTTTTCAAGGCTTTGTGCTTTAGATGCCTGCCTGTGGCATGGGAGGAAAAGGGGGAGGAAAGGGGGAGGGGGAGGAAAAGGCTCCAATATTAAATGTACAACCTGAGCACCCAGGGGGCAGGAGCTCATTCTGTGTCAGCAAAACATCCTGGTTTATGATGGGATTTGGATCATCTTAATTTCTGGAGCAGAAACTTTCTCCTAGGGCTGGGTTGATCTCTTAGGGAATTCTCTGAAGCTCACTCAGGGCTGTGAGCTGGCAAAGCCAGCTCCTGCTGAGGATGGGTAATGTGCTCCCATCTGTCACAGACATCTTTTATGAGAAATCCTTTCCTTAGGATTTTTCCTCCTGAGAAGCTGTGAGGCCCCAGGAACAAAATGTAAACATTGATTATCTGCTGCTGTGGAATGCAACAGGTGCATCTGTGATTGGTCTCATGTGCTTGTTTCTAATTAATGGCCAATCACAGCCCAGCATTTGTTATCATTCCTTCTTTTTCTATTCTTAGCTGGCCTTCTGATGAAATCCTTTCTTCTATTCTTTCAGTATAGTTTTAATGTAATATATATAATAAAATAATAAATCAAGCCTTCTGTAACATGGAGTCAGATCCTCGTCTCTTCCCTCATCCCAAGACCCCTGTGAACGCCGTCACTCCCATCCCGCAGCTGTGCTCATGGAAGGCTTCAGCAGGAATGGAGCAAATCCCAAGCTCAGAGAGGGAAAGGATTCCTGGCTGGGGAACACAGAGAGGGGCCAGGTGTCTCCTGGATGGCCACGAGGGAAAAGCAAACCTCTGCCCACGTTCACAGCAAATTAAATGGTTCAGTAGCAGAAGGAAACGTTTGGGGTTGAAACAAAACCACCCCAAAATCTCACTGCTGCACAGAAGTGAGGGAAAGCATTTCCTGTGTGGATTGGACCACACAGCCAGAGCATCAGTGTGCACTAGCCACAGACAGGTGCCCTTTATCTGATTTATTACAGGCCCTTTTGAGTCTTTTCCATCTATTTCTTTATTAATTGATTCCCTTGCCCCACGGTGGGAAGGTTTAGATTCACTGAATCACAAAAAGGGACTTGAAAGGACCATCTTGTAACAGCCCCCTGCCATGGCCAGGGACTGCAAATTCACTGCAAGTAAAGGAAAAAAAAGGGGGGGATTTACTGTATTTGGAAGGATGAGGGTGCAGCCAGAATTGTGCATTTGTGCTGTACCAAGGCACAATTATCCAATGGTCACCAGCTTCAGAGTGCCTGCAGGAACAAGAAACCTGTTTCCCATTAAACCAGGAAGGGAATGGGGAGCAATTCCTGAGCTTTAAAGGCGATTAAAGAGTCCTTGAGCAAGTTTTCAGAATTTCACTCTTCAATTACACGTTTGAGTTTGAAAGGGGGGAAAAAATAATAAAAACTAAAACTCCCTCCTTCCCCACCAGCAGAGGGCAATTCCTGCAATCTCCCCCAATCCCCGTGGATAATAGAGCCAGTGTGGGATTAGCAGCCACCTCTGAGCCGGCTGGGTTCAGCCGCTGGGGAGCGCCGGGAATTCCTGGAGCTGGTTTATCCTGGAGTCTGTTAATCTCGGAGCCGGTTTATCCCGGAGCTGGTTTATCCCAGAGACAGTTTGTCCTGGAGCTGATTTATCCTGAAGCAGGTTTATCCTGGAGCGGTTTATCTGGAGCTGGTTTATCCAGGTGGAGCCGATTTATCCAGGAAGAGGCAGTTTATCCTGCAGGTGGTTTATCCAGGAGCCAGTTTATCCTGAAGCTGGTTTATCCAGGAGCCGGTTTATCCAGTTGGAGTCGATTTATCCAGGAAGAGCTGATTTATCCAGGAGCTGATTTGTCCTGGAGTTGATTTATCTGCAGCTGGTTTATTCTGGAGCCGGTTTATCCTGAAGCAGGTTTATCCCAGAGCCGGTTTATCCTGGAGCCAGTTTATCTGGAGCCAATTTATCTGGAGCTGGTTTATCCAGCTGGAGCCAATTTATCCAGGAAGAGCCGATTTACCCTGAAGCTGGTTTATCCTGGAGCTGATTTATCCAGGAGCTGGTTTATGCAGGAGGAACTGGTTTATCTGGCAGCCCATTTATCCTAGAGCCGGTTTATCCCAGAGCTGATTTAACCCAGGGCCAGTTTATCCAGGAGCCAATTTATCCTGGAGCTGGTTTATCCAGGAGCCAGTTTATCCTGGATCCCATTTATCCTGGAGCTGGTTTATCCTGGAGGAGCTCCCAGCACTGCTGAGGGTCCCCAGCGCTGGCAGGGGCTGCTCCCAAACCCTCCCGTGCTGGGCTCCAGCAGGAGGAAAACCGGGACCAAAAGGGATGAAATCCTTTGGGCTCTGGGAAAGGGGGAGAGAGCTCTGTGCAAGGGAGGGAGCCTGGAGTGGAGATGGGGAAAAACTCTGGGAGCATCCTGAGCCCACCCCGAGCCCACCCTGACCCCACCCCGAGCCCTGCCAAGGCTGGGGAGTATTCCATTTGGGGGGACCCTCGTGGCAGGCAGGAATGATGCATCTGACTCCATGTTCTCAGAAATCTAATTTATTACTTTATAATACTATATTATATTAAAGAATACTATACTATACTATACTATACTATACTATACTAAAGAATACAGCAAGGACACTTACTGAATGCTAAAAGATAACAATGAAAACTCCTGACTCTTTCCAGAGTCTCTTTTCCAGAGTCTCAACCCTGACTGGCCAAAGAGCCAAAACAACTCACAGCAGAACCCGATGGAACAATCACCTGTGGGTGAACAATCTCCAAACACATTCCACATGAGCACAACACAGGAGAAGCAAATGAGATAAGAATTGTTTTCCTTTTCCCTGAGGCTCCTCAGCTTCCCAGGAGGAAAATCCTGGGCGAAAGGATTTTATCAGAGAATGTGAACGGGACAGGGGAGCACTGGGCCAGCCAAGGGAGCAGGGGCTGCACCCCCTGCCTCCTAGCTGTTTTTAGGGAATGTCTGCAGCCAGGTGCCCAGTCCACTACTGGGGATGCAGGTGGGGATGAGGAGGAAGAGGAAGGAGAAGGAGAAGGAGAAGGAGAAGGAGAAGGAGAAGGAGAAGGAGAAGGAGAAGGAGAAGAAGGAGGAGGAGGAGAAGAAGAAGGAGAGGAAGAAGGAGAGGAAGAGGAAGCTGTGGAACAGCTGCACACCCAAAGCACAGAGCAGCTTCCTGCAGCTCTGTCTGGAAGCTGGGCAGGGCTGCCCAGCTCCCCTGGGCTGGTGGATGATGGCCCCTGACTCTCCGAGATGCTTCCCTTCCTTTCAGGGCACAGGGAATGCTCAGCCTGGGGCTGCTGGAGCAGCTCCGTGCTGGGATAACAAAGTGCCCTGGCCAGGCTCACCTGCTGGGCCCTGGGCCCTGCCAGACCCTGTGAGAGCTGCAAGTGGGACTGGGAGTGAGTTATCCCACAGGGGCTGCAGGATAATTCCTCTGTCATCCAAAGCCTTCTCATATCTCACCTCTCTCCCCCTTATCTGCCACGGGAAATTGGATTTGTACTGTTATTCCAAAACAATTCCTCTCTGTTCCCTTTACAAGGAGAGAGAGGCAGGGCTGAGGGCTTGAGGGTCCAGGGCTGCTCCCAGCCCTGCTTGGAGAGCCTTGGAGGGAGATGAAAGGAAGAGGAATCCAGGCAGGCGTTGAAGATTGCAATGCAAGATGTTTTCCATTCCCATCTGTATGGCAGATCACCTTTGTCAAGTGGGCAGTTTGCTTTATCTCTCTCTTTGAGTGACCACATTCACACCTCCCTGGGAGGGGACATTGCTGATAACAGACTATTGAATGTCACTGCATGGCTGATAAGAACTAGAACATCCCATTGGGAGATGTGAGCCCAGAGGGAGGAGCCAAGCATTGCTACCCAGATATAATCCAGAGGTGTTTGGGACACCAGCACGGCTTTCTCCACGGGATTCCCCAGAGGAACAGCAGCTGCCTCTCCTTCCACTGGATCTTCAGAGGAAGAATAGATCCTTCTCTACAGATCCCCCTGCTCCAACAGAACCACCCCTGACACTGCAGGAGGGCTGCAGCCACATTTCCAATGGGACTGCCACCAACAGCCTGACCCACAGGGTGTCAGGCTGGGTTCTGACTCTGTCACTGTTGTTCTGGTGTATTGCATTGCTTATTTCATCCTTTTATTTTTCTTCTTCCCTATTAAGGAACTATTATTTCTGCTCTCATATTTTTGCCTGAGAGCCCCTTAATTTAAAATTTACAGCAATTGGGAGGGGTGTGGAGGGTTTACATTCTCCATTTCAGGGGAGGCTCCTGCCTTCCTTAGCAGACCCCTGTCTTTACAAACTGAGACAGCAGGGAAGTGTCTGCAGATCCCACCAGGGCTGGAATCCTCTCTGGGAGGCAGCTGGATCAGGTTCTCCTTCCCAAGGATCCTGGCTCACCTGCCCGTGCTGCTGGGCTGCTCAGCCAGCCCATCCTGGAGCACAGCCATGCTGGAATTCTGTCTGGAGGCAGGGAAGTGACACAGAACCATCAAACCTGGCAGGTCCTAACCTCCCCTCAGTCAGAAATCACGGTGCCTTGAGTTTATCATGGAATCACTGTGGTTGGAAAAGCCCTCTCAGAGTACTCAACCATCCCCCAGCACTGCCAGTCCCACTGAGCCCTGTCCCCAGGTGCCACATCCACAGGGCTTCTAAATCTCTCCAGGAATGGGGACTCCACACTGCCCTGGGCAGCTGTGCCAGGGCCTGGCCTCCCTTTCAGGGAAGAAATTTTCCCTAATATCCAACTTCAGCCTTCCCTGAGGGGACTGAAGGGAATCCCATTCTGGAATTCTCTGGTTCTCCTGCACAGAACTGAACCATGAGGACAACCTGTGGGAGGATTAAAGGTGTTTATTTCTGGAGACTTCCAAATGAGTTTTTGCTCTTCTCCCTTGTCCTGCTGTAGGACAGATTTATTCTCCTCCCTTTGCCTGCCTGAAAGAGGTTTTTGCCTGTGTCATCCTCAGCTTTGGGACTTTGGGGAGTTGAGGATTCACAGCAGAGCAACTTCCAAGTTGAGGAAACAGCAAAAACGCTCTGAAAAATGCATTGGCTGACTGCTCAGAAGCAGCTCCCAGAGCAACATCTCTCTAAAGAAACTTAAAATGATCTCTCAGTTTTGCTTTGGGTTGGGTGTTGGGGTTTTTTCCCCCCTTGGGCACAATTAAATCCATGAGCTCAAAGGGACAATGGTGGCTGGACAAGTGCAGTGGGATGGGAAGGGACGCCCTGGCTGCCACCAAACCCACCTGAGCAGCATCACCCTTGTCCTGCTGAGCCAATTTGAGGCTCAAGGGCTTCCCCAACTTTTAGCTGGATTTTCTTCTCTTCCAGACAACTTGGATTTCGCTTGCAACCTGTCTGGCAGCCTTTGGCTTCCTGCCTGCTCGGAGCCAGGGCCTGTGGAGATTAATGGCATGGAAAATGAGGAATGCTGGCCGTAAAACTCTGAAATTGTGGGAAAGAGGCAGCTCAGAGAGACAGCCTCTGGTGAGAAGGTGTGTGGCTGCCTGGGGGGTGGGGTTTGGGAAGGCCAAGGCTCTGGCAGGATTATTTTCCCCATCCCTGGAAATGTCCCAGGCCAGGTTGAGGCTTGGAGCAGCCTGGGATAGTGGAAAGTGTCCCTGCCCCATGGCAGGGTTGGAATGAAATGAGTTTTAAGGTCCCTTCCAACCCAAATCGTTCTGGGATTCTGAGAGCTTAAAGAAAAGTCATCTCACAGAGGGGCTGGAGTGCCTTGAGTCCAACAAGTCCCTTCCCTTCCCCTCCTGATGGAAAGGTGGAAATCCCCAGGGTGAGGGGTGCCTCCCTCCTGCAGGCAGGGATGGTTCATTCCCAGCAGGGGAGAGGAAACCCAAAATGTATTATTTATTAATTATACCCAAGTTTTCCATGGGCTCTGTTCCCAGGAGCTGCATGGGACCCACCTTAGTGTGCATGGGGTTCTCTTCCTCCTGGATCCCGGCTGCATTCCATGCACAATGGGAATTCTCAGCTATGCAATGGGGTGACCCAGGGAAAGGACACCCCAAAACAGTGGGGATGGGCTGTTCCTCAGCAATCTGTGCCTGGAATTGGCATCCCAAAGCCTCCAGGGCAGCAGAGGCAATGCCAGCACCCCCTGAACTCCTGCTAAACAAGAGCAGAGAGCCCTGCAAGAGCAGCCGCGCCAGGAGATTTTATTAATCACAGAATTCACCTGGAAACATTTTAATCCTTACAAAATTCACCTGGAAACACGTTTGAGGCTTTGTTGTCCTCAGAGAAGGGGCTTGGTGAGCTCTGGCTGGAGCAGGGCTGTGACCGTGTTCACAGGGGTCTCAGGATGAGGGAAGAGACGAGGATCTGACTCCATGTTTCAGAAGGCTTGATTTATTATTTTATGATATATATTACATTAAAACTATACTAAAAGAATAGAAGAAAGGATTTCATCAGAAGGCTGGCTAAGAACAGAATAAGAAGGAATGGTAACAAAGGTTTCTGGCTGGGACAGAGAGTCTGAGCTGGGCTGTGATTGGCCATTAATTCCAAACATCCACATGAGACCCATCACAGATGCACCTGTTGCATTCCACAGCAGCAGATAATCAATGTTTACATTTTGTTCCTGAGGCCTCTTAGCTTCTCAGGAGGAAAAAGTCCTAAGGGAAGGATTTTTCACGAAAAGATGTCTGCGACACAGGGCAGCTTGGCCACGGCCAGGGAAGGAGGATTTGGGGATTTGGGGTGGGTGCAGCAAGGCTGGAGGAGCTCAGCAGGGATTTGGGATGCTGGGGCATGTCCCTGTCTGATCATGACCCTGTGGAGGTGTGGGAGGAGGGATGGGGCTGTTTGAAGTCCCAGCCACCCAGCTCCCCTTTCCATACCAAAGCTGAGCTTGATTAAATCAGCATTTCCTGGCTGGAAGTGGGGTGAGGACAGGCTCAGTGCTGCTGTGGCAGCCCCAGAGAGCAGCACCAGGCAGCATCCCACCCCTGGAGGGGATGGAAGTGGGGTTTGGCCCTTGGAATGTTTTCTTTAGCCCAAACTCAACCCACAGAACAAACCCTGGTGGGTGGGAAAGATGAGGGTGAATGAGTCTTTGGATGGGGAAAGGTGGAAATCACCTGGAAAGAAGAAATATATATATATATTTATATATACACATATGTATTTTATGTGCATAAATATATATAAAATCTGACCCAGCCCTGAACTTTTCTGGCAGGCGAAGTGAAATTCATGAGGAAATACAGCCCAGGCTGCAATTCCTCATTATATCAGTGGGATATGGCCACGTTAGTGGGGCCAGTAAATCTGCCAGATGGCAACTGGGGGATTAGGTGGGGAGGGAAGGTGGGACCCTCAGGAGGGTGCTGGGGCTGCCCTCCCCCAGCCCCGAGCACCCCCTCCATCCTCATTAAGGAATGTTAATCACCACGGCTCCCAAAAACTCCCAGGGGTTTGTTTATCATAAAATCTTTATGGTGCTCAGAGGTTTGGAGGGGTTTTTCCCCCTTTCCCTGTTGCATGGGAAGGGTTGGGAGGGGTGGACACAAGCAAAATATTGACCTGATCCCTAGTGGACAAAAAATTGTATTCCTGGGAGAAGGAATACAATTTCCACGAAAATATCAAATTAACAGGATAACTCTGCCTTCCCACCACATTTCTGCAAAGGGAACTGTTAAATTTGGTTTGGTTTATATCTTAATATTGTAGATGTTTAATAATGGCCTTGCTGTGGGCTGGGAAGTCAGGGCAGTAAAATGAAAAATGTAAAAAAATGTAAAATGTAAAATGTAGGTTTCCCCAATGGCAAAAACAGAAAAATTCCTGGTGTCCCAGGATGCCTGGCACTAAATTCCCTGCACATAATGCACATCTCCACCATCCCCAGCATTTTCCTGGCGACTCATGCTTGGGCTGGCTTGGACACACTGAGGCACACACTGAATTATTTGGAGAGCAGAAATAGAAAGCACCTCAAAGGCTTCCAAACTGAAGGGGAAAAAAAATAAATTCAGCCTTTTCTCTGTGGAAAATCGAGATGGAAATTTGCTCTGATCCGCACAAGCCTTTTATTGAGGGTTCATTTGAACCCTTTTATTGATTTATTTCTGTGATGCCAACAGGACAAGGAGCACACTGGGCAAAACCTGGCTTGGTGAACCCCATGGTCAGAGGAGCTCTTGGGTGACCCTGTGACTTTGTGTCCCCTCTGATGAGGGACCCCTCTGATGAGGGACCATGGAAGCCCTGAGGAAGCCAGGATTGACCCCAGTGAGCTCTGAAGTGCCTGTGCCATTGGATATCACTGGGAAAAGGTGAGCTGATGGACTGGGAAAGCTGAAGATGGCCTCTCCCAGCTCCTTTCCCTGTTGTGGTGCCTTGGTTTGGAGAGACAGGAGTCTGCTAAGGAAGGCAGGAGCCTCCCCTGAAATGGAGAATGTAAACCCTCCCCACCCCTCCCAATTGCTATACATTTTAAATTAAGGGGCTCTCAGGCAAAAATATGGGAGCAGGAAATAACACTTCTTTAATAGGGGAAGGGGAAAAAAAAAGGATAAAATAAACAATGCAGTACACTAGAACAACACTGCCAGAGTCAGAACCCAGCCTGACACCCTGTGGGTCAGGCTGTTGGTGGCAGTCCCATTGGAAATGTGGCTGCAGCCCTCCTGCAGTGTCAGGGGTGGTTCTGTTGGAGCAGGGGGATCTGTAGAGAAGGATGTATGCTTCCTCTGGAGATCCAGTGGAAGGAGAGGCAGCTGCTGTTCCTCTGGGGAATCCCGTGGAGAAAGCCGTGCTGGTGTCTCACAAACCTCTGGATTATATCTGGGTAGCAATGCTTGGCTCCTCCCTCTGGGCTCACATCTCCCAATGGGATGTTCTAGTTCTTATCAGCCATGCAGTGACATTCAATAGTCTGTTATCAGCAATGTCCCCTCCCGAGGGAGGTGTGAATGTGGTCACTCAGAGAGAGAGATAAAGAAACTGCCCACTTGACAAAGGTGATCTGCCATACAGATGGGAATGGAAAACATCTTGCATGGCAATCTTCAACATGGGGGAAAGGCCCATCCTCTCCTGGGCCTGTGGTGCTCTTGCCTGAAGGATCAGGACAGCAATTTCCACATCCCACTCCGTGGCTCCTCTGTGCTGAAGGTTGCTCCAGTGTCCTGCTGGTGCCCTGGGGTGATGGGGAAAACCTCCTCACGTGGGTGGATGCTGTGAATTTTGGCCATGGTGGGCACCCAGAGCTAGGGAACCTTCCAACCCAGGAGGACACAACCATCTCCTCAACTCTTTACCTTCCACTCCCCTCTAGTGGTTATGGAGCCCATGGGAGGCTGAGGGGAACTGGGTGTGGCTTTTTATTCACCACTGATGCCATCTGAAGGGCACCGAGGGGTTCCTGCTCAGGGCCAGAGAGATGTGAGCCTGTGTGACACAGCCCAGGCTGAGCCAGGGTGCTGGAGATGGGGGTCACACCCTGCACCTTCCTTTCTTTAAAAAATAAATTTTAAAAATATAAATAAATTAAAAAAAAAAAAAAAACAAACAACAACTAATTCTCTTCTCTCCTTAATGAGAGAAACTAGAAAAATGGAGCCACAATTGGCTCCAGGGCATGAGCCCTGCTGTCCCCAGCTCTGCCCCCTGCTGTCCCCAGAACATCTGCCCAAGATGTTCTGCAGTTGTGACATCCTCGGGTTCTGTTTGGTTCCGGGGCTGAGCGAGCTCCAGTGTGGGGCCACGAGCCTGCAGAAGGAAGAGTTGTTAATCTGACGCTCTGGCCTCAGTTCCTGCTGCTGTCTGCTGCCCAGAGAGCTGAAAATGAGAGGATGAGAGTGGAGCTGAGATGGGATAGTAAACATCAGGCAAGGAAGGACCCCCTCAGTCTGTCCGCTGTCATCCCAAGAGGTTCTCCTGGAGCTGATCCTGGCTGAGCAAACACCTCTGAGCTGGTGTCTCCTCCTGGCTGAGCACCCCCTGAGTCTCAGGGCTCACCTGAGACTCCACACTGGGGCTCTGGCTTTGTTTTCATCCCTGTGATCCAGCAGACCTTGATCTGAGGCACCCCAGAGCTGGGGGCCTCCATCCCAGACCCTTCAGCTGGTTCAGGGACACAGAGTGATCCTGCCTCAGTGTCCCACCAGCTGGCAGCAGCTTTTTGGGTGCATTCCCACGGGCATCTCTGCTGGGAAGGCAGATCCCTGCCTCCAGGGCTGGCACAAGGAGCCCTGGAGAGGCACCCACAGCTGTCACCCCCATCCTTCCCATCCTCCTTGGGGACATCTCCAGCCAGCCCTCCTGGGAACTATCCCATCCAAGGCCACCTCCCTGCCACCACGCTGTCCTCCCAACTTTCCCGAGGGTCCAGGGACCTTCGTGTTTGCTTGAGAACTGAGATTCCTCTTTTTCCTCTTTTTTTTTTTTCTTTTTTTTTCCCCCCCTTTGGAAGTTGGGAAGTTTCCAGCATGAGTCACTGCCCGCCTCCCCTCCGTAATGAGCGCTCTGGGAGCTGCAGGATGACTTTGGGGTGGGCTCCTAGAATTAATCAAAGTATCTTCCACATTTCATCCGGCCAAATCCCTCCTGACTGGCACGGCCCTGTCCCAGCCCCTTCTCCCTCTGCCCTTTCCTCCTCTTTATTTTTTTATTCTTGGTCTCTTTTATCCCTTCCCTCTTAGCGGCATTTCCCACAATTTACTCGTAACCTCTTTTCCCCTTCTGTTCGGCGGAGCCCTTTTTGGGGAGGTTTGTTTGTTTTGTGCTTGCAGCCCTTTTCCTGGTGTCCATCATTGTGTCGCTGCTGTCGGGAAGTTTGGGGCTTTGTTTTCTTTGGTTCACAGGCTTTTTGACTTGTTAAATAACAGGGATGGTTTCACCGTTTGACAGTAGGGAAAAAACACCCCGGTGACCCCACCCCACTGCTGCTTTCAACTCCCCATTAAAGCCTCTGTGGTTTTGATTGCTTTCAGGATTAAACAAATGTTTTAATGATAAAAAAAAAAAAAAAGAAAAAAAGAAGAAGTGATTTTGACCATTTTTCCCCTCTCTGTTGGTCACCTTGTTCTGTAGGAGCAGTGTGGGTGGAAGAGCTCTGGTTGCTTTGTTGATGGGAGCTCCATGAATCCCAAATTTTTTGGGATGGAAGGGACCCTGAAGCTCAGCTCAGGTGGGCAGGGACACCTTCCACTGGTCCAGGTTGCTCCAAGCCTCATCCAACCTGGCCTTGAGCACTTCCAGGAGAGAGGAAATGAGACAGATCTGACAGGGGAGGTTCACCAAATAAATTTGTTTGACCCTTGCCTTGCTGAGCTAAAAGCTTTAGGTTTGATTCCCGTGAAATCCAGCACTGCCTTTCCTCTGGAATCTGCATTGGAGGGCAATGCTGCTGAGATAAAAGGAACACTGCAGGAAAGGCTGGATTTTGGGATTTAGCAGCGCAGGTAGGAATGCTGGAAGCTTGGAGGGGGCTGGTTGTCATCTGGTATATTTCCTTGTGATGATGAAATGTGTCTTTCCTGGAAGCAGAGCACAGATCCCGTGTCTTTTGATAGCTGTGGT
This sequence comes from Ammospiza caudacuta, assembly GCF_027887145.1. Lineage (NCBI taxonomy): Eukaryota > Metazoa > Chordata > Aves > Passeriformes > Passerellidae > Ammospiza > Ammospiza caudacuta. Next base: position 7,189,894 of record NC_080600.1, on the reverse strand, counting down.
ATCTTGGATTCCTCCTGGATGACTGGCAAGGTCTTAAAGACAAACCTGAGAGTCGGGATTTTGTGTTCCCTCTTCATTTATCCAGCTCTGTTTTCAGTTCTCAGGGTGTACCTGGATACACAAGCCTTGACTTTCCTAGCAGCAAAGCTCCAAAAACTTGAAATAAGGATTTGGGGTGAAAAATTAAATGATGGAAAAATGATGAAATGATGGTTCTGACAAACCAAAACTGAAAAATAAGGAAGAAAAAAAAAAGAAAAGGAGAGAAAGAAGAGACATTACTTGTAAAGAGATATTTCAGCCAGCCTGAATTAAATATTTAACTTGAACAGTGGTTTATATTGTAAAATTTCTTTTTAAATCAGAATTTTCACTTACAGGCACTTCAACTATGCATTCTTAGTTTTTCTTCCTATTTTTGCTGTTGCTAAACACTCCATGAAATTTCTGCAGTTGTGATTTTAAAATCATCCTTTCAAGAAAGCATCACCCATTTCTTCTTGCCCCAGGCTTTTCACATCTTCCTGAATCCCCATGAATCATTCACCAAATAAAGAGCTGCTCCCTGCAATCCAGGGATTGCACATCTGCAAACCAAATTACACCTGCAGGTGAATAAAGCCAAGGACAGAATCAGAGAGTCGAGGAGTTAATGAAGATGATTTTTGGCACCAGTTTGGGCAGTCCAGCAGCCTGTAACGTGCTCAGACACAAGTGTGCACCTAAATCCTCTCTGGAAGCACTCTGCTGAGTTGAAGCCTTGAATTTTAGCCTCCTAAAACGTCTTGGCAAGCCATGAAATGTGCTTAAAGGCCAGAAATGAAAACACGTCCTTGCTGGCAATAACCTCTCGGTTCTGAGGGATGTTCTTTTTATAGGTCAAAGACAGATGGGAAAAATTCCTGCATTTCCCAAATAACAATGGGAAGGAACCATTTAATCTGAAACAGCACCGTGGGGCTGGGTCCTTCATGGATTTTGGATGCAGGTGCTGCTAAACCTGGCTGGGATGGGGCAGCAGCTTGCTGGGAATGCCCTGATGTGCTGGAGATGCTCTGATGGATCCACAGGAGATCCAGGAGATCCCACCTGCACCTGCAGCTGCTCCAGCCCCGTGACAGCCAGCACAGAGCCACTGAGGGCTGGTGGCTGAGCCCTGGTGCATCCTTTGTGCCCCTTCCAGAGCCATCCTGGCAGAGCCAGCAGGACTTGGAGGGGAAATCGCTCTGCAAACACCTTGGCAGTGGGAATTTGCGGGGGGAGCCAACAACATGACAGGGCTGGATAAGCCTGGAGTGCAGGGGTGGGAGGGAGGGAGGCAGGGCAGGGCCTGGACAGGGCCCTCAGGGAATCCCTGCCCTCCCTGTGGCTCCAAGCTCCACATCCATGTGTCCCAAGGAGTCGGGGCAGGCTGCTCTCCATCACAGGTTTGGGAAGGAGCTCACTGCAGCTCAGTGCTCCACTCTGCAGGATAATGGGAACATCCCAGCCAGCAGGGCTTGGTTGGGGATTTTGACCACCCAAAGGAAACCCCAGGCTCCTGATCTGCTCTCCCCCCCCCCGCTTGTCATTTGGCTCAGCTTCAGCTCCAGGCTGTAAAAAGCAGTGGAAAAATGACAAGAAGGAGGCTGGATGCACATCCACTGTGTCAGCTGACCCCAGAGTGGCAGGGCCCTGTGGACCCTTTATTTTTATCCTGGGCTGGGATTGCTCCTCAGTTTTGCAAGAGTTGGAGGATGGGGACTGTGTGACTTCCAGGGCAGGATATGAGCCCAGAGTGCAGCACACACCCTCTGCCAGGGGCCAAAATCCACAGCCTGATCCTCCTCCAGGCCCAGGAGTGTGTTTGTGCTGCTTCACCAGACAGTCCTGGAGATCCTGGAGGGGATGACACAGGCAGGACTTGTGCTCCAGCTCTGTTTCCAGCAGGAAAGCAGAGTAAGGTGCAGTGGTTTCAGCTTTGGGGCCTTTGGCAGGGATCTAAATCTCAACCACCGCTACTTTCCTTAGGGAAAACTCCCTCTGGGATCTGCCGTGGCACCAGGAGATGCTGTAGGTGCAAGTGGGGCAGGTGGTTGTTGAAGATTGCAATGCAAGATGTTTTCCATTCCCATCTGTATGGCAGATCACCTTTGTCAAGTGGGCAGTTTGCTTTATCTCTCTCTCTGAGTGACCACATTCACACCTCCCTGGGAGGGGACATTGCTGATAACAGACTATTGAATGTCACTGCATGGCTGATAAGAACTAGAACATCCCATTGGGAGATGTGAGCCCAGAGGGAGGAGCCAAGCATTGCTACCCAGATATAATCCAGAGGTTTGTGAGACACCAGCACGGCTTTTTCCACGGGATTCCCCAGAGGAACAGCAGCTGTCTCTCCTTCCACTGGATCTTCAGAGGAAGAATACATCCTTCTCTACAGATCCCCCTGCTCCAACAGAACCACCCCTGACACTGCAGGAGGGCTGCAGCCACATTTCCAATGGGACTGCCACCAACAGCCTGACCCACAGGGTGTCAGGCTGGGTTCTGACTCTGTCACTGTTGTTCTAGTGCACTGCATTGTTTATTGTTTATTTTATCCTTTTTTTTTTCCTAGTAAAGAACTGTTATTTCTGCTCCCATATTTTTGCCTGAGAGCCCCTTAATTTAAGACTTATAGCAATTGGGAGGGGTGGGGAGGGTTTACATTCTCCATTTCAGGGGAGGCTCCTGCCCTCCTTAGCAGACTCCTGTCTTTCCAAACCAAGAGAGTGGTGCATCCTTCTGCTGATTTATTTATTCACCTGCTTGAGGAAGCAGCACCTAAACCCACTGGTATCTCTGGGAGGGAACCTGGTTTAGATCCAGACATGGACAATGCCAGATCTGTCGTTTTCCCCAGTTCTGCCTCCTCCTCCTCCTGATTGCAGCTGTATCCACACGATGGCACCAGCCCCCAGGCACTGTCCTGCAGGCTGGGCTGGGACAGGGAGCTGGAGATGACCCAGTGAGGGGGGAAAGTTTCCTTGACAGCAATCCAGGAGGGCTGGCAGAGCAGAGACAACGCAGCAATTTATTCCCTTGTCAAGGTGATGCAGGAAAATCAGAGTGGTTTGGGGGTGCTTGGAAGGGATCTCAAAGCCCATCTCATTCCACCCCTGCCATGGGCAGGGACACCTTCCACCATCCCAGGGTGCTCCAAACCCTGTCCAAGCTGAACTTGAACATGAACCTCACAGCTCAGAAATCACCCCCTGGCTGGATTTGAGCAGCCAAATCTCTTAACAAACAGTTCTGAGGTTATCTAAATCACCAAATTCTTTCCCCACGCCAGCTGAGCTCTGAAACTTCCCTGGAAGGAGGAGGGCAGAGCCCTGAGAACCACTGCTGGAAAAGTTCTGTCAGAGATTTCAGGACCAGAAAAAACAATATCAGGGCTGAACTTTTTGGTGGTCTCAGAGAAATGCACAGAAACAGAGGGGTCCAGCACCAGGAGAAGCACAGATGATGCTTTGCACTTTGTCCTGGGCAGTTTGAGTTGCTCTTTTCTGGGGCATGAACGAGTGCAGGCAGTCTGGAAGCCAGCTCCATCTCCTGCTCTTTTTCCCTTGTTTTCTCTCCAAAGCAAAGCAAGCACACCTGTTTCAGACAGTGGGGTTTGGTTTTGCTCTTTCCAGCCCCTTGCACGTCAAACAGGGCCCTGATCCCATGGGAACACAAATGGCAGAGTCATTAAAACCAGGAAAAAACTGTCAGGTTTCACCTCTCTGCCACCTTTATTTCTCCTGCACTGGTAAGTTGAGGCATGGGGCAGGATCCTGGCCAAAATTCCCCAAAATCTTGGGACTCGGGGCAAGAAGGAACTGGTTTTGGGGAATGAAATAGCCATCTTGTTAAAGTAGAATAGGGAAGGAGCTATCTTGGTGGTACCAAATGAAAATTTATGAGGAGGAGGAGGAGGAGTTTTGTTTAGAAGTGAAATCAGCTCCCAGCCTGACCTTTGGCTCTCCCCAGCCCCAACACTGATGAAGGGGAAAGGGTCTGGCTGTTCAAACATGCCACAGTGAGAGGCCACAGAGCCGTGCCAGAGCTGGCTGGACGTGCCCATCCCACCCCTGACAGGGCTGGGCTGTGTCCTGCAGCCACCCCTCAGGTCTGAGCTTCTGCCTTCTTGTCCTGCTCATCCCAGACCCTTGTGGAGCGTGGGGAGTGAAAGCCCTGTGGGTCTGATGGACATTTTAAGGAATGCTGGGGAGTCTGGCCAGGATGGTTGTACCATCCCTGGAAGCGTCCCAGACCAGGTTGGATGGGGCTTGGAGCAACCTGGGATAGTGGAAGGTGGAAGGTGTCACCACGGAAGGTGTCCCTGACCATGGCAGGGGGTGGAACTCAGTGAGCTTCGATGTCCCTTCCCACCCAAACTCTGCTGTGATTCTGTGAAAAAAAAAAAAAAAAAAAAAACAAACAACCAAAATTCTGGCAGGAAAGAGCAGCTTCTCACAACACAAAATCCCTTCTCACCAGCACGGTGCTCCTGCAGTGTTTGCCACAAAGATGTTGAATTTTTATGTAATTCTATTTTAGAGCAGTGGTAACAAACATGGGCTTAGCAAGGCACTGCTGAAGTGCCCGTGCAGAGCAGCAGAGTTGAGCAGGGATGAAATGCTCACCTGACATATGGATCCATGGGAAATGACTCAGGAGGGCCTGGAGGAGCCGTCCATCTCCACCCTGAGCTCTGCATGTGTGCTCTGCAAGGGGCAGGCCTTTGCCTTCCCTCCTGTCTGTACTTCACCCTAATCCTCTTCTTCCTCTGCACCTCTCTCTTCCTTCCCACTCCTGCTTCCTTTTCTTTTTATTGTGCTGTGACTCCAGGAGGGACAAACCTCACCTCAGCCCTCATGTGGGAAGGCTGGGGCTCAAGATTTGGTGGAGATTAACTCCTCTGCTGGCTTTTACCTGGTCCAGGTTGCCCAAGCAGCTCTGTGTCCTCAGACCAGGGTGTTCTGTGGTGGCAACTGGAAAATGAAGCACAAGCCCCCCAAGAGGAGCCCATGGAGCACCAGCTGCTCCAGTGTCCCCAGAGGTGCTGGTGGCAAGCTTGGATGTCCCTGCTGGTGACGAGGCTGCCTGCAGGGACAGTGACCCAGGCAGGAACTCAAGGGAACACGTTCATGCTCCAGCCAGCTCCTCTGACTTCCTCCACCCCAGGGCAAAAAAAAAGAAAAAGGAGAAATAAAAACCAACGGACAGAATCCCACATGAGGGGCTTGGGATGCCACCAGGAACCAGGAGACCACCTTGGGTGGATCTAAAGGGAGGCCTGGCTGTGTCTGACCCTGGGTGTGGCTGACCCTGTCCCCATGTCCAGCCCCAAGGGGGGACCCTGCCAGCTTTGGCACTGCTGTGGTGTCCCAGGAATGTCTCTGTGGCCGCCCCTGGGCCCCTGGCAGTGCCCAAGGCCAGGTTGGATGTGGCTTGGAGCAGCCTGGGACAGTGGAAGGTGTCCCTACCCGTGGCATTGGTGGCGCTGGATGACCTCTCAGGTTGCTTCCAACCCAAACATTTCCATTATTTCTTCTGTGGCCACGGAGGTCCCTGCCCAGCATTTTGTGTCCCTCACCCCTGCCTGATGCTGGGATGGACATGTCCCACCACGATCTGCTGTCCAGGCCATGCCAGCTGGTCCCTGGCCCAGCTCCCACCCCATCACTAATTTGGGAAAGCAAGCCACGGCCTGGCAGGGCCCCTCTCTAACGAGGCTTTCTGCCGTGAGGGATGTTAGGAAATTCCATTACGGCTCTCCCGGCCATGTAGGAAGCAGGAATGGTTTTTTTTTTTTTTTGCCATGGACAGCTCCAAAGACGTGATGAACTGCAAACGACCCGCGGAGCCCATTGTGTGCAGGGGCTGGTGACAAAGCCACAGAGAGCTGGCAGGGATGTCACACCCGGCTGGAAAACAATGATGTTGGAAGTGGTGGCGTGAGGCCGGCAATGGGGACAGTCCCCGTCGGGAATGGGGACAGTTCCCTTTGGGAATGGGGTCAGTTCCCTTCCAGAGCAGGGAGAAGGCATCGGTGGCACATCCCCAGCCACAATCTGCTTTTGGATGGAGCAATTCCACAGCCCTCAACTGGAAGCACATGCTGGGGCCGTATCCATCACCCAGGCCAGAGCAGGGATGAGGGAGGAGAAGCCTTTTGTAAGTGTTGGCCGGGGGAAATATGACTTATCTCAGAGAAATGAATCATGTTTCAGCCAGTGCTTCCTGCAGAAATATTTTTCTCACAGCCTTTGTTCGGGGTTTTTGGCAGATCTGGAGTTTGCTGGCGTTAGCAGAAGCCATCCCTGCCGCCCACTGCTCCTGGGGCTGCAGTAGGAAACAAGGAATAAAGGCAGAGGGGACGTGGAAGGAGAAATCCATCAGCTCTGTGCTGCAGCAGGATGTGGAGCTTAGAGGGGAATTTCAGAGGAGATCCCCGGATAAAGCCCAGCAGAGCTTGGCTGCTCTTGTGGAGGTACCTGGGCTGGGCATTCTGACACTTGGAATTCTGACACTTGGGCAAATCCCTGTCAGGTGCTGGGTCTTGCTGGAAATCAGCCCTCAGCTCCTCCTCTCTCCCCTGAAAACCAGCTTTTTGGGAAGGGGAAAGAAAGGGCAGTGTCTCCTGTTACTATGTGTGGTTAACCCCAGAAAATGAAAAGAAAATGAGAGAAAAATCCGTGTTTTGACGCACAAATCAATCCTGAGCTCCTCATCTCCTTCTCCAAAGGCTTTGACAGGGATCCTGTCTGCCTTCCCAACATTCCCAAACATTGCTCTGGGTCACAGCTCGGGAGGGGAGGGAAGGGAGGAAAAATGTCCACCTTGCTTCTGGAGAGCTTCAAGGATTTTTCTTCCCAGTGGTAGGGAATTTTCCTGGGAAGGCAATTTCATTCCTGGGCCTGGTAGGCTCCCTGATCATTTTAAAACAGACCCCTGAGGGGGAATAAGGCCTTTAAAAGCTCCATTTGCTCCCAGTCATTTTACACAGTAACCCAAGCTGAAGTGAAGGGTCTTTATTTAAATATGAATTAAGCCCCAACCTTCCCCTTTACTGCCTTATTTTCCTTTGAGGTTTACTTTGATATTATTTCAAAGTCTTGAAGCTAACAAAATGCTGGCCCATATTTAAAATGACAGGAGAGTTCTGGAAAAAGATTTAGGAGGCAACTAAAGTCTTACAGTGCAGGGCTCCGAAACAGGACAGGAAATCATAAAAGGGCTGAGTGCACTTTACCAAGCTCCAGACAAATCCTGGGACTACAAAGGCACCGAGAGGGGAATGGCACCGAGACCAGAAAGAGCATCAAGGTGCAGCTGAAAAACCTGGAATTATTCCCTTAAAACACGGGCAGGACGCTGGCAACAATGGAATCATGGAATGGAAGGGTTGGCAGGGTGGTTGAAGATCACCCCATCTCACATCTTCCACCATCCCAGGTTCCTCCAAGCCCCAAAATACAACCTGGCCCGGGACACTTGCAGGGCTTCCAGCCACAGTTCCTCAGTCTGAGGTGTTTGCTTCTTTTTGTGGTTTAGGTAAGCAGCTTCTGCCCAGCTTTGGTGCTGCAAGTGGGAGGAAGGTTTAAAGATGAGACATAAATGTGTGACTTTTAATGTAAAGCAAAGAGGACGTGTCTCAGTGACAAAGATGGGGCTGTGTCCTGCTGGGACTGGCCTCTCCTTTTGCTTCCCATCATTTCCCAGCCATCCATCTGCTGCTGTGGCAGCTTTTGTCTGCCTGAAGCATCACAGAGTCCTGCAGGCTGGACAAGCCCTCTAAAAGCAGAGTCCATCCATTCCCCCAGTAATTCCTGTCCCCAAGCACCCCATCCAAGCAGGTTTTAAATCCCCCCAGGGCTGGGGAGTTACTTTCACATCGCCCTGATCTCAGCTTTTATCTTTCTGCCCGAGCCTGATCCAGGTCCCTTTGTCACTGCACTTTCCAAGAGCAGGAAGCAGAGGATTTATCCCTGTCCTGAGCTTGCAGCTGCACGTGGGTCCTCCCTGCTCTCCCAGGTTTGTGTGGGATGCAGCTCCCCCAGCCAAGATCTCCGTGCTGAGGTGACACCGACCTCTCTTTGCTGTCACCCTGCACGGGGCGGGATGCATTTGCCATCCCAGAAACGGTGCCTGGGTGGTCCCAGCACTTCCAAGTTTCCAAGGATCCCTGGGAAAAATCCTCAGGGCTCCCCCCTTTCCCCATCCCTCCCTGCTGTCAGCACTCCTCGGTTTTGTGTGGAAACGGGGTGGCCTTGGGGAGAGCAGACATCCCAAGGGGTGGGATGTGGGGGGTTGGATTTGTTTGGGTTTTTTTAATAGTTATTATTTTTTCATGTGGACTTTGGCTGAAAATGCAAAAACATTTCTTCCCCCCCCTTTTAGAAATGGAGGGGTCAGAGGTGCTAAGCTGAACTGGGACTGAGTAAAAAATTATTTTTAAAAAAAACCCAGATCAGTGAGTTTTACATCCTCACCTCAGTGCTTGGCTTCTTTCCAGCGAATATTTTTGCTTTGTGGTTTGCTGGAATAGTTTGTACTGGTTTGGTGGGGGTTTTTTTTGTAGCCTTTCATGTGCACAGAGACCAAGAAATCCAGGATCAATATTTAGCCAGGCTCCACGTGGGCGTGTGTGCTGCCATGGAGGAGAAATCCCATTGTTGGGATTCATCTGATCCTGCTGCTTTTAGGGATTTCTTGCTTTCATCCTCTTCTGCACAAGCCACCCTGCCCCTGCCCTTGGGGACATCCCTTAATCTCCCACAGGGTGTTGTGGTGGCATCACAGGTGGCATTGGGAAGGACTATTTCAATCCCCTTGGGAATTAGGGGTGATAAATGCCACTGGAAAAGACTCCTGTGTATGGAAAAGAAAATTTAGATGCATCCATGAGGACACAGCTGCAGTTTGGGGTCTGGGTTTCCTGAGTGCCCAGAGAAACCCCAAGCGCACAAAAAGCCTTCCCAGCAGCTGATGGAATTGTCTGCCTCCCTCTCCATGGAGTCAGCTGTGTTTGCTGTCAAAAATCTGTTACCCAGAGAGTTCACAGCTCCCAAACTTTTGGAGGATTTTATGGCCTTGGTTTTCCTCAGGAACTTCATGCACCCATCTGAACCCCACAGCAGGGCTCTCTCCTGACCATTTGAACAGACACTCTCTTTTCTGCCTAAAAACAAATGTTGTACCCTAATTCAAGGCTCCAAATCTACCTCTCCAAGGCCATACACCCACAGGAGCCTCAGCTGAGCCCCAGAATTCATGGAAGAGGTTCCAAAGGTGCTTTGTGAGCATTGATATTTGTTTAGAGTTGCAGGGAGGGGTTGAAGGCTTTGATCTCTCGTGATAGATCCTTAAATCCGTGGCACTGGAGCCTGGGGGAAGCAGCCCTGACCCTCTTCAGCAGCGAGGAAGGCACGTGGCACAGCTCCTTGGGAAAACCCAGCTCCTGAGCATCCTCATGGCACAGCAGAGCAGCACCACAGGCTGCCTGACAAACCCTCAGGAAAGCTGGATTTGGATTTTGGTGCCTGCGCTTAAAAAAATGTCACTTCTTGTGGTGAAATGACAACCTGGGGCAGGGTTAGAGGTTCCCCAAATTGCAGTAACTGATGTGAAACCACGCATTCCTCGGGGCTGGGGGAAGTCATTCTGCGTGCTGCATGCTCTGACAGCTGTTAAATTCACCTTCTTAAATGGTGCTTTTGGCTCTGCTGGTACCCAGAGCCCAGACTGAGATGTCATTTGCTCCTCAGTAAGAGCTTCTAATGGATGTGATGGATTTTCCCTCCACGCAACGGGGCTTGTTTTAAAATAAACACTTGACTTTGGGGCTCGGGAAGCTATCAGGGAATGAATGCATCTGATGCACACACAGACAGGGCCGTGATTTGGCATCTTAAAATGTTTTTCCCCCTAAGCTGGTTGGGATGGAATGACATGATTTATTTTTTAATGGCCCTAGACACCACAGCCGGGAGTTTTTGTCGGGTTTTTTTGTTTAGTTTTGTTTTTTCTTTTTATTTTTTTTTTCTTCTCATAGTTGATGAGGAAAAAAGGTCATTTGGGATAATTTTGCCCCCTGTTTCCAGATCCTGGTCTAGTGGAAGGTGTTGGGTTTTTAAGGTCCATTCCAAGCCAAATCATCAAGTGATGTTCAAACCCTCTGCACCCCATCACCCCACTCCCTGGGAAAGGGTTTTTTAGCCAAATTTCTGAGTGTCAAAACATTGTGGGGCACAAGGAAGAGTCTCAGCCTCTGCTGGGGGTTGTGGAGTCAAGAACATAAATCCCAAACCCTCGGTAGCTGCATGACATCTTTATTTTTACTGGCAAGAGAAGCAGTATACACAGCGACATTGCAGTCTCTTAGCTCGTTAAAAATATCTCAATAAATAAAACAAATAAGCAACATATACACTGGAACAGAAAATGAAAACCAAAAAAAAAATATTAAAAATTAAAAAAAAATCAAAAAAGGGGGAAGGGGATGAGCGGTAGCAAATCATGGGGCAATAAGGGAGAGGTGGCAGAGTGTGGAGTCTGTAATCCAGGCTGTACTTGAAACAATTCATGCAGGGAGCTGGGGGCATTTTTTCCTTCTTTTTGTCTTTTTGCTGAGAGCCTTGGTCCAGTTTTGCCATGACTGTACAAGAAATCAGGTTTGGAATTTAAAAAAAAATAAAAATATAAAGAAGAATACAGTTAAGGGGAAGTAAAACTCGAACCCAAAGATGCCTCATAAATGCGTTCCTGAATTAAGATTGTTTCCAGAAAAAAAAAATAAAATAAAAAATTAGCGATAAAACACCAAACGCACGGACAGACAGACAGACACAGAACCTCAACAACAATGAACAACCAGGAATGTTGCTTCTCCTTCTCTCTCTGGTCAGTTGTTCTGGGGAGAGATGCTGCAAAGGCTCAGCCCCTTCTCTTCGGTGCTGTTTTGCTACTCAGTCTGAAATGCTCTGCAAGAGTTCAGAGCGAGGGAGGTCAAGAGGGGTCTTTCGGACCAGTTTTCTTGAGGTTTTTAAGGTTTCAGAAGCTACAAACTTGGATATATTCCAATTCCACTTCAGTCGCAGACACTGGACAGTCTGGAGAAAAGGAAAAAAAAAAAAAAAAAAGAAAAGAGAAGAAAAATAAATACACCAAAAAATGCAGGACATCTTTCTGAGCTAGGTTGTGTGGGAAGGGCTTTTTCCCTACAAATCCAGGCTGTGGTTCATCAGCAGGTGTTGAATCCTGCCCCTGGTTCCAGCAGCGTGGAGTTAATCCAGGCACTGGGCAAGATCCAGTGTGCAAGTGGAAGCACAATTCCTTAGGCTTTTGGATAGACAGGCTAAATTCAGAGTCTGGTAATGTCACAGCCTGGTTTGCAGTGGGGTTTAAAATGGTAAATCTCTAGGCAGGGGCAATGTATCCATCAAAACAGCAGAATCCCAGAATGGTTCGGGTTGGGAAGGACATTAAAGCTCTTCTCATTCCTCCTCCCTGACATGGGCAGGGACAACTTCCACTATCCCAGATTGCTCCAACCTGGCGTGGAACCCTTCCAGGAGCAGGGTAAATTCTGTGGGACAAACTCCATGACCCAGCAGTGCCCCTGGGATCCCCTCTCCTGCTCAGGGCAGGGATGGCTTTGCAGGCAAGGTGCTGTTCCTGCCTTCAGCAAAGCCACCTCAGCTCAGATATCAAAAAGCAGATATAATTATTTCCTCCCACTGAGGAAAGCTTCCATTTAGCTGATTTCCTTTCCTTTCCCTCTCCAAGTTATTAATTATCTAATTACAACCACATTCTGCAGACCAGCTCGGGGACTTGTCAGGCTGCCCAGGAGCACTTAGGAGAGCTCCACCTCTCCCGGTGGTTTGGGGATGCCCACGTCTGACAGATGACAGGCTGACCCTTTCCCCATCCAGGGAGGGCTCCAGGAAAGCAAAATGAAACCCAGGGAGGAGGAAGATACCACGGAGCAATTTGCTGATTTTATTATTTTTTTAACTTATTATTTTTTCCAGCCAGCAGAAGGAAGGGGTGGAGGATGGTCACACGAGGTTTTGCTGTGCCCTGCTCCTCTCTGAATATGGCTGACACAAAACTGAGGTAAAACCAGATAAAAAGCTGGTCTGGTTCCAGGGATTTTTTTAAATCCCACCCAAGAGCAGAGAGCTCAGCACAAAGCTGCTCCTGGGGCAGAGCTGACGTCTTTAACCCTGGCTAGGACCCCCTGCTCTGGCTGCTGCTGCCCTGAGGCTGCTCCTTCCCACTGATTCTTTCTGGTTTCCACCTCCAGCTGGAGAAAAGTGGGAATTCCACAGCACTTCGGTGCTGAGGGGCTGATTTTTCTCCCTGTTATGGTGAGGGGATGGTGATGGCCTGCCCTGTGGATTGTAGATTTTCCAGAGCTCTGGGATGGCTCTGCCACATTCCACCTCATGCTGGTTCCCTGGAACTGGATTGGCTTTGAGGAGCCTTTCGACCCAGACTGTGATGTGATTCTGTGAAATGGTGCTCTGAAATCAGACTCTGAAATAAGGGTCTGTAATCAGACTCTGAAATCACTCTGAAATCAGGCTCTGCGATCACTCTGAAATTGGGCTCTGAAATCACTCTGAAATCAGACTCTGAAATCACTTTGAAATCAGACTCTGAAATAACACTCGCTCTGCAATCACACTCTGAAATCAGACTCTGAAATCACAGTCTGAAATCACACTCTGAAATCCCTCTGAAATCACCTTCTGAAATCCCTCTGAAATCACACTCTGAATCTGGCATGTGATCCTCATGTCAGCAACCTGGCCCTGTTTGGCTATTGCAGGGGGAAGGAAGGGCTGAGGAAGTGCAAAAATGCCCCAAAAACCTCTGTGAGCCATCCAAGCTGGCCTTGCACACTCCCAGGGATGGGAACTGCTTTCTCCTGGGATTTCTTGGGGATTTCCAAGCATTTCTCTTATCCTAACACAGAGCCCAGCTGTGATGCTCTGCCTCAGCACAGCTTCCTCTGTCTGAGGCCTTTGCTGATCCATTTTTCCCTGTTTTTGAAGCATTCCCCAGCCCAGCATGGGCGTCACAGGAGCAGGGAGCTGCTGGCCTGATGGAAGGTGGCAGCAGGAGCACGGCCCTGGCTGCAGGAAATTTCCCAACAGGTCCCCCAGGCCTTTGCTTATACAGGATTGGGGTGGGTTTGGTTACAAAAGGATTGAAATCATTTCCGTGACATGGCCGAGAGTGCAAATGAAATGTGAAATGCAGGAAAACTGCTGGAGTTTGTTTGGGCTTTTTGGTTTTGGTGGGTTTTGCTGTTTTGTTTTGGTTTTGGTTGTTGGTTATTTTTTTAAGGTAGCTTTTGCAATTTCTTTTAAAGTTGAGGGTGTAGAAAAAAGGCCCTGCCCCCAGGGCCTTTTTGTTTTCTTTCCCTACATCCCAGGCACGTTTTAGGGTGAATGGCGAAGGAGAAATCCCATGTGAGGTTGGTTCTTCTCAGAGGTAAGGCCTGAACAAGATGGGACAGAGCAAACACATCAAGGTGAGGAAAATGTGGCATTCATAGAATCCCAGAATGGTTTGGGTTGGGACGGATTGTAAAGTCCATCCTGTTCCATGCCTGCCATGGTCAGAGACGCCTTCCACTATCCCATGTTGCTCCAAGCCCTTCCTTAAACACTTCCAGGGATCCAGGGGCAGCCACAGCTCCTTTGGGCACCCTGTGCCAGGGCCTCACCACACTCAGAGTGAGGAATTTTATTCCTCACTGAATCTCTCATCTTTCTAGTGTAAAAAATTATTCTGGAATAGTCCCACCAGTAGCTTCAAGCAATGCTGGGTTACAGCACAAAAGGTGATGCTCCTGCTTTAGAAAATCACTCAAATCCCATTCCTGGGCTCAGGAGCCATAATTCCTAGCTGTTTTGGGAATAACTCCCCTAAAAAGCCCTGTGGCACAGAGCAATCAAAAGATCCACGGTCAGGTTTGGACACTTGGCCTTGATTCCTTTGTTGCTGTTGTTTTTGTCTTGTGGGCAAATAAAAAATACGGCCCAGCTGTTTCAGGGTATGGGGAGAGTGGGAAACAGCCAAAATTGCTGATGGCATCCCCATGACTGGGAGGATCACTGCTGAAGGCATGTTCCCAAATTATTTCATTAAGTTCTCAGAGTTCTCAGCTCTCCCTGGAGCCAGAATCGATGGCAGCCACTCCAGAGGGTGGTTTGGGCTGGAAGGGACCTTAAAGCTCATCCCATTTCATGGGCAGGGACACCTTCCATCAGACCAGGTTGCTCGGGACCTCATCCAATCTCTCCTTGCTTAAGTTTAAAATGCTCAAATTCATTTAAATTTAAGCTTATTTAATTTAAATAGAAACATGTTTCAATTTACAAAAAAAAGACACCTTAAAACAGCAGAATTCCCTTGATTTTTTTGGGGGGGATGTTTCCCACCGGAAAAGCCTAAACCCAGAAGAAATCCCTTGATTTTTGGGGTGTTACCAGGAAAGGGTAAACCCAGCAGAAATCCCTTGAGGCAGGAAAGGAGGGAGCCCTGGAAAAGGCAGCAGGAGCAGGCTGCAAGGCTTCAGAGGGGAGGAAGCAGCAGGGAAAGGAATTCAGATAATTGTGTCCGTGCGAGGGGGTGGAGAGAGGGCCAAAATCAGATCGAGTGCTGCGGGTAGGGACAGACTGAAACCAGATCCCCTGGCTCGGGCTGTGCTGCCTCTGCTGCTCCATCCTTATCAACCATCCGCTCTTGAAGTCTCCCAGATGAAGGCAAAGCCACAATTATGTGCATCTTACAGCTGGGAAACCATTTCAAAACACATCCCTGGCAGAGGCTCATTCCTGAGCCCCGGGGAGAAGCCTCTCTCTGAGTCAGCCCAGCCTTTGCAGAGCTTGGGGGATTTATCTGCCCATGGCTGGCTGGGGGTGAAACATCCTCCCTGTGTCCTGCAGCTCCCCAGTTTGTTATCAGGAGCAGTTTGATGGGTGTGTGGCATGAGGAAATGGAGACTGGGGCTTTGTCTCCTCTCCCTGGGGCTGTTTCTTCCTCTCCACACCTTCTTGTGCATCAGTTTGCTGACACCTCACTGTCCAGGGAGGATCATAAAGAGGTGATGCCACAAGAAGAAGCCAAGGGGAGAGCCCTGGTCCTTCCTGCCTGGGTCTGCTCCCAGCCATTGGAGCAGCATGGAGCACGGCCATGAGGTTAGAGAGCTCCAGTTGTGAGTGCTCCTCTCACATATTGCCAGGAATGGCTCTGTAATTTTGCTTTAAATATTTTTTCCCCCCTCACACAGCTGCAGAAAGGGTTATTGTTGTCCATAGAATCCCAGAGTGGTTTGGGTTGGAAGGGACCTTAAAGTCCATCTCATTTCACCCCCTGCCATGGGTAGTGACAGTTTCCACTATCTCAGGTTGCTCCAAGCCCTGTCCAACCTGGCCTTGAATGGAAAGAACCCCTTGAGAAGAAGAGAGGGATGCTCACCAAGCAGAGGAATTCAATGGCTTCTACCTGTGGGCTCAACAACTTCCCATGGAAAAACTTTGGGAAGGTTTTCCAAAACACCTAGAAGGAGCCAATTCTTCAACATTTCAGGTCAAATCAAACTAAAAGATCAAATTCAGCTAAAATCACTCTTGTGGGCCTGTGCTCACCACAGGAAGGAGAAGGGAATGCTGACAAGTGAAGCACTTTGCTGCTGGGATGCTCAGATGTTCTCTGTTAGGTTCTGCCTCCCTGCAGCAATATTTGGGCAGCCAGGAATGTTGGCCCCAAGGTGCTGCGTCCCTCCCTCACCAGAAAGTTAAAACAAATATAAAAACAGCTTTAAACCAACATTTAAAAAAAGCTTTAAACAGCAACGGCGCATTTCCCCCAGCCCTGCACTCCTCCACAGGCCGAGCAGGGCTGGTGGCAGCTGGAGGAGGAGGAGGAGGCAGGTTTGTGGGAGCCCCCTTTTGAAAACCTTGGCAGCACATCACTGGAATGGCAGCTCGGAATTGCCGAGGGGCGGAAGCCGCTAATGAGCAGTGGAGCAGGGGAAAGCAGCAGAGCTGCCCCGTGTAGTTTGGGAGAGCCAGGAGCGGCCTGGCTGCCTGGTGGGTGGTTTGGGGGAACAAGCACTGAAGGACACCAGTGGCATCTCCTGGGCCAGGGATGGGGGCAAAGAGGGGCAGGAGTGGCCCCTACCGGCCCTCCTGGCTAGCAGAGCTCATCATCGCTTTCTCTGGCTCAAATTCACTGCCCCACACCAAAAACAGGAGAGGGGTGTGGAACAAAAGGGCAGGGAATGAGGTGTTCTCCTGGTGCAGCTCCAGGGAAATACCCAGGCTGGGGAGGAGAGCTTGCACAGACACTGATGTGTCCCTAAAAAGCGGCTCTGAGGCTCACACCACATTTCCACCTTCCTCTGCCTCCTAGGTCCCACATCCTGCAGCCTTCTTGGATCCAGGAGGGCTCCAGCTGCCAGGCACTGCCTGAAATGCACACCCAAAACGGGGCCAAAGCAGTGGGAATGGCTGCTGGAAATCAGAGAAGGAGGGTGGAGTTGTCACAGGTGATCCATCTGCTTCTGCTGAGATGCTCACAGTGACATATCCCACCCTGCACAGACACAGCTGGCAGCCCGAGGGAGAATTTAATTTGATTTAATTTAGGACAAAGCTGGCAGTCACTGGGACATGGTCTCTGGTCCCTCTAAGCCTCTACAGGGATAAACACAACTGAGATATGAACTGGGCTGTGAGAACACCCCCCTGCCTCCACCCTGTTTTAGCAGAGCAGATATTATTGGCCAAGGGAAACCTTTCCTCCACCCCCTCAGCGCTCCTGCCAAAATAATACAAATTCTAGGAAAGACACCTTCTCTAAAAATAAACATATACATCTGTGCCTTTCTTCTTTTTCCAAGGGAACTCTGTTGGTCTGGCCTCCTCAGCCAGCAGCTCCTCTGCTCTCACAGTTTTCCTGTGTGCAGCTGCAGTTCCCAAACCCCAGCAGCAGCAGCATCCCTGTGGGATGCTCCGGGATTTTCCTACCCCATGGATGAGACTTTTCCTATGTTTTCCCACTTTGCCTGTCCTTGCACAGATTAAATATTTTGGGAGCAAGTCTGGCTGTACCTGTGGCTGAGCATAAAGAGGAGCAGCCTCAGTTTTTTTCACCAGTGCAGCACAAAGGCTCTATAGTAACCTTTACTCCTAGGAGTAAATCAGGGGAAGGATGACAGCTATCCATTATGACTGACTCAGCTGCGTGGATTAATGCCAGTGGAATTAATAACAACACAACCCCCCTGTTTTAAAAGCATCTAGGGTTTAAACTCCTTCTTTCAAATAAAATAATGGAAAAACAAACAAACAAAAAAAAATTGGGGCCACCCACTAAAAAGCAGAGACAAAAAACCCACGGAATTCTGGGGGCTTCTGGGAACAATCCACGGGACAGGTACGACTGCCCCGGGAACTCGGGGTGCTTTTTCATGTCCCTGACACAAAGCAGCTGAGACACCTGCAGGCCAGATGTGCACAGCTGTACGTGTGCTGCTGCCCATCAGCCCTCGGCTCCCACCCCGCTCCAGATGCTGGCCCTCACAAACACAGCTTGGAGCGGGGAGCTGGGAGCTCAGGCGTTTCCCCCTTCTCAGGAGACTCCTCCGCACGCAAAGTCCTCAGCAAGAGTCCCCCTGGCTTGCACCATGCAAATCTGGGCCAGAGACCCCCAGGGGGAATTTGGGGAGAGACACTGGCACCCCACAGCTGTGAAGTTTTAATGTTCCTGCATTAAAAATTGCCCCTGGTGGGGGAGGTTTTAGGAGAGCAGATATTATTGGCCAAAGGGAAGCCTTTCCACCACCCCCTCTGCATTTAAGACCCAAAACTTCATCAATACCTGCCTTGGAATTGGTGAATTCTGGTGTTTATCCACAGTTTTGCCATCTCCCCATGGGCACACATGTAAAGGATTTTACCCTTTCCTGCAAAAAGTATGGCATTGGTGCCTAAAACTCTGGGAAGCAAAATCTTGCCTGTCCTGAGTTAGCCTTGGAGATGATTGCTGAAAAAAGATCCTTTTTCTTGGCATTTGGAGTAGGAATGAAGCTGTGTCTGCTTCTCAAAACTGCCAAAGAAATGCTGGGGCAGCTTTTCCTGAAGCATGGATGGATTTAATCCTGTTTTTACTCTTATGGATCCTTACAAAACACCACATGGAGCCCTCAGTGGGAAGAAGCAAGGAAGATTCCCCATCTCCTTGCCCACTGTGCTCAATGCCCAGGTTTTAAGACTCCCATCCCAGGTGACATTCCCAGATGTCTGCAGGAGAAAGGATGCTACTCTGGCATCTTCCCCCCATTGTAAGGCACACCCTGAAGGTCCCTAAATTCCTCAATCCCAATTCCCTGGTCCCATCCTCAGTGTTTCCCACATGGCAGGTGCTGTTCCTTGCTCCTCAGTAATTCCCTGGGCTCTGAGCAGTGGAGGTGATTCAGCCCCAGGACTTTGGGAAGGGATTGTGCCTGGCCAGATCTCCATCTGGGATTAATCAGCATGTCTTCCTTGAAGTCAAGGGGCCAAATTCTCACTTGGAATAAACCGGCTTAACCCTGCTGCAGTCAATAAAGGCCCTCTGATCTTTTTTTTACGGCAAGAATTGCTCAACTCTTTAAAATACCTGGGGTTAGAGGGTGCTGCCCTCGTGAAGGGGGAGTTGTATTTTATTTGACAAACAATCCTGCTGGGGGAAGGAGTCCTCGGCATGGAGTGAGCCACTCTGGGTTTTGTGGGGCTGGGGTAAATCATTGGGATTGGGGTTTTGGCACCCTGGGAATGGTGACAGTGAGTTGGAATTTGAATAGGTGTGACAGGCCTGGCTTGCTCTGCCTGCCTTATCTCCTCCTGCCCCGGGGCTTTTTCTCTCCCTTTTCCTTGGCCTGGCAGCTACATCAGCACAGCACAAGCCTGGCAAAAGCCACCCTGATTCCCACATCTCTCCTCAGCCCCACATTTCTTCCAGCCTTTAGTGCAAATACTGCACAGAATGGTTGTTTTTCCTAAACTTTACAGCTGCTGCCTTCCATGCAGATGGCTTTACCCATGCTTAGAATCACAGAACATCCCATTCAAAGCAGGTTTAAAACCCTTAAACCTTGGCTTCTTACATCAAGCCCTCTGGATTTCAGCCCCAGTCCTTTAAGGTACTCAGCCCATTCCCTGCCCTGGTGTTTATAATCATCTCTACCCCTCTCTTTCCTCTTCTTCCTCCTCTCCTTGCCAGCCTCTTCCCAAGGGCTTCCTGGGGGTGCCTTGTGCAGGGCCAGGAGTTGGACTTGATGCAGGCAACAGCACAGTGGCTGGTCAGGGTGGGGATATTTATGTTTATTTCTGTGGGTTTGGATGCTGCCATCCTCCTCCTGTGGTCAGTGCATCCCCCCTGCTCCCTGTCCGGGCTCTGAGCATCCATGAATCATCTTTCCAAGACTCCCAGGAGCGGCACCACTGCCTTGAGCCCAGCATGGGGCTGGCCAGCTGCTTTATGGGCTTCTCTGAAACTTCTCCATGGGTCCAAAGGCAAACCGCAGGGAGCAGGACAGGGAGCCAGATCTTACTCACACTCTCTTCAGTTTCCAGCCTGGATAGCACAGGGAGCTTCCCAAACCTTCTGCTCTGCTCCAAAAGCCTCCCCTCCCATCAATGGACACCCTGAGGGGTCTAATTCCCAAAGCAATGACTGACTAATGATTTCTAGAATCTTGTTTTATTCTGCTTGCTGTCTGTGCCGCTGCTCCCTGCTCCTTTCCTATCAATAGATCCCTTCAGATCTCCTGTGTCACCTTTTGATTACACTTCTGGATTTTAGAGGTAAAACAAAGTTATCACTCCCTTGCTGCTGCTTTCCAAAGGGGAGCAAACACCAAGTTCAAATTTTCAGAGGAAGAAGCGTGCAGAGGTGGAACCTCTCTGCTCAAGGAGCAGGCAGATTGGCTGGGCAGTGTTTAGCAGAGGATGGAATCAAATGTTCAATATTTCAGTGTGTGCTGCTCGAGTGTGGAAACCCAGGGCACAGGAAAGATTTCTCTGTCTTCTCTGGGGTGCCCTGACCCCCAGGGCAGCACTGACTTTGACCCTCATTTGTGGAGAAAGTGTCCTAGAGTTCAAGATAGACTGGAATCCACAAAAGTGTGAAATAGAGAGTAGTGTAGGTGTATCACTTGGTGAGAAATTGAGGTTTTGGGATTTTTAGTATGTTGTGGATGGCAGCAAGATGGAGGGCACAGGGGGTCATCCTGGGTTTCTTCCTCATTCTTCTTCATGGGTTTGGGTGGCATTTTGTAACTGGGCAGAAAAGCCCCCATTGCAGCTCTGTGGGATCAGTTATTGGGTTAAAAGGGGAAATAATCCAGGTGTCAGCTCTTAATTGGATGGTTTAGCTTTAAAACACCTTGTAACAGGAGATTGTTGGCCATTTTGTGCCTTCTAATGAAAAGCTGCAGAACTCACAATAGTGAGACTGTTTTACTGATAAGAAATAAGAAACACTTGAGTCCAAACATGAATTCCTATCTCAAGTGCCTTCAACCAAGACACAGAGAAACCCACAACTGGTACCTCCACACTCGAAGAGCAGGCAGATCTGCTGGTCAGTGTTTAGCAGAGGATGCAATCACATGTTCAACATTTTAGTGTGTGCTGCTCGAGAAGCAAAAAGATCGGCTGGTTGGTGTTTGGCAGAGGATGCAATCACATGTTCAATATTTCAGTGTGTGCTGCTCAAGGAGCAAGGGGAGGATGCAATCACATGTTCAATATTTTAGCGTGAGCTGCTCCAGGAGCAAACAGATCAGTTGGTTGCTGTTTAGGGGCGGATGCAATCACATGTTCAATATTTCAGTGTGAGCTGCTCAAGGAGCAAACAGATCGGCTGGACAGTGTTTAGCAGAGCATGCAATCACATGTTCAATATTTCAGTGTGAGCTGCTCGCCCCGCTGGCCGGCTGGGGTTTAGCACATGCTCTGCTGACTCAGAGCAGGCACAGCCAGAGACTCCCAGGAACATGATTTGTGTGCAGCACGCACTCAGCAGCCGAGGGAAAAAAAGCCCTGGAAAATCGGTTTCCACGGTCCTTTCCAGCCTGTCATGCTGCAGAAGGGCAGATGTGTGTTCTCCTGTCTGCAGTTGTCAGGTTTTGGGGGTTTGGGTGATTAAAGGAACGGGTTAAGTGGACGAGCGAGCACGGCTGACTCAGCTCGGCAGCAGCTGGCTGGCCTTGTTTAGGTTTGCCAGCTGCAAAAGCTGGGCTTGTTTGAGCCTCGGCGAGTGACCCCTGCGAGGTTCCCGCTGGGATAATAACCTGTGGCACTGATGCAATCCCTGCTCTGGGGGGAGCAGGAGGAGCAGCATCTGCTCCCAACAAAGGCTCCGTGCTGGAGCTTGGCCGTGCTTCTTCTCTCTGGGCTCCGCTGCAGGCAGAGCTGAGCCCAGCTGAGCCCAGCTGAGCCAAGCTGGTGTTGCTGGGAGCCAGGGGCTTGCTCAGAACTTGCTGATGGGCTCCTCTGCTTGGGTTTGCAGCTCAGGGAATCTCAAATTGGTTTGGGTTGGGAGAAACCTTTACAGGTCGTCTGATCCGACACTTTCCTCTAGACTGGGTTTTTTCAAGCCCAGGGGTGAAGGGAACCTCTGGTTGATGCTGAACAGCTTTTCTGCTCTGTACAACTGAGTTTTACACACGGTTTATATTTGCAGTACAAGATGTTTAAGTTTGGAATTCTCCAGGTTAAACCAGCGTGTGATATTTGTGAAGGGAGGGAGGCTGGGTGTTACATTTAGTGACTGAAATGGGGGTTTAGAGGCTAATTAGGGAATGAGATTGAATGCAGGGAGAGAATAGGGAAGCTTGGATCTGTCTCTGTCTAGAGAAATATGTTCGTGCTTCCGCACACAACACACAGATGATCTGTGATCCCAGATTCCATTAAATATCTGGGTGTGGAGGATGTCTGGGGTGACTCAATTTAAGAACTTCTCACTCCTCTGTGTGCTTTTTACCCATTAAAATGCTTTGGTTTTCTTTTGAAATTCCTAGTTGCCGTTGTTACACAGGCACAGATGGGTCTCACCATACCAGAAAATCACAGAATGATTTGGGCTGGAAGGGACCTGAAATCTCATCTTGTTCTTCCCTCTGCCATGGGCAGAGACACTCTGCTATCCCAGGCTCCAAGCTCCATCCAACCTGGCCCTGGACACTTCTAGGGCTGGGGAAGATCTGTATCTGTATGTGCTCTGCACTTTTCTCCTCCAATACAGCCCTTCCCCAGCAGTAAATATCAGTGTGAATCTATGCACAGACATTCAGGTTAAAGCAGCCCTAAAAGCAGCAGTAATTGAGATCAACCCCAATAAATGAGATGATTTTGCCTGAAATGGCAGAAGAAATGCAAGTGCTGGGCCAGGCTCCCCTCCTGGAAGTGCACGGATGCACCCGACAGGAACCCTAACCTGACATCCCACACGCTTTGGCTGGAAAAAGTGATCTTTGCCCTCTCCATACTTATTTATATTTTCAGTTGACTGCATAATCTGGCCCTCTAGAAAGTCCCTTCAGGAGGTCACACAGCTGAAATAATAGCTAATGAATTTGTAAGAAAATTATTTCAGACTTATTAAATGCTTTCTTCCTTCCCTTCCAAGTGTTTGCATGCTGTTCCCAAGCTCTGTGGGGTTGGAATAAGGAGGCTGGCAGGACTGTGCCAGCTCCAAACACATCAGGAGAGCTGCTGGCATTGCTTTTCCTTCCAGAGATTATCCTCATTCTGCTCCCATCTCCTCACTTCGCTGTTCCACCTCTGCTTTTGGGATGGCCATAAGTCCAGGGGATGAGGCTCTTGGACTCCTCCAAATGTTTTCCATCTCTGCTTCATTAATCGTGGATTGGTTTGAGTTTGAAGGGAGCTGAAAGATCTTTGAGGGTGAAAAGACCTGAGTTTATTCCTCCAGTGCCTGGTTACACAAGCCAGGCCCTGGCTGCAGGAATTGGTGATTTGTGTCTGCTCTGAGGGGATCTGCTCCCCTTTTCCATGGATGCCAAGATCCTCCTGTGTGCATGGGCTAGGGACAAGGGGCTTAATTTTTGGGGAACTCACTGCCTGGCTCCCTGGTGAGATCCAGCCAAATCATCTTGATGAACTGAGCAAGGGAATGCCTGTGGGATTTTTCTTGCCAGGAAAAGGAGCTGAGACCAGACATGGAGACAGCCTGGGACAGCTCTGAACCAACTTGTCCCTTCACCTGGACTTGAGCTGTGCATTCCAAACTTGACAATGCTGCTTCATCCTTACTTATGCTGCTCTTGTGTGTCAGGGATTTTAGTTTTTCCTAGAGAGCCAAAGAGCAACTAAATGGTAAAGGCTGCTGAATAGGAGTTTAGGCTGGAACTCTCAAAAGGATCAAGAAAACTTGGTGTCTTTCAAAAAACTCCCAGCTCTGGAGGGGCCCTAAATCTCTTTAACTTCAGTCTGCTCATCATCAACCCCAACAGATTATTAACTTAATTAATCAGTTAATGTAGTATTTTTAATAGGGTAAATTTCCATCCTTTGGTTTTTAGGTGGAAAAGCTTGAGTACATAATCTTTGAGTTCTAAACAAGCAAAAAAAGAGCTTTAAATAAATTTTCTGGAATCCTGCCTTAGTTCATGTCTGATTAGAACTGGAAATTGCCTTGGAATAAGGAGGGACTGGAGGAAAATTACTCCAAGAGGTATTTGGGCCTGAATTATCCAGCAGCACTACTCAAGCAGTTTTCCTTACCCTGAGTTTTACATCTCTGTGCTGACCAGAGCAGTGACTTTTATTTTTATTTGAAGCATCCCCATCCCTACAAAAACCTCTGGTGGTTTGTGAGCCACAGCTCTGCCGATTTAAATCACGCCCAAATCTTTAAGGCCAGCCTGATTTATGCTGGAACTGCTGGCTCATCATCTTTCCCTTTAATCACTGGGGTTGTTGG
This sequence comes from Ammospiza caudacuta, assembly GCF_027887145.1. Taxonomy (NCBI): domain Eukaryota; kingdom Metazoa; phylum Chordata; class Aves; order Passeriformes; family Passerellidae; genus Ammospiza; species Ammospiza caudacuta. The sequence continues at coordinate 7,165,861 of NC_080600.1, read as the reverse complement.
GACTATCCAGCCCCCCTCAGTCACTTTGCAGGATCCTGCTCGAGCCGGAGGCCTCGGGATGGCTCCAGCCCAAGTGACCTCCTCGGGATCCTGGTGCAGAATTCTCCTGGTGGTACCCTGAGATCAGCAGATGCTGGCCTTTCTCTCAACTCCCACTCAGTGCCTCAAATCCCAGGGAAGGCTCTCCTTCCGCTGCTACACCCTCTGCTTTGAAGACAAAAGATGATTCAACAAGATATTTGAAGTTGGGGGGGGTGGTGTGTGTGTGTGTGTGTGTGTGTGTGTGTGTGTGTGTGTGTGTGTGGAGGGGGGGGGGGTTGGATGGTTCAGCTGCCTTCCAAAACTCACAGGGCTTTCCAAAGCTAGAATTAGGACATTTCCAAAGCTGAAATCAGGACATTTCCATGCCCAGCTTGCCCTCTCCAGAGCTGCCCTGGCACTGATGCATGGCAAGACCTGTGGCAAAGCTAATTCTCCTGCTTGCAATTCTTCTCCCAGCCCTTCCCCAGTTATGTGACTGACATGCCTTCTGCCTCCCAAAAGCCCCAGAAAAGGAGCCTGTGGATAAATGATTTGGGGTTGTGATGGGTGTGAGGAGCCTGTGCAACTCCAAGGAGAGTCTGGGTGCACCAAGTGGGTGCCTGTGGAGCCAGAGTCCCGCTATTGGTTTGGGGTGTATTTTATTTTATTCATGGCACAGCCTGTCTCTTCTTGTTTGGGAAGTTTTTTCCTGCCTTTGCTGCCTGGAGCAGGTCCCAGAGAGCAGCACAGCCTGCTCTCTTCATTATCTGCCCCACTAATCCTCTTTTTTATTTTTCCCCTCCCTCCTTAGGTCACTTGTTTTGGGTCACTTTATCCTCAGAGCTGAACCCACGGCAAGGTTTTCCAGCTTTGTTGCTTCTGTGACTCAGGAGGGATGTTTTGCTCTCATTTATTAGTTTTTCTGGACAGAATACAAGAGGTTAAACACTTCAGAGAAGCTTATTGTGTATTTACAGCCGAGGTAGGTTTCTAAATCAACAGTAGGTCGTGTATTGGAGTGACTCACAGAGCTGCTTAACCTTTTTCCTTCCGTTTTTTGTCCCCCTCCAAATGTGAGGCACAGCAACATCTGCAATTCAGATCTCTGAGATGAGAAGCTGTGAAAGGAATATAAAGGGCTGAATGTAAATCCAGCCCTGGTGGCATGTGAATCCTTTCCCTCTGCTGGCAAGGTCCTGCCTGCTGGGGAGGGGCAAGGCGGGCACTGCAAGAGTTAATATTTGCTTTTTGGAGGGGAAACTGAGGCACCATCCAGCAGGGCATCAGCTGGAAAGAGCCTCAGTGTCCCGTGGCACTTCTGCTGCCTGCCAAAAGCAGTGGAAAACAGGATGGAGGTGACCGGATCAGATGGGAGCAAGCCGGGGGCTCCCTCCTCACCCATCACCTCTGCAATTTGCTGTGCTTCCATGTGTATGTGTGTGGTTTTATTTTTGGGGGTATATTTAATGAATATTTTGAATAAAACAAACATTATTGAGAGAGGAATAGAACTAGAAACAAGTTTCAAAAAAACAACCTTACAAATTAACTAGATGCTTTAGAGAAATAGTTAACTTCTGATTGTAATAGCATAAATTATAACATCTGTACTCTCTCACCCTTCTTATCAGACTAAAAATAAAAAAAAAAGTTAAAATGCCTGTCAATTACCCCATTTCTAAGTCAGAAAAGGGTAAAATCTGACACTTCAAACCCCCTTTTTTCAGTGGGGAGTTACAGACCCCCCTTGTTCCTTAGCAGCAAAGCAGGCCTGAGACATTTTCACTCCCAAATCCCAACCAAACCCCTGCATTTCTCCTGCCCAGCAGCATTTAGTGACTCTCTTCTAAGTGATCCTTGAAATCTTTCAGATTTTGGGGTTTGTCCCTCTCGTCTCCCTGCCCCAGGATCTTCAGGATGGTCCTGCCAGCTCTCTGTGCAGTTTTTGGGGTCTCATCTTGTGTTGAGGTGCTGTAGGAGCCCTGTGGGCACCGCATCTCTCTGAGCTCCAGCTGCTTCTCATGCACCCCAGTCTTTGGATTTTTAAGGAACCCAGTCCCTCAGGGAAGGGCAGATGCTTTCTGTGGCTACCAGCAGCTCTGGAGGATGCTTGTCCTGCAGGATTAGGGCTGACCTGGTAGGTTTTGTTCCTTGTGTTTAGGCCACGAATTGCCTTGCCAGCTCTGTGTGGTTTTTCCCTGCTAGAAATGACTGTGCTGCCTGACCTTCTTGGAGTCATCTTTAAAAATTGGGGTTGTTTATTGGAGTGGCTGTTGATAAAGGAAAGCATAAACCTGTGCTTTTTGTGTTTGGAGCTAATTTAAAATCTCCTGTTAAGAGGAGGACTGAGCAGGGTTAATCGCATACTCAGGAAAACACAGCAGAGAAATGAGAATTTTTTTTTTTTTAAAGAGTTTTTCTTTTAGAAAGGCAGCTATGACTGCAAGGTGGAAGCACACTCTGACCCTAAATTAGACAATCTGGGAGTCTGCTCTCCTGATGATCACTGACAAAAAGTGCAAAATTTGGTTCCTCCTTTTCTCGGGCAGTGAGACAGCTCCTAGCTGCTCCCAGATATCCCTGATGGACACACAGGAGATGTTCTCTTGGGATGCAACCCCAACCCCACCTGATTCTTTATTTAATGCAGTTTACCCTGCCCTCTAGTGCCAGCAGGTGCTGAGCCAGCAGCTCCTGTGGTTTTCCACTTTTTCCTTCTCCCAACCTGGGAATTTGCAGCTGCTGGGGAGAGAGGAAGGAACGTGGCCAGAAATGTCTGTGCACAAACGTGTGGGGAGTGGGCACCTCAGAGCAGCTTTGGAGCAAGCACGGGCTCTTGGAAGGAGATTTTGGAGATGTTTGCAAGGGAAAATGAGCTTTGTGAGGGGAATGGGAATACACGTGGCAGGCTGTGCGAGGGGAGCCTTTGGAGCTTGTTTCAGTGATGAGCTTGAAGCGAAATCTTCAAGCCTGGGAAGTGCTTGGAGATGAAGGGGATGGGGTAACACCTGGAGATAGATCTCTTGCTTTTCTCTCGAAGGAAAGGGGGGATAATTTTCTGTTTAAGAATTCATCTGAGAGCCTTTTGTCCCTCTATCTGCCGGGAGGGGAGGCTCCCTCAGCCGCGGCCGGGGCTCTGCAGTCACATCGGTTCTCTCCAAATTCCCTTGCAACCCATCACACCTCCTTCCCTCTCTTTGCTGTGACCCTCCTGGTACTTTGAAGAGCCCACCAGAACAAAGTTCTTTACAATGTGGGGTGCAGTAGTGCCACCTTTGGTGCTGGCTGCCGGGCCTGGTGTCCCTCCCTCCCTCACGCCGGCCGGGCCCGGGCCCGCCGCAGCCTTTGCACAATTTCCTGGGTTATTTCAAGCTGTCGGGAAGGTCCGGCCGAGCTCGGGAGGGGCAGGCAGGGCTTCGGTACGCCAGCAAAATATGGAAAAACAGCCTCGGATAAGTCTGCTCCTCCCCTGTCCTCTCATCTTGGATCCCAAATTGGGGAAAGGCAAAGGGGGGGAAACACCAGGGCAGCACCCCGAGCCTGTGGGGTGACCCCCGGTTCTGCTGTGCTGGCGCTGGCGGAGCTCTTAGGGTGGGTTTGTTTCTTTAAGGTGTCTCCCAGAGGGAGGATCAGCCAAATGCGATGTGGCAGCTCTGGTAACTCCTCTTGGCTTTCAGCACGGCCCTAGCTGATCACACAACTTGCTAGTGAAGAAGGTACAGCTGTCCAGGCCTTGGCAGGCATCCCCACCCTCCGCTCGCTGCCAAATCCTCACTCGCTTTTTTTATAAAAATTCTTAAGTTTCCTAAGAGAATGGAAACGGAGCAGCCTCATCTGTCTCCCAGTCCTATCCAATGCCTCCTGGACCTGCTGGAGCAAAGCCTGGTGTCCCTGCATCCCTCCATGCTGCTGGGATGTTGGCAGCCAGGGAGAGGGAGAGCCCAAATTCCAGGCTTCCTCTCCTGCTCCGAGGGGCTGGAGAGGGGACCAGGGTTAAGGATTGGGGTGCCAGCAGTGCCAGCGCTGTCATTGAGGGTGGTTTGGCATCCCTGGCTTGGGCATTCTCCTGGAAGAAGCTGGGAGTGGGGGTAAATCTCGCCACAGGGTCACAACTCTCCTGAGTTCTGCCCTGCTTGTGCCTCATTGTCCCTGTTTGCACCTCAGTGGAGCAGCTCCAAACACCCAGGTCCCAAATTGTCCCAGCAGCTTTCCCCCTGAAAAGTTTTAGGCATTGATTTCTGGCCCAGGCTCCCTGTGACAGCTCCAGGAAACCTTCATCTCCTCCTCTCCCTCTTTCAGAAACGGCCCAAACCCTCCTGGTTTTTGGAATATTTTAGCCCTGTGTGCAATTTTAAGGATGTGCCTGAGCTGCAGAGAAGCTGCAAGGCAGCCTGAGCAGTGCAGTGAATGAGTAATTCAAGGCAGGGGGGGAGCCTATGGATTTCCTCTCCAGAAAGAGATTTTGGATCTTCAAACAACATAAATGTGGCTGTAGCTGTGTGAGAAACTGTGCAGTAGCATTTCAGCAAAAGATTAAGGAAAAACAGCATTTGGGGGACAAAAATACATTTCACAGCTGGTGAAATGATGGCATTAGGAAATAGCTCTGAATGTGCTCTAAACAGGAGGTTTTATTTTCTGGAGGAGCAGGGGTGAGTGTCCTTGGGACTTGTACACATACCTCGGGCATTGCAGTGGGCATGAAAACCTCGCTAATTGCAGCAGAAAATGAGCCAGTGATGCATATGTGAGAACAATAAACCAGTATGAAAAAGCAGGAATAGATTTCAGACTGTTGTGTTTCAGGCCAGGAGATTTTTCTCTCTGATTCTGACATGATTATCCCAAAAAACCATATGATTCCACAAATTGATTCTGACATTATTAGCCTGAAAAATCTTACAATTCCACGAATATGCACAGTTAAGGAATAGCTACAGTTTTCAGTCGTGTCTGTTTCCCTCGGCAACTTTAAAATATTTACCTTTTTCCACTCCTTGGGAGTGAAAGTATTGCCTGGTTTACAAAATAACAGCGCTTAGGAGGAAAACTTCCAGATTAACTCGGTCCTATTGAAAATCAGCGTGTTTTGAGCTCCCAATTCCCTACTCTCAGCCTTCTGGGCACATGGCATTGCCCTGGGGGTGCCTGGAATTGTGGGTTTGGTGTGACAGGGTCTTTTTGAGGCGCTTTCCACTACCAGCTTCCCTGGAGTGAACAGGAAAAGCAGCGGTGAGCTATTCATTTGCGTGCATTACAACAAGAAATATTGATCACCAGATTTTTGATTGTAAATTTCCAAGGGAATCACTGGAAAGGGATCTCTGATCTCCCCTGTTCATGAGGTCCGAGCTGATTTAAACAGTTCAAAAGCCTGAAACTCTTCTCAGTCCCAAAACCCAAGTGCAAGCTCATCACACCACAATGGAGGACAGAACGCGGCCGCTCCGCCGCACTCCAGCTCCCTTCCAGCAGCAAACATTTCAGCCCCATCTGGTATAAAATGGATTATTTAGTGCTGCATCTCTTAAACAGCCCCTTTTGGGGTCAGGGATGAAAAAGCCCTTGTAAAATGTCGGGTTGTTCTGTGCACAAACCCCCACGGAGCTGGAAAGGAGCTTTGGAGATCGCGAGGCCGTGCCCGGAGCACCGCGCTCACAATTACTGCAGCAAAAAGGGCTTGGTGCTATCAGAAATTTCCTGGGCTTATCAGGCAAGATAATTAAGCAAAATAAATTAAAATATGCAGAATAGCCATCTTATCCAATGTGCAAAAGTACAAGTTAATATGCTCTGTGCAGAACGCTTTTTTAATAAACTGCTGTTATCTCATCCGGCCTGTTTTTATGATGTGGTTTTATGCCCTGGTTTCTCACTGGGAAATTTCTAAGGGGGTGATTCCCTGGTGCTCCCAGAAGCACTACCATGGGTGAAAATGCTCTGCTTCCATGCAGAGGCTCAATTCCTGCCATTCATCCTACACTCGGGATCCCACTGATGGGCGAGCTCACCTGTGTGTTTGGGGGGAGAAAGACTCAAACTCACAAGAACTGGCATAAAAATGCCTGTAGGATGAATTTTGGGGGGTTACGGGGTGGAGGTGGTACTGGACATCCTGGTGGGCTACACTTGAGAAGGACAGCGGGGCAAGTGCTCAGCTGGGACAAATAGAAAACCTATTTTCCCCATCCAAACCCCTTTGATTAAGGGGTCATTAATAAATTTTGTTGCATCTCTGTCCTGGCCATATTCACGGTGGGATTTTTGTGCTTCAGTGCAAGCATGGTCCTGACAGCATTCATGGGTGATGGTACTGGAGTTTCTGGTGGGCCCAGGTGGGTTTTGTGCTGGTAGATTAAACTATAAACTCCTTTCTTTCCTTAACAAGGTGGCTTGTCTCCAGTTGCCAATGCCAGGTTGTTTGCTGGGAAGCATCTCCCAGTTCATCTTCTTCCCAAGTCCACTATTTTCTTTGTTTTATTCCTTGCATTTCTGAGTTTCTCCTCCCAGACAGAAATTCTGCCTAAGGAGCCGAATTTCTCACACAGAGAAATCACATCGTGATGTGCATAAAATTTGCCATAAGGGTCAGCCTGAAATGTGAGTTTTTGTGTCTCTGTCAGGTTAGTTTTGTTGAGGAGTTTGGTTTTGGGGACACTGGGTGGATACCTTGGCGACCCCCTCACCCCAGCCACCCAAAATGCTGTTTTTCCTATGAAAGCTTCTCCCTGGCTTCATCCCACCCTACTGAATTTTCCAAGCTGGATTAACTAATTATTTTTAATAGGAGGCTCAGCACAGCCGTGATTCCCCCATTTCAGCAGAGCAATTGGGTTTATTTACATTTAAGCACAAACATATGATATTTAAAGGAGACCCGAACAGCTAAAACTGAGGGCATAATCAGATAAAAGACTGCACGAGGATTTCTGGTGGCTAAACTCACCCAAAACCCAATTCATGTATTTTAAAGCATGTGTTTGGCAGGTCTGATAACTCTTAAAGGAAATGCTTCTTGGGGGTGGCAGCTAACAAGGCAAAACTATCTTATTAGGAATTCAATTAAAGCTAGGCCAGGCTTACTGGACCTCTTCCAGTAAATATATATCTCAAGCTGAACCCGTAGACATCTGTCTCTTCTCTCGCCCCCACCTCCTCCTTTTCTGTTTTCCAGGCTGTGGTTGAAAGGTGGAGAGGAGATGGGAGGAAGAGCAGGGACTGTCGCTCACCACAGAGTGCAGGGCACGAGGATTATTTTCTGTTTTGGTGTTCTGATCACTTTTGTGATCTGGGGGAGAGCGGATCTTCCTCAATCCCACTCCTTGCCGAAGCACGGGGGTAAAAAAAATTAAATTTTAAAATCCCAAATCACGTAATTATAGCAAAGAGAGGTTGGATCCAGGTGGATCCCAGCCCCTGGGCAGTGCCAGACACTCCCTGGCCGCTGGTTTGGAAATGAAGAATCCGTGCTGCCTTTCCTGTGCTCGTTTTGGAGTACTAGATCAGCAGACCTTTTCCACAAAAAAGACCCGGAGAAGCCAGGGAACAAATCCGGAGAATTCAGGGATCTAATGGCCACTTAGAGCCCTCTGTTAACAACAGGGCTTAGGAGTTGTTGCCGCTTATTTCACGTTTTTATGGGAGTGGTAACCAAACCTCTCTGTCCCGTTTGCACCCTCCTCCTGCAAGGAACCTGTCTCCAAATTCCTGACGCGGCTTCCCTTGATGTGACAGAGAAAGACTGATTTTTTTTTTCCTCCCCCATTCCGGAGGGAAAACCCTCCTTCCTGCTAAACACTGATAACCTTGGGCTCTGGGTGGCAGATCACAAAATTCAAAGAGGGATCCTCTGTTTTACCCCCCAAAGGCAGGAGGAGAAGCACATCCCAAAGAGCTCGCAGAGCTCTGATTCCCACGTTTTTGCTGCACAACTGGCAGGGGAAGGACAAGGACATCGGGGCTGGTGTGGAAGTGGTTAAAGGGATGGGTCTGAGGGCAAGGGCTGCCTTGCCTTGATTTATGGGCTGGCTGAGTTAATTTGCTCTTTCTGTGTGATTAGTTGTTGTTGCTGAGTGGTCATCGTCCACAACTACAAATCTAATTAATGCCGGGATGCCAAGTGTTGTTTTGGTGTTTTGTTGTTTGTTTTTTTTCGTTTTTTGCCTTTTTTTTTTAATCCCTGGCATATATTTCTACTGTTTTAATTCTTGAGAACTGATCATTAATTAGCGCGAGCCTGCTAATATCCAGCTGGATGGTTTCTTGGTTTTCGTCACTTCCAAATTTGCCTGAAGAAGGGAATTAGGAGCTCCGAGCAGCCACCGAGGTGTCTGGTGGGATCAGCACCTTACAAGGAGCAATTTGCTTTTTCTCCCCCCTTCCCAACTTTCTGCAAAACCTGGGAAGAGGGGTGAAAAGGGTCCCTGAAAGATCCGCTTTCCCCATCCAGCTGTAATTCCCTGACGGCATTTCCAGCTCGCTCTGTGTTTCGGGGAGCTGGTGCCGATCCTTTCCACGTTCGTGGCCTCATCAAACCCTTCCTGTAGCTCTCCAGCAAGACATAAATTCTGGAGGGTTTGGGCTCGGAGATTTCAAAGCCGTGCTGAAGCACATGGAAATGATTCTGAGGGCTACGGCTATAAAAATAATTATATTGCCGGGGGAAAGAGTGACATGAAATGTACCCAAAAGAGATCTCAGCGGTGGTTACAGGATCTGTCCCAGCTCTGTGAGAGCCCGCTGTGATCTCCAGGGCTCATTTATCACCGCTACCTAGAACTGCAGGAATTATGCCCCCAAAAAGCACCGTAGGAAGGAATGTGAAGGGGAGGCTGCTCAGGAGAAGCGTTTCAATCTCTCCCTTCGTTTTAATGACGATGCTTTGAAAATCAGGGCTGCTCTGCAGAGCCGAGCGGTGTGAGGATGACTAATTTGGAGACAAATTAGGTCTACTTAGCCCAAATGTCTGCCTCGATTGTTCCCTTAATGACCCTTCAACGCACATCTCTCCCGATAGGAGTTTCACCGCAGCTCTGCCTCCAGCAGATTAAGTAATAACACGTTTTTACCACTTTTCTAAGCGTTCCTTCGGACCCGATCCTGCATTTTCCCTCCGCCATGCGTGTCTCCAGCTCTTTCTGATGGGTAATTCATTTATTTGCGTCTAGCCCCCTGGCAGATTTGTCTCTTCGCATGTCTGCTTCTCCGGAGCATTTCCCTTGCACCCTCTTTTTCAAAGATCCCCGAGCCTGAGCGGTTTTTGGCTGACTGCAGCGTGTTTGGTGTCTGCTGGCTAACAGATTTATCCTTTCCCAAGGAAAGACACGAACGTAAACAGAGGATCCAAAATGCATTTTGCTGGGCTTTTTAAATGCACTGAGATGAAACCCCCACCCCTCCCCGCCGCTACAAGGCTATTAATGTAAATACCAAACTTTACAATCCTTCCTGTCAAGGAAACTTATTTACATTTTTTGAGGGATGCGTATAAAAAAATGGGGCTTTTGGGACAAAAAAGGGCTTCGTTCCAGTGTCACTACACCCCCAGTTAACTGTGCAGACACTATAGAGTTAGGTTTTGTTCCCAGGGCCAGCAGAGATAACATCTGTTTGCTCCTTTAAGGAGAAAAATGAAATAGGATGCTGGTGTTTTATACTGGAAACAGCCCTGCAAATCTGAAGGGGAGATGGGATGAGGGCTCTGGGTTGAACACACGCATTAAACGTGGCTTCTCCAGCATGGAAAAGGTGGGAAAAGCGTTTCCCAGTGCCAGTGCCAGCCCAGAGGACGCAAAGAGCTCGTCCCCAGTGAGTGGGAAGGAGCAGCAGACTGGTCTTACTGGTGCGGGGCTCAGGGCTGTGCTGCTGGTCCTGCCATCCCAGCTGGACAGGTTTAATCCCTAACAAAACAAATATCAGGAAATATACTTTTTTTCCTGGTTTGTTCTTTTTCAGTTTAGAGCCTGTGGAACATTTCAAAAGCAAAAGGGAAAGGTGGCTGCGAGGGGAAGGGCGCAGGTGCTGGCGGTGAGGATGGGGAGATTTTGCGGGAAAGGAAGGCTCGGCTGAAACATCCCACTGCAGTCCTAGAGGTGCAAAATCTGCGCCTGTTTCTCCTGCAACTCCCGGAGTCAGTTGTCTGGAATTCCATGGAGCAGAACAGGAAAAGCTCTCGTGGCCAGGGGAGCGAGCAGCAGCGACCTGCTGACGTTCGCAGGGGCCAGGTGGCATTTTCCCAGTTCCCAAGGCTCTGATTTTCTAATCAAACAGCTCCTCTGATTTTTGTTTTGCTTGCAGCCAGAGGGGAATGAGCCTTCCCCTAAGGAGAAAACCTTTCCTTGCTTCTCTCTTCCCAAAACCTCAGGAAAAGGGAGGATGGCAGCCCAGCCTGAGCGGCACTCACCCCACGTTTGCAGTTCCTACTCCCTAGGAAAGGCAGGCGCTGATCCCAAACCCACACAGCAATTTCTTATGGATGTTTTGTCCATTGGGGCAGCACAGGCTGCTCCCCTCCAGCCCATAAAAAGTCCCACCACCCAGCTAAACTTGCCTGTTCTCAAGGGTTTCTTGAGGACCTCGTTGTAGCTTTATTTTTTATTTTCTGGCAGCCGTAATTTCTGTCGCCATAAACGATAGAATTTGACACCGCACCGCACCAGGCCATTTGTCAACAACCTTTTCAACAGTCCAACCACACGCGTGTTCCTGCACAGCACAGGCACAGGCAAAGGGGCAAAGTTTGGGATATTCCTCTGCAAGAGCCACCTCGGAGCACTGGGTTATGGCGAAGGAGCCGAATTCCGATTTATTCCAAATCAAACCAAAACGTGCTGGGGTTTGGTTCTGCATCGCGATTTTTCCATTATATCCACACATTTTTTTGGAGATGGGAACAATCTGAGCACCTACCCATAAAATCTGCCTTATCAGAGCAATGTTAATAATAATTTAACCAATGTGGGGCCTAAAACACGGTTTAAAAAAGGCAAGTTTTGCCCCGTGTGCTAGGAGGGTTGTGTATTAGATAACAGATTTCCAACCATCCTTGGCTAATGGCAACACATCATTTGGGAAACAACAGAATCAATGCATTGTTCCAGCCCAGCACTTTCCTATTCAGCCAATCTAAACTGCTGAAGAAATATGTGTTCGGGACATTTTACATCTGGTTTTGACAAGAAGCCTGGGTTTTTGTGTGGGGATTTTTTTTAAAATCTGTTTGCTGCAGTTTTTTAGCCAGATTAGCATGGGAAAAGGCTCTCTGTTGCATAAATGGAGGGTTTTGCTTTTGAAAAACCCACTCAGATTTGGATTTCTGCAGTTGAAATCGGGGCACGACATGCAAAATATAAAAATGCCAGAGATGGCCATAAACCCCACAACAACAGTGTTACCTATTTAAATAAAATGAAACAACAGGCAGCTCTTGCAGTGGACAGAATAACCAATTTTGAGACTTTTTTTCATATTTTGGGGAATCACTAGAAGAACTTAATTCCAGCACCAAAGTGCAAATTCCAAACCATTTCAGGATGCAAGCGAAACATTTACATCTAAGATGGTTTTAAGTCCGTTTTACGCCACTAGTAAGTCCTGGTTTCACGATTTTTTACCTTTTTGAAGTGAGGCACTGCAGTTGCATCAAGTTTTTGCCTGGTTCTATATATTATTTATTCAAAGGGGCCATTCATTGCTGACTGAACAAAGATGGATTTGCCTCTTTAAACAAGCCCGGCCAATGGGCTGGGATAAACTTTCCTCTTCAACTCTGCACATGATGAAATTATTTCATTTTTACATCATAAGGGTGGCGGGGAAAAATGTCCCTTCAGAGTGTTTGCTTGGTGAAATGGGTTTGTGGGCTCTGTTTTATGTAGGGAGCCCCAGACAGCGCCTGGCCAGACCCAAACTCTGGCTGACACTACGCAGAGCTGCTCTGCTTAATTAGCTGGAGATGAGGGTGTTATTAAAAGGCTTTTTTCCCCTCTCCTTTCTGACTGTTTATTCCTCCCTCCCAGAATATTACAAAGGCAGCTGAAGAGGAAGTAGTTTTCTGCTAATGGAAAGTGACGAGGAAGGGTTTGGTGAGGAGAGTAAATAAGAAACTGCGCCTAACGCCAGCCGCTGCTTTACCGTCACTTTGGGGAAGGGAAACTGGACAAACCCAAAAATTTAGCAGGCTTTCTCCTATGTCTGTTTGCTTTCTGCTGTGTGAGGGGGAAGGGGCACAGCCCGGGACTGCAGCCGACATCTGCTGCTTGTTTCTTTTAAGAGAAACACAACCTGGGGCGAACCCGTAGCCGAGCTCTGCGTGGGTCCTGCTGACTCCCGGCCCCCCAGCTGGGAGGGGATGTGACCACCACGGGGCTCAGCACTGGGGTTTTTGGGGTGCAGGCACCCACAGAGCGGGGCAGCAGCTGTTTTGGATCCCCTTGTCAGCCCGTTGTGGCCATCACCTTTTCCTCTCCGAGCCCTTCTCCAAAGCAGCGCTTTCTGGCAAATGTCACACGGTGACGGTTTCCCCTCTGTCCCTCATCACCCAGCTCTCAACACCATCCCCCTCTTACTCCCCATTCCCACAGAGCAAAAGCATGCTGATTATTATTTCCCTCCCCCACGCCCCAAAATTTTGGAGATATCTCATTTTTTGCCTTCCTGGAAGCTCCATTTATTTGAATTTCCTCCGGCACAGGGGGGGAGCGGGAGGAACTGGACGTGCCTACGCTGTCCTCCAGGTCGGCAACCCCAAACCCATCAGCATCCCCAGCATTCCACAAAGGGCAAAGAGAGGGAGACAGACCCAGAGCATCGTTCCGGAGAAGAGAAACGGGTACCTACCCCTTGGGCTGGCCCGGCCCAGGCGGTGGCTAGTGGGAGGCCGACATGGACCACGCTCCCTCCATCCTCCACACGGAGAAGGCATAACTGAGCCTCTCGTGAGCCACGTAACTGCAGCTCGTCATCTTACTGTCCATCTCGTCGCTCTGTAGCACCTGGTAGAGGAAGTCTATGTACCGAGCCGCCAGCTTGAGCGTCTGGATTTTACTCAGTTTGTCAGAGGGCAGCGTGGGGATGATTTTCCTCAGGGCGGCAAAAGCTTCATTGAGCGACTGAGTCCTCTGCCGCTCTCTGACATTGGCCAGGATCCTCTGGCTCTGCAGTTCTTCGTAAGATTGGGAGCTGGGACTGGACTTTTTCCCCCTCTTCCCTGGGTTGGGGCTGCCATCTTCGCTGGACTTCTTACTGTATCTTCTCTTCCTGCCAAATCTCTTTGGCTGCCTTTCCAGCTCCTCTTCACTGGTCCCCAAGCTATCCACAGGGGAAACAGGAGAACTGGAGCTTTCTTCCATGCTTTCTGCAAGAAGGGGAGGGGAAGAGCCTTTCCCCCCCTCCTTATGTTATGTGAGTGTGTGTGTGTCTTAAATGTGCTTTAAATTCCTGAGACAGATCCTTTGGAAAAACAGGAGGACTCTTTTTCTCTTTTTTTTTTCCTTTTTTTTTTTTTTTTTGCTGACCAAACGTTTTCCAGGTTGCTTGAAGGGCTCTTATTTCAAGGACCGAGGTTGTGTAAAAAAATTGAGGTCTTGGAGAGAGGAAGTTATTCTAACTTTTTGGAAACTTTAGCTGAGCTCAGTTGCTAAATAGTTGTCAGAAGTGAGGGAGGTGCGGGGCTCCCTCCTGATTGGCCGGCCAGGTCGGTGGGAGGAAGGCTTTTCCCCCGCTAAACTTTCACAGTTTTATGTTACACTTAACTAAAATCTTGGGAATGCACCTCGAATCAAAGATAGCTGGCGAACGCCACTCCCAGCCCCCGGGGATGCTGGGTTTGCAGCACCCCTCCGGGATAACCCCCGGGGTTTTTGGGGTCCCGCTCCCAGCTCCGTGGCCAGGCTGCAGAGATTCTGGGGTGCAGAGGCAGCCAGCCCCCCACACATGAGAGTGTGCCCCGTTTCTATGGAATGGGGCCCTGTTTCCCAGCCCCTGGTGCTGGGGGTGCTGCAAACCCCCTGTGCCACAGGGATGGCGTGGGGACCTGCCTCCCCATCCCACAGGGTGACCTTGGAGAGGCAGAACTTCCCCGGGGCACGCTAAGTTTGGGAATGGTGGAGATTTGGGGAGAGAAGGGCTAAGCTTCTACTTGTGGGGGCAAAAACTCCTCCTGGACAACCTCAAAATATAGATCAGCTGGAAAGCAGCTAATAGTTCATGGAAACCCCCATGGAGAGGACCTTGGAGAAGCAACACTGGCTATTCGTTGCCATTTGCTCCCAGCTTTCCCCCCGTTCCACAGTACATTTTAGGGAATCAGCAGCTAAGGTAGGTAACAGGACATTTTTTCCTCCTCCAGAATATCCCGCTGCTGAACTTGTGGTATCTCAGCACATAAAAACTGTGATAGCGGGATTTCTGCTCTATCCAACAGAAGACAACAGGTCTCTTTTTTCCTCTCCATCACGCCGTGGGGGGAAATGTGGGAAAACTCTGCTTGCTTCTGTGGAGCTAAGGCAGAGAAAAAATCAGATTTGGACCTCTGACTTCAGTCACAGCCCAAATTGCAGGAACAGATGCATTCCTGAGCGGCAAAGATCATGTTTTCAGTACGGAGCAGGGAAATAAAATAGAACAATAATAATAATAAAAAAGAAATAAGACAAAAGAAACTCGTAAAATGTCAATGTTGTATCAGAAGAATTCGTTTAGAGTGGATTTCTTTACAAAGTTTTCCAGTAGGTATCAACACTCATTAACGGAAAAAAATAATGTCTGGTTTGATTGGAAAGTGTTCCTTGGTAGGAGAAGGAATTTTTGGCTTGCCTGGGGCTGGCTGCACTGCTGGTAGGTAATGTTTATAGTGGAAAGCCTTCCCCAGGCAGCCCCCGCGGAGAGCCTGTGTTTGCTTTCCGAAGGAAAGGTTTTCAGGTGCAGCACAGAAGTCGGAAAGCGAGGCCATTCTGCAAATAGATTTTTAATCCAATTTAAGGCCCCGGTGGGCCGGGCAGGGCCGGGTGCTGCTCCCACTCACACCCCAAATCCCCCTTCCAGAAGGGTTTGGGGGTCTCCAAAACCTGGAGTTCCATGAGTGCAAGTGGGCTGGGATGGTGCCTACCACGGACCTCAAAGCTGATGCCGCCCCTTGTGAGGCGAATTTGGTTTGTTCTGGGGTTATTTAGGAGCCTCCCGAGTGCCTGGGATCCTTCCCAAGTATTGAGGGAAGCCATCACTGGAGACTGGAGGGGCACCATTCCTGCTTTTCCCAGCAAACAGGTTCCCAGCTCATGGCACCGCGTTTTGGGGATGAGGTGCTGTGGGTTTGAAGGGATTCATGGAGCACGGGAGGGCAGGGGGGATGCAGGGATTCATGGAGGGCAGGGGGATGCAGGGATTGATGGAGTACAGGAGGGCAGGGGAATGCAGGGATTGATGGAGCACAGGAGGGCAGGGGGATGCAGGGATTGATGGAGCACAGGAGGGCAGGGGGATGCAGGGATTGATGGAGCACAGGAGGGCAGGGGGGATGCAGGGATTGATGGAGCACAGGAGGGCAGGGGGATACAGGGATTGATGGAGCACAGGAGGATGGAGGGATGCAGGGCTGAGTTCCTGGGGTGCCCTGCCCAAAAGGGCTGCAGGTGCCCACAGGGAGGGAGCAGAGATGTTTTGGGCTGTGTTTGAGAGCTCCAGGAGGATGGGAAGATGATCCCAGCTGGTGAGGAGGGTGAGTGGAGCTGCTGGTTGTGCCTCTCCTCTCTCCCTGCTCTGCCAACGTTTATTTCCCAGCTTTTTATGGCCCTGCCATGACCACCAAAAGCGGGGCTTGTTCTCCCAGAGCGTGAGGTGTTTCCATGGGGTGGGATTCGATCCTACAAGTGACAGAGAACTTCTGGGACTGGACTGTGTGGATGGATCTCAACATGCCCAGTTCTCAGCTGGCACGGGGTGTTTGGGATAATCCCATACAAACACGGCAACAGCTCCTGGGCATTTCACTGGAGCCATGCTGGGAAAAAGCTGTGGCCACGTGGCGTGATCCTGGTCTGGGATGTGCCTCTCCATGCTGCACAGCGGCAGCAGCAGAGCAGCCCCGTGCTCCTCTGGGTTAAGCAGCTAATATTAAGTAAATAAATTAAATAAAAACCTGCCTTGCTTCAGCAAACGAGACCGAAGGAGTGTTTGCAGGACCGAGGCAGGATTTCCCCCTGAGGGAATTGCTGCTGTGCATAACCTCTAAACGTGCAAAGCCTTTTAGTATCAGGCAGGCTTCATTAGGGGAAATTTATGGTGGGATTTGGCCGTGGGGTAATTATGGAGTCTCTGAGCCCGGCTCCGGCGAGCATCACTGCAGAGCTGCTCTGTGTGTGTGTCTGGACCCTCCACTGCCAGCACTAAGTCCCGCGGTGACAATCCCGCAAATATCTGCCCTGGAGCAGAGCAAAGGTGCTGGACCAGCCCCGGCTGAAATGTGACCCGGCTTTCCTGCAGGAAAGGGGAGTTTGGGGAGGTTTGTGAGGGAAGCAGCACCAAGGAGCCGCTGCCGAAGCGGGCTGGGCTGGATCCATCCTTCCTCCCGCCAAGGTGGGAGAGGAATAAAAAATGTGGAATAAACAATTCCACTAAAATTACATTTTTATGTTGCATTTTTATTCCCGTGGCTCGGGAATAAAAAATGCAACATAAAATAGTAATTTTAGCGGAATTGTAATGCCCTGTTTGAATGTGACACTCACTATCATGTTGTTCCCCTGCCTTTACCAGGCTCACAGATCTTTGTGTTAGCGGGCAATAATGAGTGTGGATCGGGATTTGGGGTCAGTGCTTGTTCTCCGTAGGAAACCTGTGGTCCAGATGTCCCCTGGGCAAGGTTGGCCAGAAAATCACCCTCTGGCATCCCTGTGTTGAAGAGGAGAAGGTTTGGATTTTTGCCTCCTATCACCCCTCCCTCTGCTTGTCGTGGGGAGCAGGAAAAGATTGGATGCCCTGACAGTGCAGGTAATATCCTTTCAGTACATCCACACCAATTTTTGGAGCAAACTGGAGGAAAAGCAGACGCTGTTGTGCTTTTTGCCTCCCTCCTGCTACAGAGCAGAGAGGATAGCGTCCCTTCTCCTTCCAGAAACACCCCGCTCCCAAATTTCACCCAGCACCCAACCACCTCTACTGGGTCCCTCAGCTTGGTGCTTGAGGAGCCTGGAAATAGGGATCTTGCTCTCTCTTTGCATGAGGCTGCAGGAAAAAAAGGCAAGGGGAGGGCTTGGAGATTTTCCCAGTGGATGTCTCTTTCTCCCAGACCTGATTAAGCTGATTCACTGTTCCCCTCCTTTTTTTAGAGGTTAATTCCTCAGTGCTTGTGGAGCCACCCGGCGTGGGCACCTTCCCCTGCTGTCTTGGGACTGTCCCTGCTCCTTGTGGTGCCTGGCTTTGTTCTCTCCTGCCCCGTGTCCTCCAACAGAGCCCTCCCCCGGTGGTGACAAGTTCATAATCAAAAGCAAAGCAGATAAAGGGGCGGGAGGTGCGGGCAGCGGGGCTTTTAGGGATGAGACGCTCGGGGCGGAGCGCGCTCCCAAAGAAATTGGATCCGCTCCGGCCGGAGCTCTGTGCAGGAATGTACATCTGTTTCTGAACTGTTACCAGCTGATGTGCCCGCTCTGTTCCCCTCTGCTTCCTCCCCTTTCCAAAGCCCCGGAGCAGCGGGGCCAGCAGATCCACCTGGATCCCTCAGCTTGGTGCTTGAGGAGACTGGAAATAGGGAGCTTGCTTTCTCTTTGCAGGAGGCTGCAGGAAAAAAAAAAAAGGCAAGGGCAGGACTTGGAGATTTTCTCAGTGGATGACTCTTTCTCCCAGGAAATGCCCACAAGCCCTTTGTCCATCTCCTTTATGAAGGTGGCAGCACTATCCAAGCTTTGACCAAGCCAGGTGTGAATTTAAAGGGTCATCCTGGAGAAGAGAAGGCTCCAGGGAGACCTTAGAACCTCTTCCAGGGCCTGAAGAGGCTCCAGGGGAGCTGGAGAGGGACTGGGGACAAGGGACTGAGGGGACAGGACACAGGGAAAGGCTTCAAACTGCCATGGGTAGGTTTGGATGGGATACTGGGGAGAAATCCTTGCCTGCAAAGGTGATGAGGCCCAGAGAAGCTGTGGCTGCCCCACTGGAACATGTCTTGGAGAGGAGAGGTTCTGAGCCCTTTTAACCCCTGTAGGACACATGCAGGTCTTCAAAGTTATGGGTATATTAAAATCAGGCCTGAATTTCTCTGCCTCTGGAATAAGAAGGGAAACCTTCAGTGTCTTCTACAGGTTTTGGGTCGGGATCTCCAGCACGAAGCTGTTGGGGTCCCGTTGCCATCTGCACCAGTGTCAGCAGGACAAGGAGAATTTGGGCCAGACCTAGTTCAGCTTCAAACATGGGGTGCAGTGTGTCAGATCTGATCAGGAATTTCTGGCAAGATGGGAAATCTGTGTAATTCCCCACGTTGGCAGCACTGGGATGGCAGCACTGGGATGGCAGCTAGTGTCCTGCCACAGGAAAGAAACCCAAAGGCAGCAGCGTGGCCCTTGTGGGTTCTATTTTTAATGACAGCACACAGCAGAGAGCAGGGGTGTTCTGGGGAGTAAAACGTGGTGGCTATCACGAGTCCAAAAATAACATTTCTATTTTAGATCGTTTGCCTGAGGCCACTGCTAATTGCAGATCGGAGTGGAACGTCTCCCTGGGAATCCACGGGCAAGAAACTTTATTTTTTCCCCTCTTTTTGGAAGGTGGAATATTAATTGTGGCTGCAGCAGTAGCAACCGTAGCTTAAAAACCTGGGCTAGGAAAAATGAAAATATTGTTTCATGGGCTGGAAAATCAAAGCACGGGAAATATTTCATTCTCCTCACCTTTTCCTCCCCCATTTCCGGCCTTGTTAAATTGGGAAAGAAGGGCTTCCCACTAATATAAAGGTGAATCCAAAGCCAGCCTGGGTGTTCCAACTGCATTCAGGAATGGCTGCAAGGGTCAATCTTCCCTTAATGTTTTTTTGGATTGCAGCACCACCTTCAAGAGGGTCTTGCACCTTCCACTACACCAGGTTGCTTCAAGCCTGTTGTTTGTATTCCTGCATTCCAGTATTTTTGAGGATTAACCAGAATCCTAGAGGTGAGCCAGCCTTGTAGTTAACAGCAGTGTGAGGTGAAAAGATAGAAACAAGGTGCTGGGAAAAACAAAGGAAAGCCCTGGAGTGATTAAGCTGCTGTTGCAATAACTGGTTTTCCTCATGGGCCCAGGGAAGAAGCAAAGTTTTAACTCCTAGGGATGGAATGGAACTGTTGGCTCTGGAATTTGAGCACCAAGGTGCAGCACCTGGCAGGTCAGATGTAGGGGAGAGGGAAGCCAAAACAATCAACCTAGCTGGTATCTCTGCCTGCAAGGGGAAAACTGCTCCCAGGAAGCTGGAGAGCTGGGAGCCATGTTCCCTGCTGGAGCCTACTGGGATTTTGGGAATTGCCACTATTTGGAACAGTCACAATTTTGAACCCTAGGGCCAAACAAAGGAAGATTTGCTGGGGTTTCTCGAGCGGGCAAAACTGAATTTTCCTGGAGAAGATGTTGAAGTTTGTTAAAATCAGTCATTTTCAGGTTCTTTGGCGGGCTATGAACTTCACCTTGGCTCTGGTGAAGGTACCTGAGCGAGCTGCTCAAGGTTTGCAAGGCCTGGAGCTCTCATTTGCCTGCATAAAACCAGGCAACCTCTGCCCTCATGTCTCATCCCACAGCACTGCAATTCCCTTGTAATTTCTTCTTTCCCAGCAGTGAGAACTCCTGCCTTTGGAGTGCTCCTGTTCCCTGTGGGATCATAGAGATGAGACGTGGGTTCCCTGTACCATTGGTTTGGCAATTGGGCTCATCCTCCCTGAATATTCATCTGCTTAAACCAGGGAGCTCCACCTTCTGCCTCAGGGTTTGGGTCCTCTGGGCATTGCTTTCCAGGATTTAAGAAGTTCACCAGTCACCCAGCCCTGGGTGACTGGTGAACTTCTCTCCAAGGAGATAAAGGAAAACCTGATGGGTACAGAGGGGAAAAAATGTTAGTTTCCTTAATAGAGCAACATTTTGTGACATGTGCCAAAATTCCTAGGAAAATATGATTTATTTTGGAAAACCAGGCACCCCGAGTCCTTCACCTCCACGTGTTGCAGTTTAGGTTTCTGCTGCAGCAATGGGCTGGTGCCTTCTGATCAAATTTCTTGGCTACCAACTGATTTGGTTTCACTTTGGTGTTTAATTTGATGCTGAAAGCTTGAAATCTTCCATTTAAGGAAAAAAAAATAATAATTACTGAGTAAGTACACTCACAACATCACAAGGCAGAGCCAAATCTGCTCAGCTGAGAGAGGAAATTATTTTTCTTAGACTGATTAAAACTTCTGCTTTTTTCTTTGTCTTTACCAACACCTGTTTAACTGAGCACCTGAATAAACTTTGAGGAGAAAAGATAGTTTTGTTAAAGGCTCAACCAGACCCCCAAAAGCTCGAGTTCCACTTCTGGGACCCTCAACAAATCCAGGGGAAACCGGGCTTGACATTCCTAGTGAGATCTGGGAAGGAAAAAGCAGGAAAGGCCCATTGTTTCTTTCAAAAACGATTAGGTGGAAGAGCCCCAAGCCAAACAAACAAGTCCTCAAAACTCGAGGCTGTTTGAATTTAAAAGAAGAAACCATAAAAATTAATAAAATGAGCGTGATTGGGTTCAAGCTGCTGTTCCAGAAATATTGAGTGGACTGCCTGTTTTCTCAGGGACAACAAGCCTGTTTGTTGGGATGTCAGGAGCCACAGCACGAAGTCTCCTGGACGAAGGTGTGGCCGTGGACACAGGACCTGGGGAAGCCGGACTGCCGTGAGGGAATGTGTGCATGGCAGCCCAAACACTGGGAATGAAACGATCAGGGAAACAGCTGCACCCCTCAGAGGCACAGGAAGAGCATTCCTGCAGAACATCTGTGGATTTGCATGTGTAGGCTCAGGGAAGATGTCTGGATGAGGCAGCAGGTATGAACCTCCCAGGCCTGCTGCACCCATGACATCCTTCACCCTTCCCATCACATCCCTTGATCATTGTTGTCCTTGAATCCCAGAATGGCTTTGGTTGGAAGGATCTTGGAGGTCCCATCCCACGCCTTCCAGTATCCCAGATGGCTCCAAACCCTGTCCAACCTGGCCTTGGACACTTCCAGGGAGGGAACTTCTGTGGGCACCCAGTGCCAGGGCCTCCTCACCCTCACAGGGAAGAATTTCATCCCAATATCCCATCTAACCCTTTCTGTGTCAGAGTGAGGCCATTCCCCCTTGTCCTGTCACTCCAGGCCCTTGTCCAAATTTCCTCTCTAGATTCCTTACTGGCCTCCTTTAGGTATCCTGAACCTCAGTGGGATTAGCTGGTGGGAAGCAGTGCTCCAGCAGAATTCCTCAGCAGAATTCCTGGCCTCTAATTCCTGTCCCAGCTGCCCACACCCTGCCTGCAGCATCTCCCAGGAGGGGTGGCCTTGAGAAACACTCCTTTGGCTGAAGCTGTGAGGTGCATTCCAGTGCTGGATGCATCCTCATGGTGGGACAGGTTTTGGTCAGGAGGTAGAAGGACAAAATCCTACGTGGTCGGCTTCAAATGTATAAATAAATCACTGCATGAAATTAAAGAGGTGATTGGTGAGATCAAACCTTCTCCAGGAGGTGACCTGGGCAGCAGCTGCAGCCTGTGGATATGGCCTAGGTTCCATGTGTGCCAGCCCTGGAATTAAATACCCCTCCCTGGTAGCCCTCTCCGCCAGGAGGACGAGCAGCCCAACCTGTGCATTTTTGTGCGTTTTAGCTCAAAACATCCTTGAAGTGGCTGCTGGAGGAGGAGAGCTATAAAATATACCTGTCCTCGGCCTGAACCTCCCCCCCAGCTTTTTCATTATCAGTTGAGCTTTGCAATTTGTTGGTTGCTTTTTTTCTTTCTTTTTTTTTTTTTCTGGCATCAATCCGATGGTGAGGTTTCATTTCCTCCTCCTTGGTGCTCTTGGCAAGGCTCGAGTTTGCTGTCGGTTCCACTCTGGGCCCTGTCAGGTGACTCGGGGTCTGATCCACAACCTGCACACTCAGCAGAAAACTTTATGTTGCTCTCAGCAGGCTTTGCAGCGACCTTTAATAATTCCCTCCTTCCAAGGGGGCTGGAGCAGGGGATCCAGTAGGCATTTGTCGTGCCTCGCTCTCCTCAAGGGCCAATAATTCCATGCAATATTTTCGTAGGCCTTTGATCCATCACTGTTGCTTGATGGTGCTTTGAAGCCTTAATAGCGCCCCATATCCCGCACTTATTAAATTCAAATTCTCCAGTCGCATTTCCCTGGAAGATACATAAAAATAACACATGGAGGAAATGGAGCTGGAAGATCCTCTGTATGAGCTGGCTTACATCTCCTGTGTGGGGAAGACACCGAGAGAGAGCTGCCTTTGCACTCGTGACAGAGCCATCTGCACAGTTTTCAGGGAGTGGGGAATATCTGAAAAAGCAATAATAGGCTCAGGGAGCCGTGAGCCAGCTTCAAAGCCTGATTTCCAGGATGCTGCTGGGCAGCCTTTCATTTAGAGGGAATTAGAGTTGGAGGCACTTCACTGCACAGAATGCCCTGGGCTCTGGAAATGGATGTGTCTGGTGGGCTTTAATGCAGCTCTTCTGGAGTTCTTCGTGGCAGATATTTCAGGGTTGGGATAAAGGTGCCATGGAGGGCTCTGGAATCAAGTTGGACTCAAGGATCTTGAGGCCTTTTCCAACCTAAATGATTCTGTCTCGTTGGAGAGGGAATGGTAAAGCAGTGGGATGAGCCACTTACTTGTGGATAGCAGAGAGTGAAGTGGGAGAGGCAACAGATTTTGGGGGGAAACTCGGGTCCAAGCAGGAGGACAAATGATCCCTTAACTATTGGAAGGACTGGGGGAAAAAACCAGGAATGTCTCAAGGATCCTTGATTTACAAAATCCCTTTACATCCTGCTCAAGTGTTACATCCTGCCAATAGCACATTCCACGGTGAATCAGGGAAACACTAGTCCCTCTTGATTTTTGGGACCTCACAAGGAGGCAGGGGGAACATTTCTGATAAATTCCAGCAGAACCACCTGATTTCCATGCAAAGTCCTCCATGAGGACCGAGCGACTCGCAAGCACATGAGTAGCCACCTCCTCAGAGCTCACCTCCATAAAACCATGTTTTCCCTAGAAAACTCTCCTCCCTGTCTGAGCAGGGAAAGCAGCCTGAGGAGAATGGAGACAACTTGGCTGCACCAAAAACAAAAAGGGTGATGAGCAGCTTTGGGTGGGGTGTGATGCTTCCATCAGCTCTGGTGTATCCAGGGCTGGCATTGCCTTGGGAGCTGCGGGATTTGGGTGGCTCACAAAGATCCAGGGTCTCCAGTTCATCACCACACAGGCACAGACAGCACTTCCCAAACCTTTGGCATGGCTGGTGGGACAAATACCTTCTGGTTTATGAGGCAAAGCCCGAATTAGCAGCCAGAGACGTCAGCGTCTCATGGCGGGTTGTGCAACCAGAGCACTGATATTTTGTAATTAGTGTTGCTCCCTGTTTTATATTTCTTTTCTTAAAGTGGGGTTTAATATTTTCACGGGGAGCACATGGTGAAAAACTGATTCAGAAAGCAAATAATAATAATAATAATAATAATAATAATAAAAAATTGGTTGCAAATAGACACCTTGTTTTCAAGGAAGCTGAGAACTTCCTAAAGGAAGTTTTCAGAAGCGTGGAAATTTCTCTTTGGTGGAAAGCAGAAGTTTGATGCAGCAGGGACGCTACAAGTGTTACAAAAGATCAATCTTCAGCCGTGACCTTGCTGACATGAGAATTTTGAAAGCCCCAAAGTGTGACTGCTCTACTTTGTGCAAAAACACTTCTGGGGATGAGGCCTAAGGGAGGTTTGGTGGTGCCTTGGCAAACATAGAAACACAACGGGCAGCTGAGGATGCGTGGGCCGCTGGAGGAGATAGCTTTCATGTGCTGTCTCGTGATGATGGGAACCTGCTGGTGGAAAAATGGACCTCTAAGTGACAATTTTGGGTCAGCCAGCCAGATGTGCTCAGTGTGTGTGTGCTGAACCCCGACACCCCCAGACCTTGGGCACATCTCAGTGTTGGCGCCGTCGTTGTGCTGTGGGACAGACTGAATGCGGCGGATGGAGATGGGGTGGGGTTTTTCTCCATTCCAATGCATGTTCCCAGCACTTCTCCCAGCTCCATTCCCAGGAGTGCTGCCCCTGTGGGGAATGGGGAGCACCAGCTCCCGGTGAGCCCTGCAGGAGCCGGGCGAGGCCGGCGCAGAGCGATTTGCGAGCAAACATCTGCCGGGCACGGAGCACACTTGGAGATAAATCCCAAAAGCGGAGCGGAGCAGACATGTGATGAAATCCTTGCAGGCAGAGGGGAGGGGGAGGGGGCCAGCCATCCTACGTGTCCCAATATTTTCATTATAGAACCCAGCGTATCAGTAACACGCACACGTGAAGCTGTGGGAATGCCGGGCCTGTGGCCGTGCCATATGTTTTAAATATCATCGAGCAGGCCGGTTTTGGGGGTATATTTGATATCCCGGCTGGTGTCACCGGGACTGGACGAGCGATTCATATGGAATATGAATTGGCCTTGAGCTCGGTCTCATCACTGACCCAAGGAGGGTTTTGCAAAAGGCATTTCTAACCTGAGGAGCGATAGGCTTGGTCTTGCACCGCGGGAGGAGGGCGGGCGGACTCTTGACCTAGATTCAAATCTCTGGGGTTAAAATTCAAGAGGCTGTTGGATAGCAGGGACCAAAACATGTCGCTGATAAGATTTGTTCTCTCTCTTTTTTTTTTTCCTTTTTTAAAAAATGTTTTTGCTGGAAAATACACCTCACACAAAAATCCTGACTGCTGTTTCTTACAAGTTGCAGTTTTCAATATTTTCTCTTCAGTGTTTCTCACCATGAGAAAGTAATGAAATGTAGATATGTCTACATTTTTAATTTGGAAATTAATGTGAAACTCCCAGTTTCTTTCAGGTCCCCCGGATTCTTTTTGGGGAACAATTAAATATGGAAGAAATCTTACTTCTCGTATTTTTATGTCTTCTTTAAAAGAACCCTATCCAAATCTTCATTTCGAAATAGTCACATAAAAGTCTCCCAAGTTTAGGAGAAAATCAGAGAAATATTTCTGAGGACAAATTCTTTAATTCCTTTACTCTGTTCCCTTTTGCTTTTCCTTTGGGAAGGTCTCCCTGTCAGCAGAAAGGGGATAAAACAGAGAAAATCAGGGAGCGGAAAAAATACATTAAAGATATATTTAAACTATATTATCAAGCCATTTGTGGTTCTCTCCCTTTTTTTTTTACTTTTTGAGGAAAGGAAGGATGAATGATCTTGGGAGGGGGGTAGTGCATGACAGATCCTTTTCCCTCTTACCCCCACTCTTGGCAAGGAAACGGAGTTCACGGCGAGCTGCAGAGGAAAGCACTGTTCTAGGGGAATTTTTGGGGGTGGGAAAACTCGGCTCCCATGTCTGGGCAGACCTGGTGTCTCTTTGCAAGACGTGGGCTGGGACCCGAACATCTCGCAGGGCTCCTTCCTGTTCCCACGTCCGTGCCAGGAGCCGGGCTGGGTGGGAGGATTTCGGATAAGGCGCCCTGGGAAGCCAGGATCCAGCAGGGGGATGGAGCTCCCTGTGAGAGCCCACCTGGATCTGAAGCTCCAGCAAATCCAGCCTGGATCTGTGCTGTGCTTGGCAGGTCTGGGTGCTGGGAACTGCAAGGTGCTGCTCTTACGGACACTTTGCTGGCTACAGAGGGAGTTTGGGGTCACCATGTGAATCCTGGGTGTGAAAGATGTATTTTCCCCCAAGGGAAGCCTGTTGGCTCCCAGGTTTGTTTTGGGACGGGCAGGATTCACTCATGGGTGCAGTCAAGATTTGCTGTTTCCCTGAGCCTCTCCTTCTTTTCCTATCAGCTTCTGCTCAGGGAAATCAGTGCAAGGGAATGAGGGAGTGGATTTGTGTGACTGTAGCTCAGCCTGCAAAAATTACGTTGCCAGTGACGCAGAACCAAAATGCAGGAAAAAAAAAATCACCCCTCACCCTGATTTTTAACCCTCTGTATCAGTTGGTTGTGGTCATTTGCTGCTAGCTCTTTTTGCTGTCACATCTTGCATTTTGCCTCCCAGGTTCCTGTTGGGCGCAGAGGCAGAACATGTGGGCACAGCTGGAGGAACGTGGGATGGACCAAACCCTGCTGGTCTGGTGAAAATTCAGGCTTGGCCTCCTGGGAGCCATTAGAGCTCATCACTGATTTAATCCAGAACTTTAATGCCAGAAGGGACTGTTTGATCTCTTGGACCTGGAGAACTTTGGTGAGACAACTCACTGAGGTGTTTGCCTAAAATTTGTCACTCCCTACGTCTTCCTTTTCATCTTTACCTACTTTTTTTTATTTCCCCCTTCATTATTTTTCCTTTCAATCCCCTAAGGAAGGTCCCTAGCAAAGAGCAGCCTCCCTGCCAGGCTGGACGTGTCTCACCCAGCCCCATCCTGAGCTGCTCAGCCCGTGGCAGCCTTTCAGTCCACTGACCCAGTGTGACAAGAGCAGTGCTGGCTCCTTCCCTGCAGTGACTCATAAGGACAAGTTATTAAGGTATTAAGTCCCAGGATGGGGGCCAAGAGGGTTCAGACACCGCCTGCACCACTGTTGCTGTCTCCATACTTCTCTGGGCCGTGTTTACAGATCAGCTGGAAATTTCCTAAATAAGTTGATTCTATCCATCAACAAATCCCCTTTGGATAATGCACATTTCGTGGCAGTTTCCAGTTTTCTGCCTACAGGAGGATATAAAAACTCCTTTTGTTATAATATAGCCTCCTTGGCAGCTTGTAACTCAGTGGGAAAGGCTCTGGATTCCTGGAGGAGCACACTGTGTCAGCGATTTTGGGGATTTCAGGCAGAGGGAGGCCTCACTGGGGAAAAAAAAAAGGAAAGCCCGAGCAAAACTGTGCTCTCCTTTTGAGATGAATGGGTAAAAATTAGGTTGGAGATAAAAAGAGTGTGAGTAAGGGGTGTAAAAAGATGTTCTTGTCTTGGGAAATCCAGTGGGATTTTGCAGGAAGCGGGAATTTGCACTGGATGTGTGTCAGTCAGATTTCATCCCAGAATGGAAACTCGAGGGAGCAAAGGCTTCCATGAACATTTTCCCCAGGGATTTTGTCACCTGAGCAAGGTGGTGGCAGCAATTCCTCCATCCCTGAGTGGGTGCATCCCAAAGGGAGATGCTGAGGAGCATCCAGAACTTGGGGTGGGATGACTTCCATGGAGATTTCCATGGTCTCCAGTGGTGTATCCAGCCAAGACTTCTTCCAAGAGTTTCCCATTCTTCTTTTTCCCAAAGAACATTTGCATTTCCAATGCCGTTTTGTTTTTGTTTTGGGTTTTTTTCTTTTTTTCTGAATTCAGCTGATCCAATCTAACAGAACATTCAAATAGGGATAAGTTCCCTGGTGAAGTCAATTCCCTTCATCCAATGATTTTTTTTGCATTATCAAAAGTGTTTTTCTGGAAGGGGTCTCTTTTCCCTAGAAATTTGAGTTCATCTGGAAAAAATGCCTCCAAAGGTGGGCAGAGGATGTAAAATTTTTTTAAAATTTAAAACCTTCCTTGCAAATTTATAATTTTCACTGGAAATCTAACCCTCACAAAGTATGGACTTGGGGAAGAAAATTCTGACTGGGAGAATTTTGTGTCTTTCTCTTTTTCTTTTTCTTTCTTTCTGCCTGTTTTTTTATTTTTTTTTTATTTTTTTATTTTTTGTTTACTTTTCCCCTTATCTTTTCATTATTCTTTCTCCTTTCTCTTCCTCTCTTCATTTTTTTTTAATTTTAAATTTTAAATTTACACAGAGCACTGTTCTCTGCCTTCTCTCTGCCCACCTCCATAAAAACCCAGAGAGTTCATGTAACCACCTATAAATTGCACTGCCTCATTTTCCTACTGATTTTTCACAGGAATGGCTTAAATTTTAGTGCCTCAAAGGAAAAAAAAATACAATGATACAATGATTTCTTCATCTTCCTTCTTTTGCCTTTTGCTGATCTGCACACAAAAAGTGTCTTTTCAGACCAGTGCTGGAGGTGTTGTGAGTGGCTCCCAATGAAAATACTGCCAAAGCAGGGAAATTTTCATAAAAATTGAATCTGGCAATGTTTTTTTTTTTAAGGTCTTTTGTGTTTTTCTGGAATCTGTGGCTTGTGGGATGGGTGAACCTTGGATGCTCTCAGATATGCAGTAGCTCTTCCCTGTGATCTTTTTAAGTGTGGAAGAGGCAGGTGATCCCTACTCTGAATTTCAAGTTGACAAGGAACTTGAAATGTCATTAAAAGGTGGGAGAAAATCCTGAGGGATGAATTCAGGATGGGTCTTCCCAGCCCCTTGCTCAGGGAAGCAAAAAGCTGAACTCCTTGGGAAAGTGCTCTTACAAGTGCTTTTGGTTTTTTAGCTGCCATATTAAAAATGAAAGAGAAAGATCCTCCAAAATATTTCTTTTTCATAAGGGCCCTTCTGTCAACAACAGAAAAAGATAAATCAAAGGAATATTTCAGGCAGCTGCTTTTAATTAGCCCACGTGACCGGCTGGTGGAGGAATTAAATTAGAGCCGGTCGCTTTCCTTCGGCAGCGGCGAAGGTGAGAGGCCGAGCCCAGGTGTGGGGAGCCTCCCTGGCACTCCAGCACCTCCCAGCTGCCCCCAGTTGGCAATTTGGCATCTGCCTCTCCTCTGCCCAGCCCCGTACCTTGAGCTGGGTTTATCTCCACACGTTTCCTTCCAGCCTTGGCAGAGGGCCGGCGCGGCCCCACCGTCAGCGCTTTTTTGGGGAGATAATTACCCCAGTTCAAAGCCCCCTCAGCCAATCGTGTCCTGCTATTCATGAGAGCTGTTTCATAACGCTGTTTTGAACCCTGTTGGTGGCATAATTAAGATTTAATTAAATACAGGAATAGAAACATGTTGTTCATTTGACCATCTGTGAGTCAATGACTGCGGTGGTTTTCGGAGTTTCTACGCTACATGCTGTTAGTGAGTGTTTCATATTATTTTCCATCTCCCCAACCATACTTGCACGTTCTCGGAGCCACCAAAGAGCCAGAGCAGATATTATGATGTTATTATAATCTTGTGTGGGTGATCATCTCTTTCTACTGCTCTTTGTTATTGATCCTGTCCCTCAAATCAGGCCTCAAGTGTAGCTGGAGCTGCTGGGACCATGGAGAATGGGGATGCTAAAAGAAAGATGGCTCTATCCAAAGATAAAAAGGAAAAGGAGGGGAATTTTGTTGATTTGTTTTGTTGGTGAAACAATAGTAATAACAATAATAATAATAGTATTTTCATATATATTTTTATACATGATAATAATAGTATTTTCTATGTCTTCTACCTCACCTGACACAAAAGCAGCCCAGGACAGACCTGGCAATAATCAAGAACCCAAAGTGTACATCAGGACCACAGAGCGGCGACTCCTCCGACCAAAGCCCAGGAAATGTTGAGCTGATGTGCCCAAATTGTGCATTTTTCAGTTTGACAAAAACTCTTTGTGAGCTGGTGTTGAATATAAGTCACATTTAAATGAAAAGGGTGGGGTTTCCCCTAATTAAAACTGGTTTATTTCTGAAACTTTAGATGGGAAATATTTGGAGTTCAACAAAATATTATGAGGCTAAATTTGGTTAAATGTTGTGTTTTTAAATAGTGTAAAATTCACCCTGAGCCAAAACTGAAACATTTTGTCTCAGATACAATGAAATGTCGTGTTTGATCGGAACATTTCTTTCCCTACTGTTTGCTGGCCTAAGGGGTGAAAGTAAAAGAAGTTTAACTCAAACAATATTGATGCCTTCTTGGATTTTTCTTGGGGAGGGAGTAAGAGGTGTGTCAACCACCCAGCCCCAAAATAAATGCTTTACAAAGCTCGTGCTGAAGCACCCAAGAAAGCATGGCAGAATTTCGTCTTTGTTCCTCTTGATTCCCTGTTTTACACTGCCAAATTAATCTACTTTTTTCATCACATACTGCTTCAAAAATCAGAATTTTAGTGCAATAATTCCTTTTTCTGATTGTTTTTTTGTTTGTTTGTTTTCACTCTCGTTTTTGGGTTTCTGCTTCGGGGCACACATGAGGGTGACCAGTCAGGCTAGCAACAGTAACAGATACTTCCAAATATTTAAAAAAATGTTTGGGGAAATGAACCGTTTCTGAAATTGGGAGGGAAGTAAGTGGGAAAAACACTGATGGTTTATTTCAGACTCAATAGGAGTGGATCCATGTTCTTTCTTAATAGAGAAGTTTGGGTTGAAGTTCTGTGGTATTCTTCCTAATGATGCTCCACGAGTACGTAAAGCACACAACTGTGACATCTCCTCTGCCTCTTAATTTATCTCATTTCCATGAATTTTCAGAGCTCCAGGAATCATTGTTATCTGCCATCTTCCTCCACCTCGTTCCAGCCTCTCCTTAAATGGGAGGTGTAGAGGGATCATGGTGTTCCAAAGGGACATTTTGGTCCCCACCATCACTGAATGGTGACACCACCCAGTGACCCCAGCTTCCAAACCAATCCCACTCTTCTCCTCCTCTAGTGTATCCCAACCATCTCTGGCTCTGTTGCAGTTCTTTGTGCCTTTATCATCATCCAGGACACATCATGGATGGCCCATGGCTTTCCAGGCCATCAGCAGGTTTTGGGAAAACATGATGGGGTGTTCCAGGGAGCTGCGTGAAGGGGCTGAGAGAAGGCCCTAAGGCAGCAAGGAATTGGTTTCATTCTTATAGATAATCTCATCCCAATTTTAATGGTGTTTGGAAGTCCCTGCTGGGCTCAGTCCCACTCTGTGGCAAGCCCTGAGATTTGGCAGGTGCTGGGACAGCAGGAGTTTCAAAATGTTTTGCAATCTGTCTCTGCTCCCGTTGAAATTGCTGCCTTGGAAAAATCCCACTTTTGTTTCAACTAGTTGCCCTAAAAAATGAGCGGAAAGGGCTCATTTTGCCCACAGTGAGCGGCCCTGGCCGATGGGACAATGATGGGGCATTGCTCATCCCCAGCCTCGATTTCCAGCAGCCGGGAATTTGGCTCGGCACCGGAGCCGAATGGAGCCACCGGCCCCGTGCTGGGATGGGGATGGACAGGATCCAAGGGGCTCCGACCTTCCCAGCCCCACAGGCTTCTCCTCTGCTCCAAAGCTCCCCGGGATTGAGCAAAACTCTGGGAAATGCAGAAGAAGCTCATAAACACCTGAAATCCTTTTCAAAGGGCACCAAGAGAAATTTATCGCTCACTGAGAGCTGTAATTTATTCCAAGTGCTCGGTCTGTGATTTGAATATTATTTGACTTTGGAACATCTTTTCCTTTTAAAAAAACCCTGAATGCACACAGTGCATGGATATTTCTTGTCCTCAAAGTGGAGCTGAGCTGCATTCTTGCCATCCCTTTAACTCATCCCTGACACGGTGTATTTACAACAAAAAACACACATCCAGCACGTGTAGCTGCAAAACAGAATTCCCTCTGGGAGAATTTGCCTCTGGACAGATGCGGTTCAGGTCACCTTTCTGTCTGACAGAACAGATGAGCTCCGGCAGCCCAACTTCCATAGGCAAGGAATGATGAGAGGCAGAAACGGGACCTGCGTTATTCAGATTTTCACCCTTTCCCAGTTGCTCTAAGAAATGGCCATTTTTAAAAATTTCCATTTCCCCCAGCAAAACTACATTTTCTGTGTAAAAGAATGTTTGTCTTTGCCCTGCATTTTGCCCTGCATTTTGAATGCAAAATTAGGACTGTAAAATCAGAAAAACACCATTGGTTATAAGCAAAAGTCTACTCAGTTTTTATGAAACATTTTTAGTGTGCCATAAAATCAGCATTTGGCTTCTAAAAACCCAGATATTGTCGAGGAAAACTTTGCATTAATATTGGGATGGGTACATCTAATTTCATTTTTTAAAAAATCTAATTTTTTTATAAATCTAATTAGACTTTAAAGTGGAATTCTAATTAGGCTTAGAATTCTAATTAGACTTAGAATTATGATTAGACTTGGACTTAGAATTATAATTGTACTTGGACCTAGAATTGGAATTCTAATTAGACTTAAAATTCTGATTAGGCTTGGACATACATTTATACTTGGACTTACAATTCTGATTGGACTTGGACATAGAATTATAATTAGACCTGGATTTAGGATTGTAATTAGATTTAGAATTCTGATTAGATGTGGATGTAAAATTATAATTTGACTTACAATTCTGATTAGATTTGGACTTAGAATTCTAATTAGACCTGGACTTAGAGTTAACGTTCTAACCAGCCACTGGAATAGGAAAGCTGACGGACATTTCCCTTGCAGTTTTTAAGCATTTCTGAAGTTGTAACTTCAGCTCTGACCTAGTGGAGGGAAATGTTTGAGCTTGGCTTTATTTAAGGTCCTGCTTAACCCCTCTCTGGGTGTGGAGGGTGTAAAGATCCCACAAGCTCTGGTTCTGAGGTGGCCGAGGCCTCGCTGAGGTTTTTCTCTCTCTGCACCGAGATTCCCTGAGCTTGTGGAGCTGCTCGGAGGGAATAGATCCCTGCAGTATCAGATAATTCCTGGGAACTGGGCTCAGTTGCAGCAGTAACGCTTTCCAGGCTCGCGTCTCAGCTACCACCTATCCACAGGGCATCTCCTGAACCTGCCTTGACTCCTCTGCATCGCTTCGAAAAATGCAGGATTTTGGGAGGAACATTCCCTTCCCGATGTTCTTCTCCTCCCTAAGTGGAAATGTCAGTGTTTATTTGCGAGCGGCCGAAGAATGCCGTGGGGTTTTCTCTTTTCCTTTCTTCCCCTCAGGTGTTTTTTTGGCACAGCTACGGTGTGATTTAAGACGAATAAATAAATAAATTTAAAAACAGGCTCAGATACTGAAAGCCCCGCCGGTGTGGCTGTCAGAGGGGGCACACCCGCTCCTCTCCGTTACCGTGTTGCTCTCCCATTTCCCTCTGAACTCTGGCACTCCACATCCCAGGAGAATGGCACAAACAGTGCCTCTATTCCCAGCGAAGGCCGCTGGGTCAGGTACCTCACATCCTGGATCAATAAGGAAGCAAGGCTGGCTTCCCCTGCCCGGGATGGCTGCGAGCGGGGTCTGCTCTTGGAGGCCCATGGAAGATGCCGAGGGATGCTTTGTGCTGGAGGTAGGAGAGCAGGGAGGGAGCCTTGTATGTTTGCTGTCTGTGCAGGAGCTGCTCGCATTCCAGCAGGTTTGCAGCCACGTGCCTGCGTTTATCCAGGCTTTCTCCTGCCCATGGGAAACTTTGGGATCGCAGCAAGCCGTGGGTTAAAGCCTCGTGCCTCTATCTCTGCTGATAAGAGCGTTTCCTGTGTTTAGGCACAGTTTAAACTGAGCTTTCCAGGTGGAATGAAGGGTTATTTGGCCCTGTGTGTTACAATAAAGCTAATTTTCAGAATATCCTGTCCCGTGTCCAAGCCGGCAAAAGCCAGTTCCAGATTCGGGCGTTTTCTGGGATCAAAGAGGGCCCAGCTACGGTCATTACAACAATGTGGGGACTGAACATTTGGGAACAGCAATCCCTGTGCCTGAAACCTGGTTTTATACCTAACATATCGTTTGGGGTAAATTGTCAGAGCAGCAGGTGTGTCACTCCAAGCCTATATTTAATTCGATGCGCAGTGAAACATTTCAGAGTGCTCAGATGTCTTGTAGAGAAAGATGCCGTGAAAGGGCAAAGCGGTTGCATCGGATATGAAATATGAATAAAGGGGGTTTTGTTTTGTCTCTGTCTTCAAGGAAGCAGAGAAAGAAGAGGTCTCCTCCAAGACAAGTATATTTCTATGTTAAAAATAATTTGCCAAGCAGAAGTAAAATGATGCTCCGCAGCAGCGGAACAAAACAAAATTCCTCCATGAGCGTCCCAGTAGAATATATATTTTTTTAATTTAATGGAGTTAATCCTTGTTTGTTTACCTTCTTGATTATATTAACCAGCAAGGTAGTGATTAAAGGCAGGAGTGTAGCTCATGCTAATTATATTTAAAGCCCCTGAACCTGTTTCTTTTTAGTTGGAGATGATTGCAATAAACACACCTGCACTATTTTACAAGCAGGCTCGGCCCTGGCTTGGGGTGCCAGGAAAGGCCAGGATTTAACCCTGCTTGGCAGTGTCCTCATACAAAGTGGGGTTTTTTCCAAGGAAAATCTGGGAATTGCGGCATGGAGGGACTGGAATGAGTCGCTGGGCAGGTCTTGATTGAAAATAAAATGTATTAAACACTGATTAAATTCACTGTATCCTTCAGCAGGTAAGGCAGAGGTTAAATGTGCTCCTGTGTGAACGTTCATGGGTGTGTTGGTCAACATCAAGTGGCTCTGCAGGACCCGTTCTGGTCTTAGCCTAAACCAGTACAAACCATTGCCCCTCCTGGTTTATACAGGAGCTGGCTGCCTTAATCGTGGAGCACAGAAATATTCTCATAAAAAGTAAATTTCCCCTTTAGAGTGCCGGGTTTGGGTTAATATGTGGGGGTTTCAAACAGAAATAAGGATCACAGAAGTTAATTCACCGCGGCAGAGTGGTTTGGGGAGATAACATCTTCTATTCCTGCTGTTTAATTAAACCCAGATTTCTATTTGCTGTACCTTTTAATTAAAGAGGAATAAGATATTTGCCCTCCTAAGGCATCTGGTTGATTTTATGAAATGGGGGGTTTGGGGTTTTTTTGTTGTTTTACTTTCTAGTTTGAGATGGAAATGCACCACTCTGCTGCAGCACATATTTTACTGAGGGGAGGTAAGGCAGCTTTTCCTCAGCTCTGGAGGCTGGGAGACAGCC
The DNA here is from genome assembly GCF_027887145.1 of Ammospiza caudacuta. Taxonomy (NCBI): domain Eukaryota; kingdom Metazoa; phylum Chordata; class Aves; order Passeriformes; family Passerellidae; genus Ammospiza; species Ammospiza caudacuta. Next base: position 7,130,910 of record NC_080600.1, on the reverse strand, counting down.
ACAACCATGAAATTCCCCTCCGGATTCGAGCTGATCTGCTCACAAAGCAAGGAGGAAAAAAAAAAAAGTCCTCCCTGCAGCTGTGAACTTGAGCTAGGAATAAGTAGCAAGGTAGCAGATATCACAAAGCAGAAGAAGTAGGAAAAAAAATCAAGTAAGGCAAAAAACCACCTCTCTTGCTATTTATTCAGGGGCTTAAATTTATTTAAGCAGTGAGAGTATTTTTAATAAGTACTTATTTTGTGTTCATATGGTAGTGAGGAATTAAAATAAATTCCCTGAATGCTTTTTAAATGTGGTTTTTAAGCTGCTTTTTACTGCTTGGAAAAGATCAGTATTTATATTATTATGAATTTGATCTCACTATTTGTGCTAAACACCTTTAGAAAAGAGGCTGCTGGGCACTTCCATGTTTAATTTTATGAAATCTCTCAAAAGTTAAGGGCAGCCTCAAAATAAGATCAGATCTCTTCAGATTTCACTTGAATGTTTCACGTTATGTTTGTAGGGCACGATTCTTCCTCCACATTATTTAAAATACCTTGAAAGCCGATAATTTCTGATTATTATTTTTTCAATTTATATCGGCAAAACTTCCAAGGCTTTTTCAGCTTCTTCCGCCAATTTGATTTCACAGTTTTGTGGGACTGCAGAGTTGTTATTGATTTTTAACACCCTCAATTCGCTGGGAAGGTACCAACCACGTATTACTTTCATTTTCCAGAGTGGTTGAGTTCCAGCCCTGGCTCGGAGTCGTGTGTTTTCCTGATGTTTTACCCCAAGGAGAACGGTTTGGCTGTGGAAGAGCAGCACCAGGAACGCTTCACAAAGATGTAAGAGCCGGGAGAAAAATATAATGTGGAAAAAGGAGAATTGAGTTATTGAGAGGGCTTTTTTTTTTTTTCTGTTTTTTTGTTTGGCTGGGGGATTTTTCACCCCCTGGAAGCAGATCCATCACTCTGCTGGGGCAGTGTAATGTTTCTGAGCCTGAAATTCCTGTCACGATGTGGCAGAAATCCTACCCCGGGGTGTCAGAAGGAGAGTTGGATAGTGTCTGTTGGAAACATACTGATAATATGGAATTACCTTCCTGGAAAAGGTGGATTTAGGAGTGCAGCACGTATTCCTACAGCAGAGAGGAAAACTGATAAGCTGCTCCCTGTAAGGTGTTGATCCATCCCAACACAGGAGTTTATCCTCTGTGCTAATTGCACCCTCATGTCAGCTCTGCCTAATTTAAGTGTAAGCCAGGCTTCTATTTAAACATGTGCTTTGTCACTTCCCTGGCCTGATAAAGTGGGATTAAATGCTGCAAATCTGCCCGTTGGATGTGCAAAAAACAGTGCAAGGGCTCCTTCCAGCTGGGAAGTTCTGCCTTGTCTTGCTGCATCACCCAAAATGCTTGGATGGGTGGTGTGCACCTCCTCAGGAGGGGGAAATTATGGAATGGAGGGAATAAATGCAGTACCAGAAGTGTCTGTGATGTTTCAAACAGCACCAGGAGAGAGGTGCTGGCTGGAGAGCGTCTGCGAGCCGAAAACCTTGGGAGCCACAGGCCAGAATTCCAGGTACCCGAACAACAGCAGAGTTGGATGCTTGTTGGAAAGCAGATCTGGGATTACGTCCCTGCCTGGCCCTGGTGCTGTAACCTCCAGAAGTGGCTGCTCCAGTTCATATAATTTCATTTTCCCCCAGAGAGCCGCGCACCGTGGGCCGGGGAAAGCTCTCCGGTGGGGGAGCGGGAACAACGCGCTCCCTTCTCAGCAGCTCGCTTTGCAAAATGCCCTGCCTGGGATTCCCAGCTGGAGCCACGAGCTGGGAATGGGGTTTGGGTAAATCCCTCAGTGGGACTTGTTGCTGGAAGGGCAGAGAGAGGGGAACCTGCTGGGCAGGGCAGCGGAGAGGCTGCAAGGACAGGCCCACCAGGCCAATGTCACCTCATGAGGGATAACAATTCCTGATCTCCGTATGTAAGGCTTTATTATTCCCTCTTTTTCCAGGAGACTGGGACATGAGTGCACCCCAAAGAGCCAAAACCTGGGGTTGCCCTTCCCATTGCTCCATTTCCAGCAGTGTCTGACGGGAACGGCCTGGGCTAAAATTTTCCATGCTCAGTGTCTGCCTCAGCCTGATCATGTTTGGAAAGGGCTTTTGGAGGAGATGGCTTAGCCATCCCTGGGAGCGGGATCAGAGAAAGAGGCATCTCGCCATGGCGCGAGCACTTCCAAGATGAGCGCAGAGGGAATGCTGTGCTGCTTCCTGAGGGTGTTTGGGACCAGTGGATGCTCTGCCTGGAGGCTTTTTGTGCCAGCTCGTGGCATCTCGGCTCCCTCAGGGAAGTATTTCAGAGCATTCAGGCCCTGCAGAGGAGGGCATTGTAAGGGTAAATTTTTTTTATTGTTATTATTATTTTTTCTATCATTCTCTTTCTCTATGCAAGGTGTATAAACAGGACATGGATAGATGCATAAAAACGGCTTCAGAAGGATAAAACACAAGGGTTTGGGGTGAGGAGGCATAAAACATGATCCAAGTGCAGGATGGATAGCTGTGCACAGCCTTTACATGCAGTTTTTGCAGCAGATGTTTCTGTTCACTCCGCTCCCCGAGGTGATGATCTGCTTTCCCGGGGCTGAGCTGGAGCAGGGATGCTGCCAGGAGCCGTCCTCTGCCTTCGGAAAGGCGAGATTGTTATCCTGAACCACGAGAGGGCACTGCCTGCAGCTGGATTCCCCTCAGCTCCAACACCGGCTTGGATAGTGGATGCAAAACATTATCTCCTCTTATTCCCGTCCCCCTCTCCTGGCAAGGAATTCTCTTTGAGATTGGAATCGCTTTGGCGCTGGAGTTTCCCTGTTCAGATGCACTCGGGCTCCAGCAAACAGGCTGGGTGGGAGTCATCTAAAATTAGCCATCCTGGTGGAAATTACACTTTGTTCCCACAGAAGGAGCTGATGTGGCTTGGAAGGCTCTTCCCAAGGTTAGGGCTTGCTGGTGGCCCCCACAGCCACATCCTGGGTGCCTACATATGGTTTTGTTGCACATGGGTGCAGTTGGGAAAGCAGAGCTGAGTTGTTGCAACGGGACTCCCACAAGGCATTTAGGAGGCTGAATCAGCTCTGAAAAGCCACGCCAGTGCCTGTTTGCCTCTTTTGCCACCTGTGTAAAGGGACTGTCCTGCTCCAGGGAGCAGCTTTGACCTCGGGGATGGCTGGATCCACTCAGGGAACAGGTTCATTGCTTCCCTGCCACTGTCTGACCCAGGAGCAAACACCTTCTTTGAAAGTGAATGAAGGTTGGGATGAAGTCCCTGCCATCCCACCTGAGGGCACACCACGGTGGTAGCACTCTCCAGGTGAGGGATTTTGGGCATGAGAGGTAGAGAGAAACTTCATTCTTCTCTGCAACAGGAAGGAAATGAGGGAAAGAACACCTGGGAGCTCCTTCATTAGCTGCAATTTTCCCAAATATTCCCATTCCAAACCTTCTCTTTGAGGCCCTCAAAGATCCAGGGCTACCCCTGGATCCCTGGAAGTGCCCAAGGCCAGGCTGGACAGGGCTTGGAGCAGCCTGGGATAGTGGAAGATGTCCCTGCCCATGGAAGGAGGTGGAATGGGATGAGCTTCAAGGTCCCTCCCAACCCAAACCCCCTGCCATGGGCAAGACACCTTCCACTATCCCAGGTGGCTCAGAAATGAAAACTTGCTGTTGTGGGTCTGTGGCCAAAAAAAAAAACCAAACAAACTAGAAAACCAAAGTGTCCTTTCACTCCCAAATTGTCCCTGAAACTACCAACACCTTCTCAAAAGAACAGCTCCCAGTGGGGATGTGATTCCTTTTGTTCCAGGGTTTCCAAGTTGATGGAGAGCCACAGAGTATTGTTCCAGAAAGGGTCAGCAATTTACTTTTGGAAGAAGGAAGGTGTAACAAATAATTCTCACATTTCTTGGCAAGGAGAGCGGCGGGCTGGAAAGGGGGCTCTGTTTGGAATGAGCAATTCTCCTGCTGCTGCTCTCGGGCCCCTCAGCTGCTCCTCAGAGGCTGGAGACCAGGGTAGAACCCCTCAGCACCTCCTGGCACCCTTCCATGGGAGGTTTGACTGTGGAATTGCAGAGGAAGCTGGGCTGAGAAAGACCAGCAAGGTGGAGCCTGACCCTCAAAACAGGTTGGTCATTGGTATTCCCTGTTTGGGAATGTGCTGATGGACTGAGGAGCCTTGGATAGGCCTTCATAAAGTCATCTTAGAGTCTTGATCTGGGGCTGCTGTACAATCAGGTTGTGTGTGTACACCACAGGATTTGTGTAATTTATTCCTGGAATAAAATGTCAGGGTTCAGGATGTCAGATGAAGGAACAGAAAAATGAGGGTAACTATCAGAGAATCTCACTGTGCAGGCCTGTTGGCAGGAGAGTTGTGACCCAAGGAATGTCGCAGACATCTTTTCATGAAAATCCTTTCCTTAATATTTTTTCCTCCTGAAAAGCTGAGAAGCCTCAGGGACAAAATGTAAATAGTGGTTATCTGCTGCTGTGGAATGGAACAGGTGCATCTGTGATTGGTCTCATGTGGATGTTTGGAATTAATGGCCAATCACAGCCCAGCTGGCTCAGACTGTCTGAGCCACAAGCCTTTGTTATCATTCTTTGCTATTCTATTCTTAGCTGGCCTTCTGATGAAACATTTTCTTCTATTCTTTTAGTATAGTTTTAATGTAATATATGTCATAAAATAATAAATCAGCCTTCTGAAACATGGAGTCAGATCCTCGTCTCTTCTCTCATCCTAAGACCCCTGTGAACACCGTCACACAAGGAATGAGCCAGAACTGTGAGGGGAGAGGGGTGGACATGGAGCATATCCACAAAATCCATACTCAGCGGTTCCCCTGGATTGGCACAGAGTGGAAATGTCCTGCACAGAAATCGATTCCCCCTCCTCTTTCTGCCTGGTAGTCCACATCCAGGAGCTGAAGTTCAGTCAGAAAAGGGCAGGGTTGTTCAAGAACAAATGTGTGTCCAGCCCTGGAGCTATTCAGGAATGGCTTTCCTGGAAAAAATCCCTGAAGATCCAATTTGCTTTTGCTCAGTTTAGCAGGAAGGGAGCCATAGCTCCAGGCAGAGAGAGCTGATGCCCTCTTGATTTGCTTTTATTTACATGAAGTTAATGGGACCATCAGACACTGACCTGATTCTGTGGCACGTTCAGCATTTCAGCAGCCAGTTGCATCCAAATGATTTAACATCACCCTAAAAGCAACTCTTGCTTTAGCAATTTGGGATGAGGCACCAGCTGGAAGAGCCTGGCAGACTCCAGGTAGCTTGGGGACGGCAGGCAGAGGTGGTGTCCCCTCAAGGCAGCCCCATTCAGCATAAATCAAATGTGGCTTTGCTGAAGGTGATGGAGTGGAACCAGTGTCTGTCATGGTGAGTGTGAGGAGAAGCATCTTCATCGGTGGCAATAAATGTATCAACCCCTACTCACTGATTCAAGAGGCCAAGGTTAGGGTTTCAGCTCTGAAAGGAATATTATATTTCTGATTTTTACTCCAACCCAAGCCCCAATCCTTCCATAACCTGCTGCAGGGTTTATTGGCTGCTGTTTTTCCAAGCTTGGAGCCGTCGTGGAATTCCAACAGCTTTGTTCCTCAAAGCCCTGCTTTGTGTGATCATCACATTTGTGTGATGATTCCTTGACAGCAGCAGGGATAGGTGGGAGTGACCCCATAACAGGCATACCCTGCCAGCCTGCAGACCCCAGCCCAGCTGACAAATCCTGTGGGAATTCCAAGGTGGTGCTGGTGGGACTGGGCTGTGGGAAGCTCAGCAGATATTTCTGTCCATCCTTGCATTGTTATTTGAGAGTGGAGCACCAGTGGTGGGTGTTTGCACCTCAGGAGGACTTCAGCTTTATGTTCCCTCGTCAGCTGGAGGCACCACGTGGAGGAAAAGCTCTGAAACAGGATAATTCTTCCTGCTCTGTCAATATGATGCTTTTGGTACCAAGGTTTGCTGTCCATCCAAACAAGCAGGTTCCCCCAAAGATCCCCCAAAACCACCTTTCGTGGATGTGCTTTCCTGCTGCTACTGCACACATCCACTTGCTTCCAAAGCCATTATCCCGGATTTCTAGGCTGGAGCAAAAGGCAAAGAAAGGTATTTCTGCTTGTAAGCAGGTGCCTGCAGCAAACATTTGTTTCAGGACGTGGCATTATCATCCCTGTGCCCAAAGCTCTGCTGCAAGGTAGAGAAAAACAGGGCAGAGATTCACATCTTTGAAATGAGGCATATCTGGAGACAGGGATTCTGGATGACCAAAATTAGCTTGGGGTAAAGGACTTTTTAGTCCTGATGGGAGATGAGTCCCCCCATGAGCCATGACAGCCCTGGAGAGGCATTTTTGTACCCTGATGATTGTGCAGTGTGACCTGAGGGCTCTGGCTGAAGGCAGCTTGGAGGGAGGAATCCCTGCTGCCCTCAGTGGGACCCTGGAGAAATAAAGATCCTGATGAAAATCCATGGAAAGCCCTACTGGGATTATTTGGGCACTATTTGGGCCACTGAGATGGGCATGGAGCTCTCAGCCCTGGCTCTGGTCCCAGTGAGCCCTCACCTCACCAGGAAGATGACTGTGTCACAGCTGCTCCAGTGACACTTTGATGACATGGAGGATCAGCATTTCTAGAGTAGAGAACTAGGTAAGAGCAGAAAAAATTACATTTTCAGGTTTGTTTGTTTGTTTGTTTGTTTGTTTGTTTGTTTGTTTGTTTGTTTTTTAAGATTTTAAACTTTTCAGGTGCTGTTCCCTGTAAGAATTCACCCAATTGTCTGAAGCGGGTGAGAAAGCAGAGTCAAAATTTGATATTGAATGTTTTATTCTAAATGGACTGAAATATATTGTTGCACCCAAGCTGAAATTCCCCTTTTCATTTTGACAGAAAAATTGAAAAGCTAAAAAGGTTCTTCAGAGTTTCCTCCTCTAAGGGCCCTCTTCACTTTCCCCAAAGCCAGAACCAGAGCAGAAGCTCAGCTCCTGACATGCTTTTGCTTCGTAGAGATGTGAGATGAACTAATGAGAATGATAAACAGCAAATACATTTTATTTTCTTTCCTGCTACAAAATACCACGATAAAGAACATTAAGGTGGAATGGTTTCAGTGGTGGGGCCCTGGCACAGGGTGTCCAGAGAAGCTGTGGCTGTCCCTGGATCCCTGGAAATGTCCCAGGACAGATTGTATGGGGCTTGGAGCATCCTGGGATAGTGGAAGGTGTCCCTGCCCATGGCAGGGGGTAGGAATGAATGAGCTTTAAGGTGCCTTCCACCCAAACCTTTCTGGGATTCTGTGCGGACATGAAAAATTTTGGATACCTACAGAGCCATGTCTCACCTCCTGGACTTTCATGGTCTCTGAATCCCTGGTGACTCTCACAACCATCACCCTGGATACCTTAAGCCAAGCACTAGATTTTCAGAGGTGTTGCTTAGCTTTTTTTCTTATAATCTTGTTTCTCGCATGCTGGAAATGGGATTTTGACGCAACCCTCATCCAATGGAAGGGAAAATGTTGGGGCTGTGGTTGTGCTGGCACTGGCTCTCAATGTTTTGCTGTTCTTAAGCGAGTGCAGGTCTATCAGAGTGAGAAAGAGAAGCAGGAGGCCCCAAGGAGCGATGAATCAACAGAGAGAGGGGCTGGGTGCTGGAAATGAGGTGGGGAAGTGCTCTGGGAATTGAGCAGCTGGAACCCAGCACTCCAGGTTTTCCTGCCTTTAAAGGCCTCTCCTTAATCCCACTTTACCCAGGACAGGCGGGCTGTCAGATCTGCACAAGGGAGAGAGGAAAACACAGTCATTTCAACATTTAAATTAACCTTTAATGAGTCAACTATCCAGCCTCTCCAGAAGAGGAGCCTCATTCAATTGGATCTTTCCAAGTGGAGCTCTTCAGGACAGGAAGAGTGGCAAAAGGGGGATCCCTATGAGAAATATTTGTGTTATTTTAAATCTGTTAAAAGCAGGCCACTAAAACACAAAATTTTTTTTGTAGTCAAGAGACATAACCAATGGTGTATTAGGAGTCATTTTCCCAGATAATGAAAATTAATAGGAAAGGAGAAAAAACTCAATTAACTTTTCCTTTCAAGTAAACTGATTACTTTTCTCTGCTTTCTCTGTCCCTTTAGCACTTCCCCGTAATATGAAAGAGGAGTATTCCCATTTACTGACTTTTCTCCTTCCTTTCTTGTGCTGTACATTTTGGGGACTCATTTTTAAGGCCCCTTTCCAAGATCCAAAGGAACATATACAGCAAAGGAACAGAGTTGGAAAGGGGATTAATTAACTTAAAATGCAAAGTACCAAGAACTACTGAAACCTCCCCCTCTGCTCCTCCCTGCTCTAAGCAGCAAAAAACCTGTTGCCTTCTGAGATTGAGGCCCTGTGTTGGGCAGTTTGGGCAATTTTCCATCTTCACCACTCAGTGGCCTGATGAAAAATATATTCTGGAGGAAGAAAGGCCTAAATTCATTCCAGCTAAATCAGGGATTAAGTACAAACCGAACAGAAAACTGAATAACAGCCCTCCAATTTAAAATAGAAATAATTATATAAGATTATAAATTGCAAATAGACATTCACTTCCCCATATTTTGAAAATAGCTCGAAATTTGAACACTCTGATTTGTGTATCCCGGTTCATGTGTTGAACTGTAACCTCTGAGAAACTCTGGGTTGCTGGGACATCTGTATTTTAAGAAATGAAATGTTGTTTGTGTCCAAACCAAGGTGTTTTCCTCTGCCAAGTACAAGCTAAAGAAAACTTCTAAAGAAAACGTAGAAAAATCTCTAAGGGCTCCATCAGAAAAGAACAATTTCTCACAGAATTTTTTTTAAAGTCCAAAAATATATTCTGAGACTAAAAATCTTTCCTCTTTGTAAAAAGAACCTTAGCAAGTTGCTTTTGGGTGGGGAGTGGGGAGAGTGTTTATTCAATTTTTTAAAGAAAAAAAGCAAGTTAGAGAAGAAGGATAAGTATGATTTTCTGCTGCAACCCGATTGAGATTTCCTCTCTTTGAAGGAAAGAGAGGAAATCCCAATCGTTTCAGATCTCAGATTCAGCAAAAAATCAAAAACCAACAAAATCAACTGTGCCCAAAAACCAACAAAACCAACAACTGTCCAAAATCGACTCCCGAGTGTGGCCCTGCTCCCTCAAGCGCCGCCCACCCTTGCTCACCGCTGGTGTTCCAGGCCGCCCGCTGCAGGCCCGGGGTGCCGCTCCTCAGGCACTGCTCCACGTAGGCCCGGGGGTGGCAGCCGGACAGGAGGATGTCCCCGAGCAGGGCGATGTAGGCGGTGGCCAGGCGCAGCGTGTCGATCTTGGACAGGCGCCTCTCGTAGGGGAAGGTGGGCACGCGGCCGCGCAGGGCCTCGAAGGCCGCGTTGAGGCCCAGCATGCGCCGGCGCTCCCGCAGGTTGGCGGCGCGGCGCTGCCGGGGCTGCTCTGGCGGGGCTGGGAGCTTGTCCAGCTCAGCACCACCCGGCGCTGGCCATGAGGGCTCCGCCAGGCACTCCAGGAGAAAGTTCTCCAGTGGTGCATCGGGATCTGCCGGCTCCCAGAGGAGAGATTCCGCACTGGGGCCTCCATCCTCGAAGCTGTAGCAAAGCTCCTCCATGCCCTGGCCCACCAGGCTCACAGCTTCAGGTTAAACTGGTTTAATGGGGTTTTAATTTCGACAAATGTGGGCAGGGAGTTCTGGTTGTGTCCTCGTGGAAGCTAATGGAAAATTTTTCCACGGTTGCAAATCCGAGTGGGAGTCAGGATTTAAATACTTTGTGTCTTCTCAGCAGGAAATACTTCATGGCTCCTATTCGCCTCTCAGAACTAATTAGTGCACGTGCTTCCCTTTTTATTAGCTGTCCACTACAAAACAATATGAATGAATTGAAGATAGAATGAGGTTTCTATTGACTTTCTCCTGAAAAATTCATTGAAGCAGTTATTGAGCTCTTCCACAGGTCCATTCTCTCCACCTCCTGTTTAGAGGAGGTTCACAGAGGGATTTTGTTTGGTGAGGAGTGCTTGGAAGAAGGAACAAAATAGTCCTTTATCTTTTTGGTGAAGCCCACAAAATGGGGACAAACAAAATGCTATTGTATTGCTGTCACAAACACACGCTCCTGTGTTTGACAGCACAAGACAGTGGCATCTTCTGCTCCTCTGGAGAGGGAAGGTGTGGGATGAACTGCTGTGCAAAACTGTGGTACCTCATTAAGTGAGCCAACACCACCTCCTTTGGCTGCTGCATTTCCCATTTGAACCACACATTTGCTCTGTGGACATTCGATGCTCTGTCTCACACCAGGGCTGTCAAACCACGCAGGGTGAAGTCCTGGAGTGGTGGAGCAGGTGAGCCACACCTCTGGAACAGCTGGAAACTGGGAGAGCAGCAGGTATCCAGCATGGCAGGGATGATGGGGTGGAAGGTGTTAAGCACCACCAGAGCTTTAGGGCAGGTACATAATGTGTGTGCTTCGTTCTCTTTTATTTCCATAATGCTTACTGCCAATGTCTAAATTAATTCAGAAATAGTTCAAGTCGTATTTTTAAGGACTTGAGTGAATGGAAAGGAATCGTGTTTAAAGTTGGAGCAAGCCTAAATGCTTTTCCTGAAACAGGTCATAAAGAACTTTTATAAAGGTACTTCATCACGTGCTTGACTTTGTGCACAGGCTCCCATCCTGCTGCTGTGTGGTGAGGTTTCAAGAGACACCTGTGAAGCTGGTGAGCCACAGGCAGATTCCTGACGGGACGGAGCTCAGCAGCTTCAGGTAAAGAGCCAGAGAGCAGAAAACGACCTGCATTTATCATGGATCCCGGAGGATTCTCAGGTTCTCCATCTAACAGTGTCTTAGGGTGCAGTCCGGGCAGCTTTGCCTTGGGAAAAGAGGGATTGACTTTAGGATAAGGCACAGGCTGTTAAGGTCCCTTCTTAGCAGCCTGGCATTTTCCCTTGTGGCAGGAAGCTTAAGGCAGCCGAAAACAGGCTGCCAGAAAGGTTCTTGCAGAGAAGTTGTGAGAAGGTGACACTTTAGGAAACATTAAGGCTGCCTGTGTTCCCCTTGTTGTGCAAATTAAACAGGAAATCCATTACCTGTAAATCTGCATAAGAAATAAAGATGCCAAGTGTGACAATTCGAGAATCGTTAAGGCTGGACAATAGAGGACAAATGGCTGTTAAATAATTCGAGTTTGTCTGGTCGGCTCAGGGTGGGAATTTTGTGCTGGTTTTGTACAAAGCACATAATTTGTTCTGACAAGAACATAATTTGTTCTGAACATAATTTGTTGTGTGCCAAGGAACACAAAGTTTTGGTGTCGTGAAAGTTCACCGTGGCAGTTCCCCAACAAGGAGCAGGGCAGGAGGGGATGGATGCAGGAATGGCCACAATCAGAGGTGGCACAGCTGAGCCTTGAACTCGGAGTGATCAATGTGGAGTTCACTCTGCGCTGGTTTATTTGAAGTCACAGAATCATTGAGGCTGGAAAAGGACTTTAAGTTCAAGTCCAGCTGTATTTCCCAGTGTCCTCTCCAAGCAAGGCTCCCAAAAGAAGCCACTCACTCCAGGTTCTCCTCCAGCTCCCCAGCCAAGCATTGGTGGTGCTCACATGGCACAAGCAGGAGACATTTGGAAATAACAAACTGGGGAGAGAACATGCTCTGGAGGAGGCACTTGTCCACTGGGAGCAAGGGGCAGAGAGCAGGGGCTCAGCAGGTAACTGGGTGAGTTTTGTGTGCCAGGTTCCCCTCTCTGAGCAGATGCTTCTCCAGGGCTCCACGTTCCCTCCCAGATCCATCACTGCTAGCAGGGCTGCCTGGGGATGTGTCTGGCTCCACACATGCAGAGCAGATGTTCCAGCCAGCCTCCTTTTAGCATGTTCAAGGGGAATTTGGCTCTCTTGGAGAGACTCTGGACAAAGCAGGAGGGGGAAGGGGAAGGGTAGAAAGAGAAAATAAGCAAAGGTTTGCCCTTGGAAAGCCAGCTCCTTGGGTCTCAGGAGAGAGGACGAGATTCCCATCCCTCACATGAGCAGCCCTCACCACAACACCAGACCTGCTGCACTCCCAGGGTTTCTGCAGCTCTGCTCATTAGAAAGGGGGGGGGAATGTGCAGATAATTGAGCTAATTTGTCACCTGTCTGGAAGTTGTTGGTTAAGGAATGTCCCAAAGGGATTGAGGGAGTGGGGTACCACCCTGAGCAGGGGTGCTGTTGCTTGTGATGTGTTGTTATAATTTCAAGAGCTGCTCAACTGCTGTTTTGTTGCAAAGCCTTTCAGCTCCAGTGGGATCCAGAAATAACATTTGACTGCTGGTCATTTTTAATCAATAGGGCCTGATGAAAGCAAATTCTTGAGTCAGGAACTCTGCACTGGATTTATGTCTGTGATAGGCAACGGAGCCATCATTGTTTGGGTTTGGATTTTCCAAGTCTGGATATCCACATCTGCCTTTAAAAACTTCCCTATCGTGCTGGGAATGCCTTTTTTAGTCTTGTCCCCCTTCCTCTGCCATCTACACAAATCCACTCACAACCAACTCAGTGATTTCATGGATTTTTGGGTACACACCTGCTTTCAGGAAATATTTCCACTGCAGTTTTTTTCCCCTTTCCAGTACCTTAGGAGCTGGAAGCTGTTACCCTCTACCTGGATCTCAGAGATAAATGGGTCACCTGAGGTTATTCTGGAAGTAGATTTTTCTCTCCCCTTCTTATCCCACTTGCCTTATTTCAGACTCAGCTTGGGGAACCTTCCCACTGATAAAACTGATAATTATTATTAATAATTTCTGCTCTTTTTTTTTTCCCTGGAAATTCAACTTGAATTCATCTTTAATGGCTTAATAAAGGGAGTCATCCCTTGGCCTGGACAAAGAACAGATGGAGAAAGGACCAGATGCTTCACTTTCAAGTGAGATGACTCCAAAGCACAAGTCCATCATGTCATAGCTGCTGATCCAATGTTACACTGTGCAGCTCATCCTCAGAGCTGGGAATTGGGGCCCAGATGAGCAGGGAAGAGCAGATGGAAGATGCAAAAAGAATCCTGGGGAAGGCTTTATGCAGGTGAGGCTGTGCAGCTCATGGTGGTGTGGCTCCCTGCACATGTGTGGGTGAAGGCACTGCCAAAATGCAGCTACAGAGGGATCTCCAGGGACTGGCTGGTGGAGCTGCCTGGAGTCCCAGCCAGAGTGGACACCAAGGTCCTGGATCTCCTCTGGAGCCACCAGCCAGGCCTGGGACACCTGAATCGCTGGGCACATGGATTGAGAACAGCTGGGGGGGGGGCAGGAAAAGTGCAAGTATTGTAATGCAGCCGTGGAATGTGCTGCTTTTTAACCTGAAAGGATTGTGGATGTGAGGACATAATGAGAAGCAGAGCAAGGATTTCCAGGGCAAGAGCATTTCAAAGGGCTAATGGCTGTTCCTGGGATGCTCCAGTAATTGTGAAGTGAAGCTTTGCAGGATGTTGATTTAAGTGAAAAGGTAACAGGACCTTTATTATTTGCTGGGTAGAAACCTCAGATGTCAGAGATTGTGGAGGAAGACACTGGTGAGTGGTTGTTAATATAACTTTGATTTATTTCAAATGTAGAATAAACGAATCAAGGTAGTCTCTGCTTTAAATGCCTTTGGTGTTTAAAAGTGAACACGGTCCCTTTAACCTTTTGCAGAGTTACAGAAAGTTAATCCCAGTCTCCAGGAGAAGGAAGGTATTTTCTCTCATAAAAACACTCACTGGAGGTTTTCCCTTTCTACCAGAGCCTTTTATGTGTCGGGGGTTCACCTGTGGGCTCCTGCTGCCAAGGGATTCCTTACGCAAGGAATCACTGCTCTGGGAGGGAATGGTCATTTTAGGGAGATGTCAGCCTGTGCTTTGATCTCAAGGGTGGTGGAAGTGCTCATGGAGCTCTTGAATGACAGTGGTGTTCCTTGTGGAATGGCCTTGGGAAAGCTGCCTGCCCAGAGAAGCTGTGGCTGCTTCATCCCTGGAAATGTCCAAGGCCAGGCTGGACACTGGGGCTTGGAGCAACCTGGAATAGTGGAAGCTGTCCCTGCCCATGGCAGGGGAGTGGAAGGAGATGAGCTTTCAGATTCCCTCCAACCCAAACCATTCCATGACTCTATAATGCTTGAACCATCTGAAACGTCCCCCCAGCAAGTTAAAATAATGCTGGAATTGCAAGATAATTCCCATGAATAACCCTGTGTCCATATTCAATGAGAAATTTTTCTAGGGAGAAGAAAGTTTCATGTCATTCATGTGACATCCAATTCTTAGTGGTTTTATTTGGATATCTCCGAGTGGTGACTTTAGGTACCTCTCTCCCAGAAGGCTTGGGTTGCCTCTGTAGAAAACATGTTTTCTGCAAGATACTTATACAGTTTTTATTGAGGTTGGTTACCCATCCCCAGAGCCCTTTCTTTAGGTACAAGAAATCCTGAATATCTGTTGGTTTTGTCATCATTACTTAATGAAAAAAAAACCCAAAACCCTGAGAAAAAAAAACCTAACCCACAGTCTCCCATACCTGTTCCAGGGCTTTTTTCCTTAGTCTGAGGAGGGAGACACAGCTGGGAACAGCCAAAAAGGTGAGACAGAGAAGAGATCTTCCTCAGCTTGCAGCTCTGCCAGAAATCTTGTGATTTTTCCCATTAATGGGCCACTTTTGTGGGATTTTGGAGCCTGATTCTCCCCTGGAGAGCCAAGCCAGCATCCCAGGCTGGGGCTGGGCTGGGAGCCTTTCCCCATCTCCCCCCATCCCTGCTGGCTGCACCTGCACGGCCTCCCTGGGAATTGTAAATCCCGCAGGTGGCACCTCGTAAACCTGCCTGGAGAGCCTGGCCTTGCGCACAGAGTCCCCTGGGCAGCTTTACAGAGTGATGCCTGCTTGACTGGCAGCTGCTGCTGCTGCTTTATGGGAAACCAGCTCATGTTCCCACTAAAAACCGGGAACGGCGGCTTGGGAAAAGCTCCCCGGCTGCGTGAGAGGCCTCGGCCTCGCTCTCCATCTGGAAGGTGGCTCTTCCTGGCTTTTCCTCTCCATCTGGAAGGTGGCTCTTCCTGGCTTTTCCTCTCCATCTGGAAGGTGGCTCTTCCTGCCTTTTCCCAGCCACCTTGGACGTGCCTTGGACGCGGTTCAGTGCCTTGGTTGGCTCTGTGGACGCGGTGGCAGGACGGAGCGCAGCCCAAAGCTGTTTCTCATGGAGAGCTGTCACGCCAGGTTATGCTGATGCTGAGCTGGGCACAGAGGGGAGGGTTGGGTTGCTTTGGGTTGCCTTTTTTTTTTTTTTTTTTTTTTTTTTTTTTTTTTTTTTTTTTTTTTGTGTTGCAGAAAAGTCTTTTCAAAATTAAGAGGCGGAAAAATTCAGAAATCTGGGAATGAGGTTTGGGTGCCAGCTGTGATGAGAAACTAGTCTGGAAGAGAAAAATCTCATCCCAAATCTGGGCAAAGAAAGGAGCAGATGGGGGCAACTGGAGGCTCCTGCTGTAACCTACAGAAAATGCAAAGATTAAGTCTCAAAATAATTTTGGAAGCACTTGGATGGGCTATTTATTGAGTACAGTTGGTGAGGACACCACTCTGGAGTTGAATCCCACGCTAGCCATACCCTGCCTGGGAAGTTTAGAATGACGCACATCATGGGGTGCTCAGGGATGATGATCCCATTCTATTTTTCAGTGTTTCCTCCTTTTTTCAGCTGGCAGGCCACGCTGGATCAAAGAGGATCCAATGCTCTCTGACAGACAAGTGTCACAGCCATGAGGGGGGAACCAGAGTCTTGGGCAAAACCACCAAAGGATCTGAAGATGTGGGCAGGCACTTTTTCCCTGTCTTTAATCAACAAGACCCCACATAAATTTATTTACTCAGGTTTTGGCCGTGGACCTGCAAATGCCCAAGTCTTTCTCCACCCCCGTGCATGTCTCCTTTGCTGCCTGATGTTATTCAGGCTGCACCCTCAACCCATGTGGGGAAAAAATGCTGACATTTCAAAGAGGGCCAGGGAATCTTGAAGGCTGGAAAAGCCCTCCAAGATAATCAAGTCCAACCTTTGACTGAACACCCCATGTCCACTGGACCATATCACAAAGTGCCACGTTTCTGTGTTGTTTTCTGGATGCTTCCATGAATGGTGACTCCACCACTTTCCTGGGCAGCCTGTTCCAAGGCTTGGCAACTCTTTCAGTGAAGAATATTTTCTTCCTATTCAACCTGAACCTCTCCTGCCATAACTTGAGGGCATTTTCCCTTGTCTTGTTGATATTTCCCTGGGAAAGGAGGCCAGCCTCACCTCCCCATGGTCAATAGTTGCAACCACAGAGCAGCCAGAGCTCCAGAAATCCCTAAATTGTTTGGTGGAGACTGAAGGAGCACGCCAGGGAAATTATCAGCAAATTCCTGTGCTCTTTCCATGAGCATCCAGTGCTGGCAGAGTGTGGAATTCCTGGACAGGCACAGTGTGGCTGCTCCTGTGAAATTCAGGGACAAGAATCTTTTAATGCCATGCAGAATTAGGTGATGATGTTGCTTTGAATAAACTTCCTCTCTTTTCCATCTGAGTGCATTTGGGGAAGGCTGCTTGTCTTTAGGGTTATGTATTCTGATTTTCCCACCAAAAAAAAAAAAAAAAAGATAAAAACAACAAAAAAAAGAGAAACCTGAGCTTTTTATACAACCTTCTGCTTCAAAACTTGGCACTCAGAGAGAAATATCAAAAGCTGTTTGTCAGGCACTGACATTTGAGTCAGTCTTCAAGGAATTTGAGATTTCTAGAGGTAATGAGGGAGGCTTATATGGGAAATCTCTGGAGAAACCCCATGTGCTCTGGGGAGCTCTGGGTGAGTTGTGTTGTGAGCAGCTTTTGGAAAGTGGAGCTGGAGTTCCACAAGCCACTGACAGGAATAACAGAGCATGGGGAGATGTTGTGCAACACTTCCAGACCTCAAAGGCTCATCAGCTCACCACATTCCTGGGCAAAGCTTGGCTCCGTTTCATTCCTTATTTTTGCTGGAGAGAGGTGCACTGGGGTATTGCTGGTGAGTGGGCCATGAACTGGTGTCACTGGCCCAGAAGGGCCATGGGACGTCCTGATCTTATGGAGACCCCCTGAAATGGAGAATAATATTTTATGCATTGAAAATCTCATTCCCAGATGGAGAAACTGAAGCACCACCAGCATGTGGGGGGGGGATTAAATCTCACCAGGCTCATCCCAGCTCCAGAGCTAAGCTCTTGGTAAGTGCCCAGAGGGTCCTGGCTGCTTTGTGTCTTGGTGTGTCACTCTCTGTGTGATATATCCTTCCAGGAAAATGCTGTTTGTTTAAAAGAGTGAGCCCCCTTTTTAAGGCATGATTTGTGTTCTTGGGTGTAGGTCAAATAGCAGACACTTCTGATTAATGTCACGTCGAGGAATGGCAAAAAAGAAATAAAAAATAATACCAAAAAAAGAAAAATCACATGCCTCAGTGGGAAAAAGTATAAAGGACAAACATCCAGTGCTGTTCAACATTTTGGGAGGTGGGGAAAGAAGCAGGGAAGATCATACCTAAACAGAAAGCCAAAGCCAGTGCTTGCAATTGCCAAGACATCAGCTAAAAGGAAAGCACAATTGTGATGGCAGTAAAATCATGTATGAGTCATGATGGGCCAAGAACAAGTTTGCTTTCTTTTCCCCCCTCATTGAGCAGATGATGATTAAAAGATAAATCATGCCTGGAGTCAAATCAAGTGATTGGATTAAAGTTTAGTTGAGTATTTAGAGACTGTTTGGGACACAATGGAAAGCTAATTGAAAACTTACATTTGTGAGACCCTTGAACTCTCCAGCTCTTAATAAAATACTACTGCAAAGTACACAAGGGCTCCCTGTGGGAGAGATTCCTCTCCACAAGTGCTTTTGCTCCTCAGGTATGTGGAGAAATGGAATTCATTTTCTCGACAAGTTCACCAAAGAAAGGCATGTTCATGATCACAGCTCAGCTATTGCTCGTGGTGCAGCAACTTAATCTGTTCAGCTCACTGAAAAGCAGCGAAGCAAGACAAAGGAGAGTCACTTCTTAGAAAAAAATAATTTAAAATGAGGATTTAAACACTTCATTCTTTTAACTAGACTTTGTTCTTCTGAGCAGCTGGTATTCCAGAGCGACTGCTGCCTGCACTGGGGTGAAGTGACTCTGGAGTCTTTAAAATGATGTAAAAATTCTTTCTAGATGTGCTGTAGTGGGACATGCCACACTTTATTTGGGCTACTAATGTAATTACACTCTGGAATCACCCCCAGTTCTTAGGAAAGATCCCCAGACTCCAAAGCATTGTCCTTTGTGGTGGAAATACCAGTGAAACCCACAAATGAAGAGGATAAACTCCCCTATGTCCTCACACACATGAACAGGCAGAAATGGAAAACCTGGCTCTTTGTGTGACCTCTGTCAGACCAAGCATGAGCCTTCCTTGGGAATCCTGAAGGGAAGCTGCAGAAACTCTGTGGCCAGGTTCATTTGCCCCCTTTGCACTGTGATTGCCATGGACCAAAAATGGATGACAAATGGGAGCATGGCAGAATTACCTCCTCCACATGGGCAAGGTTTTATACTTCCCTGACTACTTTGACCTTTGGAACAGTTGTTTGGGGTTTTTTTTCTGCAGTAGGATGTGTTTGTGCAGAGACCACAGGTGGGAGAGAAGGTTTGGGGGGAAGAATGGGAAGAAATTATTATGCTGATGAATATAGGATGGGTCAAAGACTGCATTCCTATTCTTACTACTAGAAGATATTTCCTAATATTCAAAAAGGGGTTTTGCCTTGTTTCTGCTGGTGTCTGTGACTCCACAGTCTGTCCCAGGTTCTGGCATCCTCTTTGCCTTTTACTTAGCTGAAGGGCTTAATGTAGCTCCCTATAATTTTTCACCCTGCAGCTTTTTCACCTTTTTAACTTCTTCACATGTGTCCAAGACCTCCTGGCATTCCCTTTCCTCAGGTCATACAGTCACACCCTCACCTTTTCTAAGGCAAGCACAGGTTTCTCTGAAGTCCATGGTCTCATGCACCTTGGCAACAGCTGAGGCAGGTGAAGATAATAAATGTAGGGTTAATATTTTGGGGAAATTCAAGTTACCAACTCACTTCAGCAGAGCTTTCACTGAGTGCATCCTGCCTCACATGCACCAAACAAGGAAAATCTTAAATTAGTCATAGCTAAGTGCCATGATGGACCTTCTGTTTGTGCTAATTAATGTCCATTATTTGCACCAGAACAGGCAGTTCCTCCGCTGTGCGATGTGCCCATGACAGCCAGGCCAGCATTTTCTTCTTCTTCTGAACAGCTGTGCTTTGTTCTTCACTAGAAAGCTTTACTGTGTCTTCCAGTGATTAATGTGTTCTGGGAGGCCTGGGTGAGGAGCCATTAGTCACAAGTTATGGGACACTCCTTGGCGGATTAGAGGGAGATAGATCGGGAAGATTAATTTAATTAATTTCTTCTCTCCATTGTTGCTGGTTCCAAGAAGTTTCTCCCAGGAGCTGAAGCATGTGGGATGGATGCAGCCCTGGAGGTGACACCGTGCCTTGCTGGAGGTCAGCTCTCTGTGTGTGAGCTCTCTGTCTGGAGCTGCCAGGAGCAGGATGGAGTGAGGAACACTGGGAAGCTGGAGAAAGCTGCTTTGGGAGTGATGGTGCTCAACAGAGCACTGGGAAGAAAGGAGAAGGCTCAGAGTCTAAAGGGGCTGTGAGAGGCCTGAAGAGGCAATTTTTAGTGATAGGACAAGAGAGAATGGCTTCAAACTGCCAGAGGGCAGGGTTAGATGGGATATTAGGAAGGAATTCTTCCCTGTGAGGTTGGTGAGGCCCTGGCACAGGATGCCCAGAGAAGCTGTGGCTGAACTGACTGAGGTCATGGTGCAGAGCGTTGCCTTGCATGGGAAAATTGCCTTGAATTTCCTCCTGGCCATTGGGAAAAGAGGAGCTGAGGGGGCTTTTGATCTGGTCTTGGCCAGAAAGAAAACTTACCTGCTATCTATCACGTTCTGAGCTTGGAGAGCACCTCTGGAATAACAAGTTGAATACAGCCTGAGACCATAGAATCCTAGAACAGTTCGTGTTGGAAGGGGTCTTAAAGACCTCCTTGTTCCAACATCCTGCCATGGACTGGGACACCTTCCACTATCCCAGGGTGCTCTGAGCCCCATCCAACCTGTTCTGGGACACTTCCAGGGATCCAGGGGCATCCACAGCTTCTCTAGGCACCCTGTGCCTGGGCCTCACCACACTCTGAGTATGAATCAACTCTGTGTAAGAGCCATAACTGGGAGTAGATTTGAAGTTCCGTGTTTGAGGCTATGATATCTTGTAGTGTGGCATTTTATCAAATAACTCGTGTGTCTCCTTCCACTACAGCCACTGGATTTGATGAGCTGGGCTCTGTCTGAGTGCTTTGACTCAGGCCGCAGCCTGCATTGGGCCTCATAAAAAAGGTATGCATGATTTCAGGCTCTCCTCCCCTCCTGGATAACTCATCTCCTGCTCTCTAATGAAAGTGCTAATAATTATAACAATAGGAGATGTGCATTATCCTGAGGGCCTGTGCTCTGCGTCCCCCCCGAGAGCTCTTCTGTCAACTGCTCTTAATATTCCTGTGCTCTTTGCAGCCCTTATGGTTAGAAAACCTCCATGAGGGGGAAACACGCAAAAAACACGACCCAGAACTGAACAAATCGCTCTGGGTGGAGTCTGGGGACACAGAGCCCTGGATGGATGCTCGGAGGACAGCACGAACATCTTCCTCCTGCCTTGGAGAACAACTGGATTCGATTACGTGTTGCGCAAACTTGCTCTGGTTTGGTTTTCCCCTCGGAAGGCGAGGGCAGATGTTGTGTTCTGAGGCTGCTGTGGGGTTCCAGCCCCTGGGCTGCATTTCAGGACTGAATCTCCCACTTTGTGATGCTCCTGTTGGGGGTGGGCAGGCAGCTGGAAGAGGGGATGGGAGCTGTTGGATGTCTTTGCTACCCACCGAACACCCTGTGCCTTGTGCCTATGGAAGTAAAGGCAATTTGGGGCCAAGGGACACCAAAACCATAGCATGAACATGAAGGGATGTCTGTGCTGAGCTCTGGGGCATCTCCATGGAGTGTTACAGGGTACTGATATGTGTTTCCTTTGGGGGAAAAAAGGAATCTCCTGGTTGTGAGAGCCCAGAGTTTGTGCTGTGGCCATGGAAGTCCTTTGAGAAAGCCAAGCACGTGTGCTGGCCTTCCCCTCAAAGCAAATATTCTTTGTGCAAGCTAATAATTTTAGCAGGGATTCCTTTCTTCCTCTTGAGGAGAGTTAAATGAAGTTATGGGTCAGTGAGAGGGCATCTGTACAGCATAGAGGAAGAATTTCCAAGCCTTGAGTGTAGTCCCTTCATTTGGAGAAGGCCTGGTCAAATTGGCTTTCCAAAACATTTTCTTTATTAAGGGTTTTATTGGTGCTTTTTGCTGGTTTGCAGAGGCTGTTAAGCCCCTCTGAACTGGTAGAACTCAATGGATAGAACTGACAAGAAGCTGAGGGAAGTTTTAACCATTTCCATCTGCAAAGCAGAACTTCCCAGTAGTTTCCACCATACTTGTCCAAGTTTCTGGATACAAATATTGTGTCATTTCCAGGAGTGAGTGATGTTGTTCCTCCTTACAGCTGGTAAAAGAACATTCCCATCTAGGCCTGGGAAATGCCAACACAGATCCAGTATGCCAAGGTTCTTCTGCATTTAGATTCTCAGGCTCACCCCAAATCCTTTTTGTTCTGAAAGAGGGAATTGAAAGATCTCTGAACAACTTCACTCATAATGTTCAGACCTCCAGCATGTAGGAATGGGGCAGCCAATAGCTCTCCTTGGGGCTGTAATATCCTCACTCAGAAACCACTTTAAATCAGAATCGAAGCTTGATAAGGACTGTGCATTCACCAGTGAAATTAATAACTGGCTGTTGAGTTTGTAGTTCCCTTGAAAAGGCATTGGGTAAAAAAAAACTGACTCGTGATGGGAGAACAGGGGCCAGAAACTGAAACTAATCTTAATGAAAAAGGGTATCCAACAAGCCACAGGGCTGTAAAATCTGCCTGATCAAATCTCCACTGGACCATACTTCCTTGCGTCCCGATTTTGAAAGCCCAATTTCCTGCGAGATTGCATGATTATTATTTTTTAATCTAAAATGTATGGCCGCGAGGAAAAAAAAACAAGAAGGAAAAAAAAGGCATTTTAAAATAAATAAATCTGGCAACGCAAATGAGATCATGGAGCGGTTTGCTGGAAATACCGAACATTGTGTTGCCCAGAACTTGGCATTTATGGAAGTGACCAGCGGGGAGGAAATGGAATTTTTCTCATGGCCGGTGTCAACTTGGATGATCAAGCCACACCGCGGATTTGGCATCCCTGATGGAAAAGTGAGGCTTTCCAGGCCGGTACAATCCCGCTGCAGAGCGTCAGTCGTTGCGTAGGTTGGGGTCGGCAAGGATTGACAACAGGGAGGGACAGCATTCTATGAGTCTGGCGCTTTCTTGTCCCAGATTAATGATCTTCCAATCTGGTTTTCAGGCACACAGACTCAGTCACACGTAAATAAAAAACAGAGGGAAGCTTTTAAGAGACTCAGATGCTTGGTATTCCAAGCAACAGCGAGAGCAATGCCTTGCGAAGACGCCCCGTTGAGTGAGAACATTGCGGGGCCTTTGTGCCTCACCTTTTCCTTGGGATTTCTCTCTGAAGGGATTCCAAGCTCTTTTTCCCACTGGGCTGTTGGTCCTAGTTTCAAATTAAAATTTAGTCTTACCCTTAGCAAGGTTCTTCAAAAGACAGGTGCTGGTGGAAGGTGGTATGGCCTCCTGAAGGTCTGATCCGGCCCCTGGGAGGTCTCTTTGTAGGGAGATGAAATTTAGGCATCTGCTCTTCCTTAACTTGCCTGGTGTGGAGAGGTCCCTATGGCTGGGGAGGACGGACCCAGCTTCCTGAAGGTCTCAGGAGCTGTGGTCCAGGAGGACACAGCTGTGCCAGAGGCACAGGAAGCTGAAGCTTGTGGTGGTGGTGGTGGGTCAGCACAGGAGAGGAGTTGCATCTAAGCAGTGCCCAGTGGCTCTCCAGGCATTTCTCAAATGGAATTCCAGGCAGAAAACCAGGTAAAGAAGGCAAAGCTGTTGTCATGTTGCCCTTCTTCTGTTTGATGTTTCATGTGCCTCTTGTGGAGCAGCCCCACCTGGTCTGGTCAGGCTGTGCCAGCACCGCAGGCCAAGATTCAATAAAGTTGTTGTTTCCAATTAAAAGAAAAAAAACCCCACACTAGAGCTGTAGGAATGGCAAAGCCACAGCTTGGCAGGGGACGGGCTTGAGCACCACTTCACTGCAGGAACAACATTAAAGCCTCATCCTATTCCCACTGAAATTGGTGGCAAAGCCCCCACTGACCTCAGTGGGAGCAGGATCAGCCCCCCATTAATGGTTGAGGTGGTTCTATCAGGGCCTCACTCTTGCTTTGGGGTCTGTGGCTGTTCCAGCGAGGCAACGCTGGCGAGCATGGGTCAGGACAGGAGTTGAGTCTAATCAGTGCCCTGTGGCTCCCTGTGCATTTATCAAATGGAATTTCAGGCAGAAAACAAAGGGATTGAAAGGTTGAAAAACAAGGAAGGAATGTGCACTTGGCAGCTCTGCTAACCAGATGTTTGTTTCTCTTTCCTTGTTCTCAACAATGACTAAAAAACTCGTGAACAGTCTCGGGCCCAGCGCAAGGTCAGCCCGAAAAGTAGGTAAGAGGTGTCGCAACAAGGCGGAACGGACAGCTGGGGATGGAAAATGTTAATTTGTCCCAGGTTCCCTCAGAAAGCAGGGCCCAGCCTGCAGAAGGCCTGGGCACACGTGCTCTCCCTTCCCAGCGCAGGCCCCGGCGGGCGCGCGAGGCTCTCCTGGGAGCCCATGGCGCTCCCTCCGCGCTGGCGTGTGTGTGAACTGCTTCCAAGGGCTGCAGCCAGGGCATAGAGCAGCCAGAGCTGAGGGGGATACACGTAAATCCATGCCTCCATTTCCTGGGAAGTGCCTGAGCAGCGCAGCAGCAAGCTGGAGCTGGTGTGATTTTTGTGGGAGAAAACAGCTCTTGCAGAGTCAGCTTTATTATACAACATTTTTCATCGCATTGCAGGAACTGCCTTCCTAAAAATCCATGATTTTTTGGATAAAATCAGTCCAAAAAGGGAAAATTAACAATTGGGAACTGTCACAGACATCTTTTTATGAAAAATCCTTCCCTTAGGATTTTTCCTCCTGAGAAGCTGAGAAGCCTCAGGAACAAATGTAAACATTGATTATCTGCTGCTGTGGAATGCAACAGGTGGATTCATGATTGGCCCATGTTGGATGTTTGTAATTAATGGCAAATCACAGCCCAGCTGGCTCGAACAGAAAGTCTGAGACAGCTGCCTTTGTTATCATTCCTTCTTTCCTATTCTTAGATAGCCTTCTGATGAGAACCTTTTCTTCTATTCTTTTAGTATAGTTTTAATGTAATATATATCGTAAAATAATAAATCGAGTCTTTTGAAACATGGAGTCAGATCCTTCGTCTTTTCCCTCATCCAAAAGCCCCTGTGAACACCATCACAGGGAACCAGCAGCACAATGCTGTGAGTTTGCAAAGCTGTGAATTTGCTCTCTGCTCTATCACCCCTGACAAGGTGCACTTCTTCAGCAGCATCTCCTGAAGGCTGTTCCCAGGACCGGCATCTTTTTCCCTTGTTTCACAGAAAAAACACCTCATTAATCAGTCTGCAGGGGAAGCAGATAAATTAAAAAAAAATAAAAAGAAGAAAAAAGAAAATACTATTAATTTTTATTAGCAAGGAAACTGAGCCAGAGAGGTAGAAATGACTCATTTGCAACTTGCTTGTCCATTAATGATGGGATTAGGAGCTGAGCTCTTGTTATCTGACCAGCTGGATCTTTTTCAGATCACATCTGTCCAGTAGTGACTCCACAGCCAAACAGCAAGTTTGGCCAGGAGGCAGAGCTTTCTTAAACTGGTGTGCAGGAGATTGGGATTGCCTGACCTTTAATTTAAGTCACCATCACAAACAAATCATATTTTAGCAACTGGTTTTATCAGATACCAACATTTTCAGGGAGAAAAAAAACACCTAACAGGTGTATTTAAGTTATAGAGAAATGCTTACTTGGGCTGTGTGTGCTGGTGAATCAGGACTTTGGATTTCCAGCTGGGTTAGGATCAGCTGAGTTGGAGCCAGCAGCTGCTCATCAGTACTCTACAAACTTGTCCAGCTCAATGCTTGTGAGCATGACATGGACTAATCTGTGGGTAAAAACCAGACTGCACTGCCCGAGGAGGACAATCCTGGGCAAAATAAAGCTGCAGTCTCCAGAGAAAAATGCTGTGAGTGTAGTTCCAGGATGCCGGGAGGCTGCATAAGGACAGTGAGGATGCTCCTCTCACCTACTTTTCCTGTCTCAGCAGCACTTGAATGGCCTCCCAAAGTCAATCTTGACCCAAGGCCAAGTTGATTTCTGTCCATCCTACAGCATGGGGAGCAGTAGGGATGCTCCTCATGCCACCCCCTGGGCTCAGGGACGTCAGTAACATGCTCAGGGAAAAGCAGCTCTCGTCAAGATGTAGAGGGAGAACAGGAAAGGAGGCTCCTTCTGGAAGAGCTCCTGTGCAAGTGTCCAAGCTCACTTTTATCCACAATCCAGCAGGGATGTGGCTGATCTGCTGTGATGCCCATCCATCCTCCTTGATGACCTGGAGCTGTGCCAGGCGAGGGTTAGTTTGGCTCTCAGTAAAAATATTCTTTCCCCAGAGGGTGCTGAGCACTGCCCAGGCTCCCCAGGGAATGGGCACAGCTGCTAGAGCTCCAGGAGTGTTTGAACAACACTCCCAGGGATGCACAGGGTGCGATGCTGGGGTGTCTGTGCAGGGCCAGGGGCTGGACAGGGATTATCTTTGTGGGTCCCTTCCAGCTCAGAATATTCCGTGATTCCTGTGGCTGAAGCAGTGTTTCCTCTGCCCACCAGCCCTCCCTAATGCCCTTGGGCAAGGCAGACCATCAATGCAAGGGGTCTCTCGCTCACAGTTAAATCCCTTTTCTGTCAAAGCTGGGTGGTGTCATCTGCACGAGAGGTTTTGTTCCATGTTTGGGAGAAACCCTGGCCAATCCTTCCTCCTCCCTCTGCTCCCCAGATCTCTGGCTCTCTTCGGAACCACACGGAAAAGAAATCTTTGTTTGTTTATGGAGTTTCTGGGAGCCTCAGGTTTGTTTTCCTCCGTCCTTCCTCCTGCCAATGCTGGGAATGCCAGAACATAAAAGAGAGTCATTTCTCTTGGAGTTGCCTGCTGTGGTTGGAAGGAGCAGTGCCAGGAATACTCAGGAGAAATCTGCTCCTGATCTTCCCAGCACAGCCTCGCAGAGTGGAGGGATGGAGAAGAGCTAAGCAAAGCATGTGGGCTGCGGGATGCCAGCAGAGCCTGCGCTCCAGCTGGGAATGTGTCGCTGTTCCCTTCAGTAAGGGCAGTGGCATGCAGAGCCAAGGCCAGAGGGAGCTGGTGGCCATCTGTCTGCAGATTTTCTGTGCTCAAAAGCCTCGATTCACTGTGTGTTTAGTGCAGATGATAAAGCAAAACATCCAGATGCACATTTTGGACCACTTAAATGCCTTTATGGGCTTCAGGGATGGTCTCACCCAAGCCCCCTCTGCCTCCCACCTGACCCAAAAGCTGCTTTGAAAACAAAGCCTCGCTCCTGCTTCAACCTGAGGAATGGGAGTGACCCAGGAAAGTTTGATTCTGCCTTCATGGGCTTCCAGGATGGAGCCAAGCCCCCTTGTTCCCAAAAAGATGTTGGTGGTGGGAGCCAGTGAGATGGCCAAGGAAAGGTGCTGAGCCCTGGCTGAGCTGGTGTTGTGCTGGGGTGCCCAGGTTCCCATCAGAGGGGTGTAATACAGGGAAGAACCAAACTTTCCTGCAGCCCAGTGTAGATGGTGGCAGAAGGCCTGAGGTTTTTGGG
The DNA here is from genome assembly GCF_027887145.1 of Ammospiza caudacuta. Lineage (NCBI taxonomy): Eukaryota > Metazoa > Chordata > Aves > Passeriformes > Passerellidae > Ammospiza > Ammospiza caudacuta. Next base: position 7,103,812 of record NC_080600.1, on the reverse strand, counting down.
GCTTCTGGGTGGGACCAGCTGGAATTGGAATGCCAAAAAGCAGGAATCTGCTCTGGCTTTGGTGTAGGCCTTACTCTGGTGGTTGGAGGTGTATCCTGCAGATGAAGGAGATTCAGATTCTGGCATCAAGGTTGCCTGTGAGCACAGGAGAACCTGCACGGATAAAAATCTGCCTCAGGCCACTGAGGGCTTAAAAGCATCCCACAGGAGATGGGATTTTTCAGTATGTCCCTTGTGTATCCAAGAAGGACAACTGGGCACACTGCATAACCTGGTGACAACACAGGACAGCACAGTCTTCTTGTGCCCACCAGTTGTGATCTCTCACTGAGGGCAGCCAGGGGTGAGTGGATCCCTAACTGTGTGTGAGCCTTTCCTTGATCTGTTGCTGTTATCTCATTCCATGGCTTTCCTTGGCAGAGGTCTTTGTGTGAGCAGGAGAGGAGCACTGTCCTTAAAGGTGGGTGTTTGGGGGCATTTTGTGTCTCGGTCCCTCTTAGCATTCACATCTACCAGGTTTGGATTCCTGCCTGACCTTTGCCCTCTGCTCTCCAACCCTCCTGCTACCTGCAGCTCCAGAGACTCTTGCCTTTAAGCCATCATTCAGAAGTCTCAGAAAATCCCAGGTCAAGGGCTAAATCCCCTTCTTTTCCACACCAGTACACAAATAACTGAGCTGTCCCCCTGTGAGCTCCCAACCCTGTGGAAAAAACAGGGTGAAAAGTTCAGGAAACCACGATCCATTTCACAGCAGACCTGCAAAGCACAAATATTAATACCAATAAAACAAGGAGGGGGTAGTGGTGGAATTCGGTTGCCAGTGGCTGACAGACCTTCAAATCCTCGAACTGGGAGCAAGGCTTTTAATCCACACACAATAAACTGTCCCACCTCCAGCAGCAGGAGCAAATTGCCTTTTTTAAGGTGGATTATCACAAAAAAACCCACCCCAAAAACCCCTGCCATTTCTGAGCTTTCCTGTAAGCCATCAGCCTGGATGTATTTTATGATGTGATTTATAGAGAGTTTGTTTCTTAAGACTCAAAGCAACATCGCTATAAAAGCATAAAAGATGCATGTTTTGGTGGAGGATGAATGCCACTGCCTTTTTTTTTTTCCCCTCGTGGGGAATCTGCTGGGTGTGGGTTAGCACCACTTGGAAAGATGAATTCTTCCTGTGTGGGCATGCACTGGCAGCCTTGGAGGAGATTATTGTGTCATCATCATCCTCCTGGTCAGCAGCAGCAGCTCCACAGCTGCTCCTCAACCTCAGAGATTAATGAAGGAGTTGGAAAACAAGGGGAATGTGCTTCCTTGTGTTCCCATCACCATCCTGGCTGATTCCTCCCTCTGCAGAAGGGTTTGAGTGTTGCTGTTGCCTGTTTAAGTCATGGAATAGATTAGATAATCCCTAGGCCTTTTCTACCTCTAGCACTTGTGGTTCTGCTTAAAGGGCTGTCAAGTGCTGGATTTTAAAGGGCAGAAAAAGCCAAGGCTTTTGAGGTTCTGCTGGGAGGATTACAGCTTGTAACACATTCCAAAGCCTTCCAAAAGCGCCTGCAATTTCAGGTTTCCGGACAGAAAGTGTTATTCAGCTTTCTGCAGATCTTCTTTGGAGTTCATCACACAATCCCAGTTTTCCTTCTGCATGAAGATCCCACTAGCCTGAGACTGCCTTTGGTGGGAACATGCCCTCCCTTTCATCATTTTTGACTAAAGATGTTTGCCTGTTGCTGGAGAAAAACAAATTTCCTTACAGTAAAATAAAACAACCCTGCATCTGCCAATTCACTTTTAAATGTGGCTCTTAGAATTCATAGGAAAGTAAAAGGTCCCAGGGAAGTGAATTGTTGTCCTGTAACCCTGCCAAGTGTACATTAAAAAAAACAACCCCTGATATGTCTTTGGCCTCCTTGCCTTTATTGTGATCTATAGACTGCACATAACCATCGTATCTCCGATGGTGAGGGAGAGGGCTGGGGAGGTTTTGAAGGAGGTTAAGGAACTTCCCACCTCCAAATCATGTCTCTGACCTTGGCTGGCTGCTGCTTTTTTTGTAATGAGTCCTCACAGTGGAGGAGCCACTGATTTGTGGGAATGCTTAGGAATGACCAGAGGCACGTTGGTGGAGCATCCCTGGAGCCAACAGGGCTGCACCCATTTGGTCAGAAAATCTGAGTTCTTCTCTGGAGAGCTTCTCCCAGTGGAAATACTGGGGAGGACCACCTCTGGTCCACATCCATTGGCCTGTTTTGGTCTCTGGAGCCCAGAGCTTGGCTGTGGGCACAGTGTCTGCCCTGTCACAGGTGAGTTAGCAAGGCCTGGTGGTCAGATCCTTCTCCTCCCTAAGGAAAACCTGGAAAATTTTGGTGGCGAGCCTCAGTCTCTGCGTTTGTGTGGGTTTGGGGGAAGGTTTGTAAATCTGGCATCTGGATTTGAGGCTGTAAATGCTCCAGAGGCTGTGGGCAAGGAGTGTGGGCTTGGGGAAGGGAGAGGTTGCTGGGTTTGTATTAGTCAATGTGCCATATTAATTAACACAGGCCATAGAAATTACAATATTTACATTATATTCTGCTATCATGGTTCCTCAGCGCTGCTGCTGGAGTATGTTTGCCCATCACTGTAACCACAGTGTTCACTTCCAATGGGACAGCATTCCCAGGAAGTGTCTGTCATTAATTCCAAGCCTGTTTGTGCAGTGACATTTCTATGCCAGTCATCAAATTCCATCTGACTGGGTCTGCTTGTAAATCAGAGTAACTCCTCAGTGAAAAAGGAAGTGGGAGACACCAGTTCACAAACTTTGTGGTGGATATGAGGTGTTCGCTCATTTCTCCATCACCCAGTTGGATTAAAATCCCAGTTCTCTCAAAGCAGACCTGGATTTCCTGCTCTCCGTAAGCAGTTGGCTTCCTGGTTTTGTATAAAATCCAAATTTTCTTTCTAAAACTTCAACTTTTGAAATGGGGTGGATATCTGAGCTAATTCTGCAAGTACACATACATTTTATGAATCAGATCTACTCTGAAGCTGGCACCTTCTTTCAAGTCACAAAAGATCCTAAGATGAGGAAATGTAGAATTTCCAAGGTTTGGATGGGAGTAAAACTGTATCCTTGCCACTCAGAAGAAATCTGTTCCATAAATTGGAAGTTAAATTATAAGGATCTCAACACTTAGGGATGATAAAGGCATCAGTTTTTGTGCTGAAACCATGGCAGCATAAAACCTCCTATGCCAAATTTCCTTGCTTATAATTTTGATTTTTTTTTAATGGACATTAAGGAATGATGATGCTTTGCTGCTTGCTTGAAAAAAATTGGCTTCTTCCTTCATAGTTTTCCTTTCAGCAATCCACAGGCACCACAGGAGTGGAGGAAAAATAATTGGCCTATAACTTTGCCCAGCTCAGGGAAAACACACAATTAGCATTGCTGCAAATTGCTCCTGGATTAAATTGGTGAGTTGAAAAGTGGAGAAGCCAAAGACCCCTGGAAAATGGAAAATTTGAAGGTGTCAGTTGTATCTCTGGGCCTTGTTTCCCTAATGGAGCATCCTTTGGGAATTTTCTCCATTGGAGACATCAAAGCCAAGCGGGATAAACTGGCTTGGGAGCATGAGGGAAAAGGTGAAGGCTATGGGAAACGATGCCTGCAGGCTCTGTGCTCCACATCAAGTGCAGGCTCTCCCCAGCCTTAAAACCAGAGCCCCATAAAGCTCTGGGTGAGCTCCTTAATGGGTGTCAAATTCCTTGCTGCCCTTGTTCCCACAGCCTCTCACCTGGCTGGAGCTGGGAGAGCAGGAGCAGGGAGGCAGCTGGAACCCTCCCAGGGTTAGGGAACTGCTCCAGCCCTCCCCAAGTGCAAAGGTGAACGTTCTGAGGAGGGACGTGCCCAAATCTCACATTAAATCGCAGCAAATTAGGAAGTTCTTGGCCTTGGGCTTCCACGTTTTGTAGCGTGGGGAGAAAAGGAGGGCATGGAGAGGTGAGGTGGAATTCTGATCATGTCTGTGGTGCAGTTTGGAGTGCCCAGCTCCTTCCTTTAGAGCCCCCTGGCCTCCCTTCCATGGTTTTTTTTGTTCCATGTGTAAGACCCCAAGTGGTTCAGCCAACAAGGACCAGGCCTGAGGGGAGCAGCAGGCACGGAGCCCCTTGGAACAGAGACTTTCTGAGGGCAAAGGGCTGAGAAAATCCATTGCCAAAGGATTGGAAATGCTGATCCACTTCAGCTGTCCATGTTCACCCCAGTGGGTGGGGAGATGCCAGCCCCAAACCACCCCATGGCAGGGAATAAACCCTTCCCTAAACTCGCCTTGCTCCTTCGTGCAAAACACACCCCCAAACCAGCTGAAATGTCCCTTGTTCTCAGTGAATGCTATCAAAACAACCATGGGGAGCTGAAACATTTTCATTCTAATAGAAACAGAGTGATTTACTGCAGATTCTGCATAGGAAATGAGAATTTTGCCGCTGTGGGATGGGTCTGGCCCTGCCCCAGGCCTCAGCTCTGGGAACCAGGGGCAGAGTAGGAAGGAGCTCATTCAAAGCACATGAAAATCATCATCTGGAGAGGGCAGCCACCAAGGAACTCCATGTTTTGGGGTTTTATTTTAAATAATGGAGAGATGTGGGCTTTTTTTCATCAGCTGCAGGCTGTGGACAGCAACAGGAGCTGTTGAGCCGTGTGCTGTGTGTGACAGGGACAAGGGATGGCCCTGCCTTGGGGCAGGTGGGAGGCACTTGAAGGATGCTGTAGGGAAAAATTGGTTGAGAAACGCTTGAAGTTGTGGCACAAACTCAGGGCTGGTTCCTCCTCACAAACCCTCTGGGACCCATGTCTGCCCACCTTGGTGGGAGGGAAGGGCAGAGCTGCCAGCACCTCTCAGCCCTTCCCTCCAGGCAGGTTTGGTCCATTCAGAGACCTTGGGCTCTGAGGAATTCCTCCTCATCCCATCAGTGAGCGCAGCATCCCTCAGCCATCTTCAAACTGTGGTGTTTTCAGAGACCCTGACCCCCGAGAACATCATGGTGTGACGATAACACAGCAGCTAAGGTAGGTGAGTTATTCCATGAAGAGTGGAGCAAACCAAGCCTGCACTTTTGTATGAAGATGCACTCTTTTTATGTCCATTTTTCTCACTACAACTCATTTCACCCCATTCTGTCTTTTTTCCTGATGAAGGGAGGGAATGATGAATCTGACTCCATGTTCTTAGAAGGCTAATTTATTATTTTATGATCTATATTAAAGAATAGTATACTAAACTATACTAAAGAACAGAGAAAGGATACAGACAGAAGGCTAAAAAGATAATAATGAAAACTCGTGACTCTCTCCTCAGAGTGTGACACAGCTTGGCCCCTGATTGGCCAATAAGTCAAAATAGTTCACACCAGAAACCAATGAAACAATCACCTGTTGGTAAACAATCTCCAAACCACGTTCCAAAGCAGCAAAACACAGGAGAAGCAAATGAGATAATATTGTTTTTCCCTTTTCTCTGAGGCTTTTTAGCTTCCCAGGAGAGAAATCCTGGGCAAAGATATTTTTCAGAAAATATGATGGCAACATTCAAACCCTGCCATTTTCCACTCTGCAGGGTTTGGAAACCCTCTCAGGAGGGTTTGGAAAGCCTATGGAAACAGCTCCATACTGGCATCATTCTGCCCTTAAAAACACCCTGTGTTTTAGGAGCAGTGGATTTGCAGGTGCGGATGGTCCCAGGTGAGGATGGGCCACAACCAAAAGCCTGGACACAGCATCCTGCTTCCCGTGGGGAGTGGCAGCTGTGTCCTGCAGAGCTGGGAGCTCCAGGGATGCCACTGGAGGCCAGGTGGAGCCTGTGCAGCCCTGGTGATTGGAGCTTTGAGCACACTGGGGATTTTCCTGATTAAATCCTGCTCCCCTCCACCCCACCCCAAAGGGAAACTGTTTGATTTTGTGTGGGAAGTCAAGCACTGGAGCACGAGGAAATGCCAGATTTATAGTTGCCACTGTAATCTCACACATGTGCTTTGATGCAGCCTTCAGTAACCTGACTCCCAGTGCTTTCCCTAGAAGCCTGCGCTGCTAGCTGAGTTTTGGCTGCCCACAGGAGTTTGGATCAGGCATTTCCAGCTTTGGAATGCCTCGTTCTCCCATGCAGGTGATGGGAGCGTGTGCAAGGTCAGAGTGCCACAGGGGTGACTTTGAGGGCCCTGCACCCAGCAGCTGATGGGGATTGTCTCTGCTCCCAGGAAACTGCAGATTTCCAGGTCTTCTGCTGCAGGGGGTTTATTTTTTCAGGCAGTTTTGAAGCATGGTGGCATCTGAAACCAAGGTTTGAGCTCTGAGCATCCTGTCTGCATGCCCACTGATCCCACCTGTGTTTGCTACAGCATGAGAGAAAGCAGAATATTCTTTCTGAGAGGATGCGCTTCACATCTTGTTGACCCATGACTGTGTTTAGGAATTAATATTAGAGGTATTCCCTAACTGCACGGCCCAGTACCAGCATGCTGTGGGCAAGTTTTGGTGGAGCTAAGAGATGGGATGGCATGGAAGACTGGGAAATCCCTTCCCTGGATGGGAAGGCATGGAAAACTGGGAAATCAAGGCACTGACTGGGAAATTCCTTGGTTTCTGCTTTTGGGGTAAGAGTGAGCCCCGTCCTTGTCTCCCTGATCAGGGCTGATGTAAACAAAAGTGAAGGCCATTAATAAAAAGAAAAAAAAAGCCAACAACTAATGGATCTTCTTAGTAAAAATACATTTTTTTTCCCATACTTTGGATGGGGTGCAAGGAATGTGTGGGATCACTCCAGGCTTGAATTACCTTCATAGCTGCAGGAATTTAGGGTTACTTACATTACCTTAAGGTAGCAGCTATGATTCCAAGGAGCTGAGGGTATTCATATCCTCTGGAAGGAGAAATGACACATCTCCTGAGAGGTGGGATGTGTCTCACAAAGCTCCAGGAGCTGGGCACGGACATGACTCAGGGGGATTCATCGGAAATTACTCAGGGAGCTGTCAAAACACTGCTCCATTGCCCTCAGAAATTGGTCATTTGAAGCAAATTTGTCAGCAGATCACTTGGAACTGATTTGACCCCATGTGGTGGCAGATCTGAAGGCTGGATAATCGTGTGCTTGACCTAATCTTGCAAAAATCTTCACACTAATGACTAATAGAAATTCTCTGTTTAAAGAAAACATCTGCACGTTGCAAATCTCGAATGTTTGGAGGCCCCCAGTAAAGACCATCCCTGAAAAACAATTTTTGTTTTCTCAGTGATTTACAGTGCTGAGTTTACTGTGCTGCCTTTTAAGTTGTCTGCTGGGATCCACTTCAGACATATCAGAGGATTCCTGTCTATCTCAGCCTGGGATTTAAAATTGGTCCCCTGGCCTAATTCATAAAACACCAGCGGTGACAACTCTCAACTAAAGGTGCAATAAAAGGGAGAGGGTGCAGGGAGACAGATGAAAATCAGGCTTTCCTTGCAAAAGCAAGTGTTGACTTGCTCCCAGTCCATAAATACCTCTTTGGGGAGAAAATTTTGGATGTGAGAGTGTTTTCTGCAGAAGGTGAAGACACAGGGATGCATCAGCTCAGGAGAAGGTTGTCAGAAGGCCACAATTCCACAGCAGGGAAGATCATTCCCATTCTCACCATTCCCATTCTCACCATGTCCATGCTGCTCCTGGGCTCCTGGGTTGCACTGAAACCACTTTGGATGTGGGGAGAAATGAAGAGTCTGATTTTTCAGACTGATCTTAGTTCACTTTAGGACTGGATGAGCTCTCCATGGGGAGAGAAAAGAGGAGGGAGGGTGTTATTCCAAGGAAAAAGGAACTTCTTGAATACAGATTTGGAAGCAATAGCAGGGAGAAGCCAGGAGGAGAAATGCAAACAGAAATGCAATGACAGGAGGAATAAATGCAAACTTTAGAATGCACCTGATGTGGCTCCTTGCCAGCCACAGGAAGGAGCTGTGAGGGTTAAACCACGGCCACAAACATCCACTACAATATTTGCCTTTCACGTGTCCTTGGGTGTTTTGTTCACTGAGCTGCAGATCCATTTGCCTCCTAAATAAGAGACTGACAGTGGGAATTTTTGACCCAAATAAAAGGAGATATGTGAGGGCCTTGCACACTAGAATCTTGGAGATCTTGGAGATGGAGAAGAACGTGGAGGGCAATGGGTAAAAGGACAGAAATGGAGAATAAGTGCTTCATCAAAACACCCTGGCTGTTTGCACAGATCCATGGGCAGGAGTGGGTAAATGTGGGAATGAAAACCTTGGCCACAGAGCCAGGGCACCCCTTCCCAGCACCGAAATCCCACATGTTCTGCTGCTAATTATTCCCTTCATTCCCATGGAAAAAAGGACAAGCTAAAGCAGATTGGCATTCTGGGATGCTGGGAACCACTGGAACAAACTGGGATCAGGAAATGCAAGGACAAGGTGGGGTTCAAAGGGTAGGAATGCAGGTCCCCAAATAAAGGGGTGATTATGTGAGCATTTAAGGAGGGATTAGAATTGTAGGTGATAATTGTAAGCAGCTGGAAAAGGAGGCCTTAAAGAGCCAGAAATAAAATAAAAGACAGGTGGGAAAAAAAAGAACAGATGAGAGAGGAGTGGTGGGAATCCGGCCCAATTAAAAATATGGAAACAAATGCTCTGATGCACCTCATTTCAAAGGATACAAATGCATGAAATGAGGTGCCCTGTGAGGTGCTGTGACTTCAGCTGAAACCCTGGCTTCTCCCACACCTTCCTGGGCTCTGATTTGAGTGGGAACCCATGGTCCCTGGAGAAGGGATCTCCTGCAGGGGTACCTCTGTGGTAAGAGCAGTCTTTGGAGTCCTGCTGAAATGCCCCTGCTGCACCACAGGGCTGTGGTGGGGTGGGAAACCATTCCTGATGCTTCCAGCATTTCCTCCAGAGTTCCTGGGTTGCTGTTGCTCCGAGATGTGCAGGATGTCTCTGCTTTGGCCCGCGCAACTGAAGAACGAGTCTGGACTCTTCGCTTTTCGGTCTTGAGGTTGTTTATTAATTCTTATCTATAAAATTTTCTTTCTGCCCAGCCAAGATCTGCTCAGCAAGACAGCCACAGGCACTCTGACCGCCCTTGGGGCGGTGTCGTCCTTTTATACTGCAAACTACATATATCATATTTACCCTTAATTCCCAACACCTATCACCTATGTTAGACAGTGTACTTCTACTCTAAACCAATCCCCAAGTGCCAACATCACTGCAGAAAATGGAGAGCAAGAAGAAGAAGAAAGGCTGGACACACCCTGATTCTTCCATCTTGTCCCCATAACCCCCATACAAAAAATCCTAAAATCTACATTTTCACCCTGTGATTATTTTGTTATTACACCATTCAAACCTGTGTGACTTTCACGCCCTCATACAAAGCTGGTAACTTGCTCCAAGGGTCAAAATCAAATCCCAGGTGTTCCGGGCAGAATGCCAGGGTCTCCGAGCCCCCTGACGGGGTCCTCAGCAACTCTGGACATCCAGAGGGATGTGCTGAGTTCCAACACAGAGTCTATGGTGCCTTCTTAGCCAACTGCTGGGGGTTTAGAGGGAAAAAAGCCTCCCAGGTTTTGTCCAAAGCACTGAACATCCCATGCCTGGAGGTGGATTTCATCTTTGCTGCAGCCAGGATTGAACCAAGAGGGGTTTACATCCCTTACAGTCCTGCCCCTGGAGCTACAGCCCACCACTGTTCTCAGGTTTATGTTAGACCCACAGAACCTCAGTCTCAGTCCTGTGGGTGACCTGGGCATCCACTGCCAAAGGAAAAAAACAATTCTGGCCATTCTCCTGTGGCTGGGCCACACACGAGGCTCAGGAAATTGACTCTCACCTGCAGCTTGGACCCACTGAAAAATGAGAGCTCCAATACTTCCAGCTCTGATCCTTCAGAACTTTTATCCTTGTATTTCCTTCTCCCTGCCTCAGAAACCCTTTGGAGCTAAAGGTAACAACACATGGCAGGAAGCATAAAGCTCAAACTCATTTTAACCTAAATTTAAATTTAGTTTAACCTAAATTTGCTTTTCAGAATAAGAAGCTACCTCAAGCCCTTCACACTGATGCACAACCTGACCTCTTTGCTGCATCTCTTTTCTAATTCCCCTTGCTAGAACCACCAGATTAATGGAAAATCAATGTGTGTTTAGGCCATGGAGTAGGCAAGGAGGTGTCCTGCATTTCCAGTCCTAGTCTGGAGGGTTTCAGCCCTGTGACACCTATCTGGAGCCCAGTGAAGAAGAGGAAGCAAATTTACAGTAGGAACAACCTGGTCTAGTGGAAGGAGGTTGGAATGAGATGGGCTTTAAGGTCCCTTCCAACCCAAACCATTCTGTGATTCTATCAGTCTACAATAACATTTCTATTGTGGCTAGAGGATCAAAAGAATCCTGAAGATATTTCTCCTTCTCCACCCAAAAAAAAACCCCAAAAACAAGATCCTAAAATATTCTCTTGAATTAAGCTGCACCATCATGTTTGTAACCAGCTTTCTCATCACTGTGAATGCCTGTACTGAGTAGGGAATTGTGGAATAAATTTTATAAATTTATAAATTTATAATTTTATAAATTGTGAAATAAATTTTATTCAAGTTTATAGCTTGAAAGAGACTGATGGAAACAGTGGGAGAGGGTTTGAAGTTGGAGAGACCCTGGCCAGGTCTTCTGTGTTGGGGAGGTTAACCCATTTCTGTCATGTCAATAAAGGACTATCAGCTCCAAGCTGGGGCAATGGTTCAGGGATTTGGGATTTGGGAGGTCACCACCCACATTTTGGCTCTTCCAGACCCTTGCCAATGTGAATTTGGGCTCCTATCCAAAATGTGGCAATTCAGCCACATTGTTCACACAATTAAACTGGAACCAATGCCATGCAGGAGTTCACCCACAGCTCACCAGAGCTCTCTGTTCTGCTGGGTCACCTCAACTCCTTTAAAAGAAAGAGAAAACAACCAAAAAACAATGAGAAAGAGCAGAAAGAGAAACTAAAAACACAGCAGGGACAGCACATTTCCAGGCCTGCAGTCTCTTGTGACTTTTTAAGTTGTTCTAACTGCTTTGCTTCCCCTCAAAGTGTTTCAGGCAGCCCTGGGAAGTGGTAGTTGAGAGGGTCCAGAGAGAGAGCCTGGGTGAGATCCACTGTTGCACTTTCCCAGCTTGGCTGTAAAAAGGTGTTGGACATTTTAAGAGGTGCATCTGCCCAGCATTCAGCTCCCTGCAGGAAACCAGGAGGCCAAGCTGGTTTTCCTCCAGCTTTTTGCCATGAGTGACGTATGTTCACTGCTCTGCCATCAGCTGCCTCTGCCCAGATGTTTTGCTGACATCAGTGAAGCTGTTCCTCTGCTTTTAGGCTTAGACTAACCCTTAAATCCAGCAGGTGCAGTTGGGTCGTGTCAGCTGATTCTTCAGCAGGTTTTGGACACTCCTTTTTTTCTCACTGGTTATATCCAGAATGTGGGTTTTGCTTCTTGTGGATCTAAACGGAAGGAAGAGGGGAGCAGAAGGGAGGTGAATCTCTTGGTTTTGTGTGGGTATTGCCTCAGATCTGTGTCAATTAGGGGTTTATTTGCCCCTCATTAATATCAGGGCCAGTGTTTCAGTTGGGTTTATCTTGCACTCTCTATGTCCATGTCATCCATCCTCAGGGATGCAGTGATGCAATGTCTGTGCCTTCCAGGAATTGTCTACCCCACCAGCTCCCCAGCTGCTTTTGAGGGCTTTTTAACCATTAAAAATAAAAATAAATAAAAATTAAAAAAAAATTGCAGCCACTCACCCTCTGGTTTTCTTGCAGTCCTTCCATCTGCCCAGTGGCCACCACCCTCTGCAGGGATTGTCACTCTCAGGAGGGAAATCCCAGTGACCAGAGACCTTGTGCAAAAAGCAGGGAAAAAATGCTGGAAGGGTTCTGGGGAGCACAGCAGGAGTTTGAGAGATGAAGGCAGGGCTGAAGGGTCAGGCTGGAACTTCCTGAAGCCATGAAACCTCTCCCCCGTTTCTCTCAGGCTTCATCCGGCTGACTCCTTGGCAGCTCTCACCTTGCAGCCCTGGCCCTGCCAGTGCCTTCACATGGCAAAGAAACTGTCAGCAGAGGCTCAGGGGGTGTTAAAGTGACCAAAACCAGACACATTCCCTTTTTCCTGCAGTTGAAAGGAGGGGTGAGGGCCCTTTGAGCAGGCCCTGAGCTGTGGCAGCTCCATGGATGCGGCACACGCTCCCAAGGCCCTGAGGTGGGGAGCACCTCAAGGGTTTAAAAACTGGGTTTTACACCCTCTTTTTAAGAGCATGGTGGTTCTCAGTGTGTGTGTGAGCATTGAGGAGGACACCTGGCTCCTCCACTGGGGAATTCGTGGGTGCAAAGAGCTGTGGAGGAGCTCTGGGAGAGAGATCCCGGCTCCAAGGACGTGGCTGAGGGAGCAAATGACATTTTGAGGTATCTGCTTCACTTCCTGGCCTCTCCTCCACATGCCCCCAGCCTGGGAGATGTGGGAAGCACGTTGCTGTGGGGTTTTAAAGGACTTGGCAGTGGGGGAAGTGTCAGGGGAAGGATAAAGCCAGAGGTTCCTTTTCTTGTGGTGTGAGTGAGGATTATTGCAGGTTTGGGGCTCTTGGGCAAGGGTTTCGCAAGAGAGTCTGTTTTGTAACTCTCTTTTTTTATTTTTTTTTTTTTATTGTTTCCTCTAAAGACAACATGCTTAGCTGGCTCATTACAGCACTTACCAAGAATTTGTCTTAGGACAGGATTCATTAATGGGGCTGTCAGCATGTTGGTTTCCCACCACAGTTCTCTTTCATGGCCTCCCTTGGGGAAAAGTCATCTGCCCAGGGGAAAATGCTTAGGGTGATGGGCAGGCTGCAATCTCCGTTTCCTCAGAAGCTGCACTGATTTTAGGGATGAAAAGATGCTTACAAGGGCTTTAACCTGAAACCTTTTGGAAGTGGTTGCAATTTGGGACACTTGTATATGTCAGCAGCAAATATCATTTTGGTTACCTGTTGTTCTGACCTGAGAGGGGATCCAGGGAAATGCCAGGAGAAAATATCTGAGGAAAAAAGCAGAGGCTGTTCAGCTTTGATTGTGGTTGTCCTGAGCAGGCCCTCTTTGGATTTGATGAGGATGGAAATACTTTGTCTCTTATCCTGAAATTCTTTGTGATTTCAAAGTGTTTTTTCTTGGTGTCTGGACCCAGTCTACCTTTGTGAAGGGGAAAGAGGACATTTTAGGATCTCCTTGCAGTGAGATCCTTGCATTTTAGGAGCCCTGCAGTGGTAACCTTGCTGGCTCTCTCCAAATTTTCTCCTTGGAGCAGGCTCTTGGCAGGATATCAGGGAAGTGGGATGAGCACAACTGCTGCTGATTCCTGGGGGTTTCGTTGTCTCCTTGCCACCTTTCCCCCTCCCTTTTTAGAATCTCAAAATCATTTAGGGAAAATGATTTTGCCACCTTTCCCCCTCCCTTTTTAGAATCACAAAATCATTTATGTTGGAGAAGCCCTCGAAGATCATCAAGTCCAAATGTTCTCCCAGCCCTGCCAAGGCCACCACCAGTCATGTCACCAAGTGCCACATCCACAGGGCTGTTAAATGCCCCTAGGGCTGGTGGCTTCACCACATTCTGTGAAGAAATGTCTCTGAAAATCCCATGTTTCCACCCAGTTATCCCACTTTCTCAGGGCAAATGCATCTCCTCGCTTCCCTCTTGCCACATATGACTTGCATTAGCCCTAATGGGAACTTTCCATGCAAATCTCCCACTCGGCTCACAGGGATGGCTCCTGCTTGACAAGATAATCTCACCCATGTGGAGAGCTTTTCAACTGGGGTGGCTTCATAGCTCAGTAAAATTTAAACTCATTAACCTAAAGTTAAAAAAAAAAAATTAAAAATTAATACTTCGTTTGTGGGCAGCACGTGCCAATGGGAACTGCTGGATAGACCTAGAAGGAGAGACAGGCACAACAGTTAAGGGAGGAGCTCCCCAGAGAGGACATTCCAATATTCCTGGCTTTTTTTTTTTTTTCAGGAGCTGAAAAGATCCAAGTGTCTGTGTGTGGCAAATGTCTTCCATCCCAGGAGTGTTCGCAACAGACTTGCAGCATCTTTCTTCTGCTTCCTGCACTTGCACAATCACAGTATCACAGGATCATGGAATGGTTTGGGTGGGAATGGACCTCAAGTCCATCCCATTCCACCCCCTGCCATGGGCAGGGACACCTTCCACTGTCCCACTGGCTCCAAGCCCCAGTGTCCAGCTTGGCCTGGGACACTTCCAGGGATCCAGGGGCAGCCACAGCTGCTCTGGGCACCCTGTGCCAGGGCCTGCCCACCCTCCCAGGGAACAATTCCTAATTCCCAATATCCCATCCATCCCTTCTCTCTGGCAGTGAGAGCCATCCATTCCCTGTGTCCTGTCCCTCCAGGCCCTTTTAAACAGTTCCTTTGGGATGCTCCACTCAGTCCTCAGGATGGGCTGCTACACTCAGGATTGAAAGCAAGATCCAGAATCAGATATGAATATTGGTGAGATTTTCTCCAGAATACCAAAAAAAGAAGTGTTTCATATTGCGCAGGAGGCCACAGTGCCTGCCTTCTGTGGATTTTTTGTTCTTAAACACTTTGGGACTCTGAGATGGCCTGGAAGTGACCATGGAAAAAGAGATCACATTGGGAACAGCTCTAAGAATCATAAGTTAATGTGTCCCATGACCTGTTTGTGTTCACCTTTATTATTTCTTCAAATCTTCCATTTTCCTCTTTTTCTTTCAAATTGAGACATGCAGGCTTGGACCTTCAGGCTGGATTGAGTGGAATTCACATGTCTGAACCCAAAATGTTGCTGTCAAACCTTGGGGGGAAAGGAAGGAGGGAGTGTTGCCATCACAGTGTACATCCCATGAGAAAATCCTGGCAAAATCCTGGCAAAGGGCTGTTCCCAGATGTGCTACAGAGACTTTGGCCATCATGGGATATGCACATTTCCCTTTCCCCTCTTTGTTCCAGAGAGGAACATTTCACCCACCATGACTCGGCCGCGCTGCCAAAAAACCAAAGCATTGCGTGATGAGAGAGGGAGATGCTTGCTGAAAAAAATTAAAATGTGAAATAAATATAAAAGGGGAAAAAAAAAGAAGCAGAGCCAGCTGTGTGAAAATCCTCATTAATTGTGGTGATTTCTGCACTGGGATGGAGTCACTCAGTTGGGAAGGTTGAGGTTCCGTGAGGAGTGACACAAGGATGTTGTCCAACTGTCGCGGACAGTTTTTCATGAAAAATCCTTTCCTTAGGATTTTTCCTTCTGAGAAGCTGTGAGGCCTCAGGAACAAAACATAAACAATGGTTATCTGCTGCTGTGGAATGCAACAGGTGCATCTGTGATTGGCCCATGTTGGTTTGTTTTTAATTAATGGCCAAGCACAGTCAGCTGGCTCGGACTCTCTGTCTGAGACAGAAGCTTTTGTTATCATTCTTTTTTCTGATTCCATTCTATTCTTAGCCAGCCTTCTGATGAAACCTTTTCTTCTATTCCTTTAGTACAGTTTTAATGTAACCTATATCATAAAATAATAAATCAAGTCTTCTGAAACATGGAGTCAGATCCTCATCTCTTCCCTCAACCTGAGACCCCTGTGAACACCGTCACATCCAACCCCTGTCCCAGCAGCAGGACAGCCTGGCGAAAACCCATCCCGTCCTCCCAGGACGAGCCCCAGGATGGCACACAGGGCTGGGGGTAAAGCTGGATGTGGTCAGGCATGAGAGAGGGGGAGGGGTGAGGCTGGATATCAGGAGGGATCCCTCCACTGGAATGGGCTTCCCAGGGAACTGATGGAGTCACCATCCCTGGAAGTGTCCCAGGCCAGGCTGGACAGGGCTTGGAGCACCCTGGGATAGTGGAAGGTGTCCCTGGCTGTGGCAGAGACTAAATGTGTGAGGGTGTTCACAGGGGTTTTCGGACTGGGGAAGAGACGAGGATCTGACTCCATGTTTCAGAAGGCTTGATTTATTATTTTATGGTATATATTACATTAAAACTATACTAAAAAAATAGCAGAAAAGGTTTCATCAGAAGGCCAGCTAAGAATAGAAAAAGAAAGAATGATAACAAAGGCTTGTGGCTTGGCTCTCTGTCCAAGCCAGCTGGGTTGTGATTGGCCATTAATTAGAAACAACCAACATGGGCCAATCACAGACCCACCTGTTGCATTCCACAGCAGCAGATAACCATTGTTTACATTTTGTTCCTGCGGCCTCTCAGCTTCTCAGGAGGAAAAATCCTAAGGAAAGGATTTTCCATAAAAGATGTCTGTGACACTAAATGATCCTGAAAGTCCCTTGCAACCCAAACCATCCTGGGATTCAATGTCCATCCCAGCTATGATTTTGGATTTTTAAGATTTTTTTTTTCTTTCCCCAGAGGCTTTTTGAGCACCCTAAGAGGCTCCCCAGGGAAGGGGTCACAGCACCAAGCCTGGAAGAGCTCAGGAGCCCTTGGACAATGCTCTCAGCCATATGGTTTGAGTTTAGGCAGTACCACAAGGAGCACAGATCTGGATCGATGGGCCTGGGGGATCTCTCCCAATTTGGGATATTCTGTGACCGTGACCAAAAATGAATTCTCCTCCTAATGGTGAAC
This sequence comes from Ammospiza caudacuta, assembly GCF_027887145.1. Lineage (NCBI taxonomy): Eukaryota > Metazoa > Chordata > Aves > Passeriformes > Passerellidae > Ammospiza > Ammospiza caudacuta. The sequence goes on along the minus strand of NC_080600.1, from coordinate 7,087,143 downwards.
GTTTTATCCTGGCTCCTGCAGCCATCACTGGCAGGAATGCTGAGAATTTGGGCTCATTCCTGATGTGCTGATGCATGGAATTTTCCCTGCTCTTGCAGACTTGTTGCAGGCCCTCCCTTGTCCAGATCAATCTATACCTGGTCTACATTTTGGGCAGTACAGCTGGTCCTTTTTTCACTTTTTAAAAGTTCTTTAAATTTTTTCACTTTTTTCACTTTTCTCACTTTTTGAACTTGTTTAATTTTTTCACTTTTCTCACTTTTTAAACTTCTTTTTTCTATTTTTTTACTTTTTAATCTTTAAATTTTTTCACTTTTTTCAATTTTTTCACTTTTTTCCACTTTTTAAACTTCTTTAATTTTTTTCACTTTTGCTCTTTTTGCACTTTTTTGCTCTTTAAACTTCTTTAATTTTTTCACTTTTCTCACTTTTAAAAATTCTTTAATTTTTTCCATTTTTTTTCACTTTTTTCACTTTTTTTCATTTTTTTACTTCTTTCACTGCCTCTTCAGCCCCAAGTGCTGTCAGCTTTGCCACTGCTTCTGCTCACTGAAATGCTGTGATTTTGCTCCCTCAGCCCTGATGTTTTGAATCACTACTGCTCTGGGGGAGAGGAAGTTACTTTCCATGCCCTGGATGTTATGAAGGAAAATCACAACTGTCTGATGATTATTATTATTTTATTATTTTTTTTCCTGCCCTTAGAACACTGAGATTAATGGATGTGCTAAACCCCACAGCAGCAGAAAGCCAAGGAGACAGGACATCTATTTATAAAAATAAAGGCAGAAATTGCCCTCAGCATTCACAAATCATTAGGAAGCTAAACTGGTGGTTTTCGCAGGGGAAGAGACAAGGATCTGACTCCATGTTTCTGAAGGCTGATTTATTATTTTATGATATATATTATATTAAAACTATACTAAAAGAATAGAAGAAAGGATTTCATCAGAAGGCTAGCTAAGAATAGAAAAAGAAGGAATGATAACAAAGGCTTGTGTCTGAACAAGACAGTCTGGACAACTGGATTGTGATTGGCCATTAATTAGAAACAACCACGAGGCCAATCACAGACCCACCTGTTACATTCCACAGCAGCAGATAACCATTGTTTGCATTTTGTTCCTGAGGCCTCACAGCTTCTCAGGAGGAAAAATCCTAAGGAAAGGATTTTCCATAAAATGTGTCTGTGCCACTAAACCGCAGCCCCAGCACGATCCCTTCAGCCTGAGCATGTGCTGTGACACACAGGCACTGCATGGAAATCCCCACCCCACGGAGACCAGGAGAGGTAATTCAGCAAAAAAATAGAAGTTTGGGGGAAATCCTTCCATCTTTGCCCAGATTGTTTGGGGAAGAGGAGAGGAGGATGGTGAATGCAAGGTGAGCTTCCACCTGCGTCTCCCAGGGGAGCTGCTGGGTCCTGCTCTGATCCCAGCTTGTCTGGAGGGATCACCAAAGAAACGTGGGTTAACTTCAGATATTGGGAAGTGTAAGAGCTGAAATGAGGGATGTGGGACTCCAGGCATCTCTCCAAAATGCAGTTTATTCCATCCAAGATGTCACAGCAGCCCAGGGTTGTGGGTGACAGAGCTGTGCCTACAGCTGTCAGCTCCAGCTGCAGGCAGGCCTGGAGACCCTTTGGTTTTGGTTACATTGCATTATATACTTTTCTTTTGGTTACAATGCATTATATACTTTTCTTTTGGTTACAATCATTATATACTTTTCTTTGCTGAGCATCTTCACGCAGTAGAACCAATCTATACCTTAACTATTATCTGTAGCCCATCATAACTACTGTAATTACCATATTCATGTTACTGTTTTCCAATCACTAAAAGTCAATATATTACAGTTTAAGCTAGAAGTTGTTTTTCAGTTTTCTTGCAGTGGAAAATTCTGAGACCTTTTTCTACTTGCAACATTTGCTGGCTTGTTTGCATGGGTTATCTTTCTGCTTGCTAAAAACATCATCTTGTTTGGGGTGGGTTTATCCTGTGCTCCAAGCCATAAAAACCCCTTCTAACTAACACACCCTTTGCCTCCTTGGTTATCCAGTGAGACTGGCTCAGCAATTATTTTCTTCTGTATCAAAACTTGCTTTCATTTCTATTTTTTCTTCAGATTCTACATTTAAAAATCTTTCTGCCAAGCACACATATCTGTGAGACTTTCTTGTCAAACCACCTGCCATGACAGGGGGGTGGGATGGGATGAGCTTTAGGGTCTCTTCCAACCCAAACCATTCTGGCAGGTCACTTGTTGAGTTCCAATGACCCAGAGGGAGGGTGCTGGCCACATGGGCTCTGTTCTGCCACTTTCTTCTCCGCTGAAACCACCTTGTGCTCAAACACGAGCAGAATAGCCTCATCTGGCTAAGATTCTGAGCCCCCACTCAGACCAATCCAGCTTTTGAAAGCACAGCCCTCATGGCCAGCTCTGTTTGTTGTTGATGGAAGATCATGCATGGTAATTAGGGAGCCTGAACAAATATCCCTTTCCTTGTGCCTGACGGAGCTTTTTGATGTCTTTTCCAAAGCGGAAGGGAGGGCAACACCTGCAGGACAAAAGGGATGGCAGGAGGAGCACAAGGAGGGCTCAGGATGCTGTGTCTGGCTCAGACAGCTCCAGGCACAGCACAGGAGCCCTGTGTGGACCTTGTCAGGTGCACAGCAGCCTCCTCTTCCTCCTTCACGCGGAGATGAAAGGGGTAAAACACCCCCATGAATATCAAAAGAGCAGATGATTGCAGCCAGTGACCGGCACAGGCTGTGCTTTCTGTGCTTGGCAAGGCAAGCCAGGAGACAATTAAGGTCTAATGGCAATTAGACCCCAAAGAGCAATAAAATAAGTCGGATTTATTCTCTGTTAGAAACCACAGCCTGATGGTTTTAGTCCTTCCCCAGGAAACAGCTCCTTCTTTTCTTTTCTTTCAGTCTTCTTATTTTGATTGTTGTTTCCCCAAGCTTAGCAGGGGTTTGCTGTTTTCTCCATGAAAAATGGACTTCTCTGCTCTTCAATAAACCCCCAATAAAACCAACAACAACAACAACAACAAAGTAATTGGAAACTGATATTTCTGTGAAAATTGTCTCGGGGCAGGGCAGGAGGGAAAAATGTTTCTCATTAAATGTTGTGAATTGGATTTTTTTTTTTTATCCTCTCCTTTCAAGCCCAGATCCTGTGGTCTCCCTCCTGATAAGCAGTGTAAACATATCCTCGACCTTGCCACTGCTTGATCCTTTTTTTGTCTCTGTGCCAGGATCTCTCCAGATCTCTTCAGTAGCCTGCTCAGGCCACATTACCCCCTGAAATGTAGGACTTTAGGATGGAGAAGCCCTCCAAAATTATTGAGTCCAGCCATTCCCCTCAAACCACCAAACCATTCAGTCAGGGAATGGTGATTCCAATTCCTTGGAATTGGAATGGTCCAGTTCTGGACCTGGTCCAATGCTTGCCATGCAAAGGTCAAGAAGAGGATGGATCTGGCTGCAGAGAGGGCAGGGAAAGCCCCACAAATCAATCCTCACAAGCCCCAAACACCTCAAAACACCTCAACTTTCCAGTTTGGAAGCTTGTTCCTGGCTTTTTGTTTTTGGGGGGTTTTTTTGATTTTTAAAAGATTTTCTAAGCCTTCTGATGTTTACATTCTTGTAACGAACTTTCTCACGCACTTTCTGTAAATAACTCATTGTTTTGCATTCTTTTATGTAGAAAGAGAAATTGGATGGACTGTTGGTTTGTCATTGGAGAGGTGGCACTGCCACTCTCCAATCCACTGTCACTTTTGGAAATCTGTAAATATTTGAGTCAGAAAATAAACTTCCCTTTTTTCACCTTGAGAGCAGCGGCGTGTCCGCGTCGCGTAGTTTCGCGTCCTGCGGTGACAGCTTTCCTTTCCTTTTTTCATTTCAGCATTTCAAGTGCAAGATTTAGTGCTAAACTGACAGGCTCAACTTGTAAAGCAACTGGCAAATCTTGAAAGAATTGTGGTTTTTCCCTCCCTCCCCAAGGAGGCTGCGAGTGCCACGGTTGGTTTTCCACTGCGGTGATGGATGGCACTCCGTGCAGGCAGAGCACTCCCATATCTGAGTGCTGAAGCAGCCCCAGGTCTGCTTCCTATCAAGAGAACATTTTGTCACACAGAAATTGGAACAGCATGGGCACCACACGCAGAAATGGCAAGGGGAATTGAACGTGAAATTCGTTTTTGCCCCTAAAGGAAGGTGGTTTCTGCTGTCTCGGCTGACTCACAGGGGATGCTCGTTTCATTTCCTGGGGATTGCCCACTCCTCCATTTCACCTTTGGTTCTGGAGAGCAGTGGGATTGCAATGAAATCAGGGAAAAAAAAAAATCAGCAAAACCCCCAAAACAGTAACACCTCCTGCCCCTGCAAGCTGAACTGAAGGAGCTGATTTGATTGAAAGGGGATTATCAGTGTCAGGGATCACCTCAGCTTCTCAAGTCCTTCTGGAGCCCAAGAATAAATGTCATTATTATTTAAGAATAAAGGCCATTATTATTTAAGAATAAATGCCATTATTTGGGCACTGAAGGTCTCTATTTTAAAGCAGTTATTTCCTTGAATAAATGCATGTTAAGGACACTGTCTGTTCCATGCACAAATGTCCAAGGGTGCATTCCTCCTGTTTGAGGTCCCAGTGAACCCAGACTTCTGAGATGAGCAGGGAAACTCCTGCTTTGCCAGGGAAACTCCTGGTTTTCTCTGTGTATTCAAAGAAACTGGCAAACCTCCGGGGAAAAGTTGACTTTTTGGGGATGTCTTGTGCCAAAACTGCAGTGAAGCTTCTTTGAGATCTCCCAGGAAATGAACTGCCTGGGAAAGTGGTGGAGTCCCCATCCCTGGAGGGGGATCTGAGGAATTTGGATTCAAAACTGGCTAGGAAATTGTTCACCAAGAAACAGCACCTGATCTGACAAAATATTGGGATTAAGGATGTTAAGTGATGCTGTTAAGGACAAAATTGGCCAGGAATTCCTCACCTTTTAATTAATGAGGGATGCTTCAAGATGCGTCACCATTCCAAGCTCTTTGGACATCTTCTGTTCTTCTCAGAAAAGTCATCTTAAACACTTTTGGGCTTTATAAATTTAATTTCCCAGCAGTCTCATGGCTGCTCTGGGTCTGAGGCTTTCCTGCCTTTGGTTTGGAAGCAACTGTTGCTAAGGGAACATCCAGAAAGCCACTGGGATGATTCCACAAAAAGGCATTACAGGCAGAGCCAGCCTGTGCTATGCTCATGATGGGAACAAAACAAAAAACAACCAAAACCCCTAAAGTAAATAAAAATTGAAAGGCCAGTGTGCCGGTGTTCACAGGGGTCTCAGGATGAGGGAAGAGACGAGGATCTGACTCCATGTTTCAGAAGGCTTGATTTATTATTTTATGATATATATTACATTAAAACTATACTAAAAGAATAGAAGAAAGGATTTCATCAGAAGGCTAGCTAGGAATAGATAGGAAAGAAAGATAACAAAGGGTCTGTCTCAGACTCTCTGTCCGAGCCAGCTGACTGTAATTGGCCATTAATTAGAAACAAGTCTATGAGGCCAATCACAGATGCACCTGTTGCATTCCACTGCAGCAGATAACCATTGTTTACATTTTGTTCCTGCGGCCTCACAGCTTTTCAGGAGGAAAAAATCCTAAGGAAAGGATTTTCCATAAAAGATGACAAGCCAGGAGCTGCAGTGGTGATTTTTGAGGAGAATATGTTCAATTTCTTTTCCTGCCATGCACTTCCTGGACCACCTTCAGCCATTCCCTGCCACGACCCCTCACCTTGGGCAGAGAGGCCTGAAGGGTTTAAAACCCTGCAGAGCTTCTGCAACGCCAGCTGATTTTGGGGGACCCATTTTGGGGATTTTGACCCATTTTGGGGGACCCAAAGGGAGGTTTTTTTGCAGAGCTCAGCCTGTGCCTGGAGCTGGATAACACCAGGCATTCATTTCATCAGGCTGCAGGATCACAACTCGCCTGTGAACGCCGGCCAAGTGAAAAAGGGCCAACAATGCCTTTCTTTTTTCTTTTCTCCTTGATTGGCTTAAGCCAGTATTTTTAGCATTTTCTGTTTAACCACGAGCTCAGAAATCAGAGCAGGTAATCACCAATTTCAGCATGGGGCGAATTACGGCAGCCCCTCCATAAAAGCTGCAGGGATTTGGAGAACAAAGTCGGGAGGAATTCAGTGCCAGAGCCGGAACCACGAGGAGCCCTGGGCTGGGCTCTGAGCTGGGCACTGCCTTCAGAAAGCCAGCATGGAACAAATTAAAAAGGGAAGCAGCAAACTCCTCTGGGGTTCCATAATCGCTTAAACATTCCTCTGGGACATCTGAGGGAGAGGGAGAGGGAAGGGGGGTGGTGGTGAAAAAAGTGTTTCTGACATTCTGGGGAGGAATGTTAGCAATAAAAATAGGGACCCAAATGGGTGTGCCACGGCCTGCATTAGTCACAGAGCAGATGTGCAGCCTCCACTTTTCCCCCCCTCCTTCCTTCCTTCCTTCCTTCCTTCCTTCCTTCCTTCCTTCCTTCCTTCCTTCCTTCCTTCCTTCCTTCCTTCCTTCCTTCCTTCCGACACTTCCTTCCGACACTTCCTTCCGACCCTTCCTTCCTTCCGACACTTCCTTCCTTCCGACACTTCCTTCCTTCCTCTCCTTCCTTCCTTCCTTCCTTCCTTCCTTCCTTCCTTCCTTCCTTCCTTCCTTCCTTCCTTCCTTCCTTCCTTCCTTCCTTCCTTCCTTCCTTCCTTCCTTCCTTCCTTCCTTCCTTCCTTCCGACACTTCCTTCCGACACTTCCTTCCGACACTTCCTTCCGACACTTCCTTCCTTCCTTCCTTCCTTCCTTCCTTCCTTCCTTCCTTCCTTCCTTCCTTCCTTCCTTCCTTCCTTCCTTCCTTCCTTCCTTCCTTCCTTCCTTCCTTCCTTCCTTCCTTCCTTCCTTCCGACACTTCCTTCCGACACTTCCTTCCGACACTTCCTTCCGACACTTCCTTCCGACACTTCCTTCCGACACTTCCTTCCGACACTTCCTTCCGACACTTCCTTCCTTCCTTCCGACACTTCCTTCCGACACTTCCTTCCTTCCTCTCCTTCCTCTCCTTCCTCTCCTTCCTCTTCCTCCCTGCCTCAGCAGTTCCACCTGCAGGATGCAGGGCTGTGGGGTTGTTGGTGTCTCAGCTCAGGGAAGGAAACCATCACCCCAAAAATCAGTTTGGGAGTGGAATGACCCAAAAATAAACCATGTGTGAGTTTTGTTTATCTCTCTGCTTGCTTCAGGGAGCTCAGAATGGGGTAAAAATAATTAATTTGGGGGATTTTGCCTCTTTCTCACACCCCTAGGATTCACAGGGTCAACCCTTTCCTCTCTTTGGATGAAGGCACCAGGTGATGCCAAGCGACTCTGGGGTCAACAGAAATGATCCAGATTGGTCTGGACCAATTTTTACCTGCTTATTTAGAATGAAAATTGCTTTTTTTCCACCCAAGGAGGCAGGTCATCTGCTGCAAGGCCTCAGAAATTCCAATGGGAGCCAAGGAACCCGAATCCCCCTTGCCTGTGAGCTTTTAGTGTCCCCTTGGCTTGCACCTCTGCGTGTGTGTGCAAAGAATGCCAAGTTTGGGTTTATTAAAGGGAGAAAAAAGGGAAGAAATAAAAAAATCCCAAGTGCCCAGAGCCCAAGTGTGACATAAGGAGCCTCGAGGCAACTTTCATCATGTTTCTAATGTGGTTTCCTTCATCTCCCTGGCCTGTTTGCTGCAGCACATTAGATTTGGATGATGTTTTTAACAGATCAACGTGAGGATGCTCCCCCCACCACCTCAGGGCTGCACCTGAGAACAACAAAACAAAAAAAAAAAAAACCAATTTAATCTTTCAATGCACACAGTTCTGAAGCACAGTGTCATTTTTTCCTGGCACTAATTACAAAAAATAAAAGTATCTGGCCTCATTTATTCACCTCTGGAGGGATTGGACGTAGTTTGATTCCCTAAAAGAAGTCCCAAGCCTTCAGAAGCATAAAATCCCAATTTCAGCCTCAGAATTTGCATGTCCATCCCAAAAGGAGAAATGGGAAAATCCCCTTCATGCTGCAACAATGCTGATCATCTCCAGGTCAGGATTTTGCCTAAAAAATAAACACAGCAGAGCAATCATTGCCAGCATTCCCGTGCTCCTGTGCCTGCTGCACGTGCTGTGTGCATCCCTGATCCCTGCATCCCATCCCAGAGTGCATCCCTGATCCCTGTGTGCATCCCTGATCCCTGCATCCCATCCCAGAGTGAATCCCACATCCCTGTGTGCATCCCACATCCCTGTACACATCCCAGATGCCTGTGTGCATCCCTGATCCCTGTGTGCATCCCTGATCCCTGCATCCCATCCCAGAGTGCATCCCTGATCCCTGTGTGCATCCCTGTGTGCATCCCACATCCCTACACACATCCCTGATCCCTGCAAACATCCCAGATCCCTGTGTGCATCCCTGATCCCTGTGTGCATCCCTGATCCCTGCACACATCCCAGATCCCTGTGTGCATCCCAGATCCCTGCAGCCCTCCCCAGCCCTCCCTTTATTTTTCCTTTCCCCCCATGAAGGAGAAGTGGCTCCTCTGCCAACCATTCCCACTGAATCCCATTTTCCTGTTGGATGGGAGGCAGAGCACGAGCTGGAGCCTTGCAGACAGACTGGGCTCAACCCTGGGCTGGCTGAAACCCTTCCTGGTGTTCCCAAAGTGTGGAGCAGCAGGTCCTGAACCCCTCCTGGGGAACAGGAATGCCTGGGGGGGGCTCCTCGTCCAGGAAAGCCAGGAAGCTGTAAAGGGGTTTTGGAGCATCACCTGGAGTTTGAAACATCACCTGGATTTTGGAGTTTTGGAGCATCACCTGGATTTTGAAGCATTATCTAGATTTTGGAGTTTTGGAGCATCACCTGGATTTTGGAGCATTATCTGGATTTTGGAGTTTTGGAGCATCACCTGGATTTTGATGCATTACCTGGGTTTTGGAGCATCACCTGGATTTTGGAGTTTTGGAGCATTACCTGGAGTTTGGAGTTTTAGAGCATCACCTGGATTTTGCAGATGGGAAAAGAGCTCCAGCAAGAGGGGAGGGGAGAATGCAAGGGAAAACAGCCTGAAAGCAGAACCAGGGTCTGCCCAGTGATGATCCAGGGAAGGAAATCACACCTTCGAGGAGCCGAGTGGGGCCCAAGGAAAGATCCTGTGCCATGAAATCCCAGCAGGGATCCCAGAATGTCAAATGGAAGGGAGCTGTGCTGGCCAGGCCCAAGGGATCCTTCAGCTCATCTCCAGAGGCTGCTGGATGGATGATGGATGAATGGATGGATGGATGGATGGATGGATGGATGGATGGATGGATGATGGATGGATGGATGGATGGATGGATGGATGGATGGATGGATGATGGATGGATGGATGGATGGATGGATGGATGGATGGATTCCAAATCCGAGGTTTCATTCCCAACAGACTCTCCATGACCTGCTGGAGCTGGGGTGAAGCAGAGGGAATCTCTTCCCACAGGGAATTCTTTTCCAGGTGGATCTGGCCAAACTGCCAGACATGGGCAGAAATTTTTGCCAGGTCCTCAAAGGTTTTTCAAAGGTTTGAAAATCTTCCAAACTGGACTCTCAGTTTCAAACTGAGAGACCATTTCTTAAATGTGAGTGTGGAAAGCAGGAATTTGGGATACTGAGCTCTGGTCTGGGCAGTTCTGCCCAGTATTGGACTCTTGGGTCTTTGGGAGATCTCCAGGAGAGGTGTTTGTCCTGCTTTGGAGCCTGGCTGTGCTTTGTGGAACTCCATTCTATTTCTTGGCTGAAGCTGTGAACAAAGTGCCTCACCCAGGCAAACATTTCACCCATTTCACTCACCCCAGCTCTCCCTGCAGCTCCAGAGCTTTCCTGCCATCCTTTTTAAGGTGAGGAGAGCCAGGTGAGCTGATGAGCAGAGGTATTTTCATTGTTTTGTGTGTGGGAAAGGACAGGTTGGGTGTCACCCATTTCTCTTTGTCCCAGGGGTGCCTGAGTAAGGAGATTCTACCTCATCTCCCTCCTGGTCACCTCCTGCTTTTCTCCCTCCAGCTGCCACCTTGCCTCACCCATCTGCAGTCACCACGAGAGAAAATTGTGCTGATTGAGCAGGAAAATCACAGCTATCTTTGGTGAGGAAGAAATCTTTGCTTCTTACCCACAAAACAACAACACAGGGATGACAAAGACCCCAAGGAAAGCTCTGGAACTCCAGAAAGTGTGGAACTCCAGAAAAAGTTCTGGAACTCCAGAAAGTGTGCCAGCAGAAGTTGTTGATCCAAGGGCTGGAGCCCCTCTGCTCTGGAGCCAGGCTGGGAGAGCTGGGGGTGCTCACCTGGAGAGGAGAAGGCTCCAGGGAGAGCTCAGAGCCTAAAGGGGCTCCAGGAGAGCTGGAGAGGGACTGGGGACAAGGCATGGAGGGACAGGACACAGGGAATGGCTCCCAGTGCCGGAGGGCAGGGCTGGATGGGATATTGGGAATTAGGAATTGTTCCCTGTGAGGGTGGGCAGGCCCTGGCATTGCCCAGAGCAGCTGTGGCTGCCCCTGGATCCCTGGCAGTGCCCAAGGCCAGGCTGGATGGGGCTTGGAGCCACCTGAGACAGTGGAAGGTGTCCCTGCCCATGGCAGATGATCTTTAAGGGTCTCTTTGCAACCCAAACCCCTTCATTCCATTCCATTCCAAGAGAGCACCAAGATGAACATGGTTCATCCAGCCCCAGGGATGAACCTGGTGTCAGGCACTGAGAGCCTGCCTGCTGCCCAGACAAAATTGGAATTTCCAGGCAGTTTGTCCCACGCAGAGGCCATCACCTGCAGTAAATAAAGCAGCTTTCCTGAGCAGAGAGCAGATTGTGATGGATGGGGTGTCAGCTGTCGCTGCAGCCACGGCCCAAGTGTTGGAAATGCCATTATGGAAGGGCTCATAAAAGCTCAGCAGGGCTGGGAAACTCTGCCTGCTGCTGCTGCTGTGCCTTCTTTCTGCACACTGGGCCTGCTCTGCTGCAAAACACATAAAGAGGTGCCTTAACAAGAAAACAGGTTTTTGGTACACACAGAAATGTTTCTGCAGCAGGGCTGGATGTGCAGAGTCTGTGTCCTCACAGGAGCTGAAGTGGTGGATAAGGCACAGAGTCTAGGTGCAGAACTGAGGCAGAAATGGCCCTGGAAGTGCTGGGGTGAGCCAGAGGAACCAGTGGAGAGAACAAATCCCTGTGCTCTGCTATCCCTGGGTGTCTTGGTTTGGAAAGACAGGAGTCTGCTAAGGAAGGCAGGAGCCTCCCCTGAAATGGAGAATGTAAACCCTCCCCACCCCTTCCAATTGCTATAAATTTTAAATTAAGGGGCTCTCAGGCAAAAATATGGGAGCAGGAAATAACAGTTCTTTAATGGGGAAAAGAAAATAAAAGGATAAAATAAACAATGCAGTACACCAGAACAACAGTGACAGAGTCAGAACCCAGCCTGACACCCTGTGGGTCAGGCTGTTGGTGGCAGTCCCATTGGAAATGTGGCTGCAGCCCTCCTGCAGTGTCAGGGGTGGTTCTGTTGGAGCAGGGGGATCTGTAGAGAAGGATGTATTCTTCCTCTGGAGATCCAGTGGAAGGAGAGGCAGCTGCTGTTCCTCTGGGAATCCCATGGAGAAAGCTGGGGAACATTTTTCCCCTTCAAACTGGCTGTCCTCTGTAAACCAGTGTTGAAGATTGCAATGCAAGATGTTTTCCATTCCCATCTATTTGGCAGATTACTTTTGTCAAGAGAGCAGTTTGCTTTATCTCTCTCTCTGAGTGACCACATTCACACCTCCCTGGGAGGGGACATTGCTGATAACAGACTATTGAATGTCACTGCATGGCTGATAAGAACTAGAACATCCCATTGGGAGATGTGAGCCCAGAGGGAGGAGCCAAGCATTGCTACCCAGATATAATCCAGAGGTTTGTGAGACACCAGCACGGCTTTCTCCACGGGATTCCCCAGAGGAACAGCAGCTGTCTCTCCTTCCACTGGATCTCCAGAGGAAGCATACATCCTTCTCTACAGATCCCCCTGCTCCAACAGAACCACCCCTGACACTGCAGGAGGGCTGCAGCCACATTTCCAATGGGACTGCCACCAACAGCCTGACCCACAGGGTGTCAGGCTGGGTTCTGACTCTGTCACTGTTGTTCTGGTGTACTGCATTGTTTATTTTATCCTTTTAATTTTTTCCATTTCCCTCTTAAGGAACTGTTATTTCTGCTCCCATATTTTTGCCTGAGAGCCCCTTAATTTAAAATTTATAGCAATTGGGAGGGGTGGGGAAGGTTTACATTCTCCATTTCATTTACATTCTCCTGCCTTCCTTAGCAGACTCCTCTCTTTCCAAACCAAGACAACCAGCAAGTGCCTTTTTACCTCAGTGGCCTCCCAAAACATGCAGTTCAAATGCCTGACTAAGGCCCTGGTGGCTGGGCTCTGGCCTCTCAGTTCAAATGTGGAGCAGGGTCTATAAAACCTTTTATATCATCTCCAGTAATATTAGAATCATATTCCCTTGACCATCCTCAGGGAAACAGCTCTTGACACACAACTGGGATGAAAGGAGGGGAACACATGGTCTCAGTAAAAAGGGAGTTAACAGAGCATTCCAGGCAATAACATCACACTGCACGGTGTAGCAACAAGCCAAAAAATCAGAATTATTGGGGCTCAGTGGAATCCAGAGGTGTCCCCAGAGCAAGGACCCCAGGCACTCAGTCCATAGCAGTCAGGCCCAGCCTCAGTGGTCACCCTGAAGAGCTCTGGCCCAGGGCTGGCATGGAGAGCCCTGTCCTGCCACCACAGGGGGAGTCAGCCACCTCCCCCTTCCCTGCTCCCTTTTCCCTGCTCCCTTTTCCCTGTTACCTTTTCCCTGCTCCCTTTTCCCTGCTCCCTTTTCCCTGCTCCCCCCTTCTGTCGCAGACATCTTTTATGAAAAATCATTTCCTTAGGATTTTTCCTCCTGAGAAGCTGAGAAGCTTCAGGAACAAAATGTAAACATTGATTATCTGCTGCTATGGAATGCAATAAGTAGATCTTTGATTAACCCATATTAGATATTTGTAATTAATGGCCAATCACAGTCAGTTGGCTCGGACAGAAAGCCCAGCCACAAACCTTTGTTATCATTCTTTCTTTTTCTATTCTTAGCTAGCCTTGTGATGAAATCCTTTCTTCTATTCTTTTAGTATAGTTTTAATGTAATATATATCATAAAATAATAAATCAGCCTTCTGAAACATGGAGTCAGATCCTCATCTCTTCCCTCATCGTATGACCCCTGTGAACACCGTCATAGCTTCCCCACGAGCCACAATTCCTGGAAGGGATGATCCCCCTGTGCTGGCCCCTTCTCCAGGAGGAGAAATGGGGGGCTTTGTGCCTCACCCCTGCTCTCTAGGGCCAGCAGTGCCTCGAAACCCCCTCTCTTTATCCATGATGGGTACCAGAACTTCCTGCTCCCCTCTCACCTGACCACACCCATCCTGCCTCCAATTTCCCCCTTTTTAAGCCTTGGTGGTGTTTTTATCCCCCTTGGCACACACCAGAGGGGTTAGGTGGTGGGTGCCTGGGGGCAGGCAGGAATGTGGGGTTGGGATTTGCAGGGCACAGCAAACCCCACTTGGCAAGCCCTGCATCACTCCCCCTCCCGACGTGGAGCCATGAAAAACAACTTCCTGTCAATAAACAGGAACAAAAGCTTGGAAAGCTCTTCAAAGTGGTGAGTTATGTCGAAAATATGTTACGGGGCACTCGGAGTGTCCCTGCGAACTGGAGGGAAGTGATTGTTCCTGACGCTCCGGCCTTGGAGGGGGAGTTTATAAATACCCAGGGCTGCGTGAGTTCCCTTTTCCATGGGGAAAAAAAACAAAACCCACACATGGAGGGAGAGGAAGAGGAGGGGAGGAAGGCCTAAGACATTGAAAAACAGATCCAAAATCTGGGGAATGGGGTGAATTTTAAAAAGCAGGTGTGAGGTGGGTTTTGGTTTGGGGAAAGGGTCCTTCTCCCCACACTTGGCCTTGGTGGTGCTGAAGCAGGGGAGGGAGGGAAGGAAGGAAGGACTCCAGGAAGGAAGGACTCCAGAAAGGAAGGAAGGGCTCCAGAAAGGAAGAAAGAACTCCAGGAAGGAAGGAAGGAAGGACTCCAGAAAGGAAGGGCTCCAGGAAGGAAGGAAGGGCTCCAGAAAGGAAGGAAGGACTTCAGGAAGGAAGGAAGGACTCCAGGAAGGAAGGACTCCAGGAAGGAAGGATATGGTTCCCATTGGTTTCCCCAAGTGAAAACACGTGCTGGAACCTCAGCCAGCTGTGCTTCTTATTATTTTAATGAGAAATTCCGTAATTAGTGGCAAAAAATAAAAAGAAGCCACGCTGCAAGTGAAGGAAAACCCCTCTCTGCCCTCTCCAGCGTGTGATGGATGCATCAAAGGGATGTGGTGATATTTTTTGGTGTATTTTACAAACAGATATTTCTTGACAGGCTGGGATGTTCCCTAATCTGTTTGCTTGAGGGAACTAAAGAGAAACATTGAAACAACTAAACAGAAAAACAAAAAAGCAACCAAATAAAAGTGGCAGGTTTTTTTACTTAAGGAGTCCTTGTCTCCCCACCTGTGATTCATTTGTCAGCAGTTAAACATCATTACAACATTAACAGCCAATCTCAGGGCAGAAGAGCTGGGCTTTGTACAGCCATAAAGCACAGGACATCAAACTGCACTTTATGGAGCCGGGGCTGCTCAGGAGTGACCCCTTCTAAACTTTTACAGTTCTCTGCATTCTTCCGATTATGGCAAAGATTTATTTGGACTTTGATATATATAAGTATTAAAAGAAGAAAAAAAAAAAAAAAAGGAAAGAAGGAAAGGAAGGAAGGAGTGTTTTATTAAAAACATTTCATCCAGGTTCTTTAGGAGAAGAAACAGAGAAGAACCTCTTTGCTGTTGCAAGAGGTTTTCAGCTGGTGGGTTTGATTCAGCTCCCCGAGTGGTCACGGCTGGATTTGCTTGGGTTCCTGCTCAGAAACAAACACGTGGGCTTGCACTGCACCCCGAGCCTGCCTGACATCCCATTGCACAATCCCTGGCAAGCTGCAGCACCAGGAAAGGCCTGGCCAGGGCTTGTTTCCCTTTCTCCAGGGGAGGAAAGATAACTCGGTGGGTGAGTGCTGACTGACTCCCTCTCTCACCTCCTCCTCCTCCCTGTCTGTCCCTGCAGCACCCCTTAGTGAAGGAGTTTAGCAATTCTCCTATAAAACAGACCCTGGAAATCTGATTCAACCTCTCAGCTCTCTGCAGAGAACACGGGGCTGATCACTGCCCTGCAGGGATGGGAGAAGCATTCAAGGGGTGCTGGAGGCTGAAGTGGGCAGGCAGGAAACAGGAACGTTCCTCAGGTTTTCTTCCTCTTTTCCAGGATCCCCCTTGTGCTGCTGGCTTGGCTCAGAGGGCTGCACTTCAGCACTCAGCCTGTGGACCTGTGGAGCAGGGAAAATCCAAGGGCTGTGGGAGCCCTGCTGCACCTCTATGGAATATCACCTGCTAGGCAGCACCATTCCATAAAAATGAGGCTTTTCCTGGCTGTAGATAATCAGATTTTATGCACTCACTCACAGAAATGCACCTGTGATGGATGTCTGCACGTTCAAGTGTTATCACAGAAATGCAGGGATGGAATGGGATGGGATGGGATGGGATGGATGTTGGGAAGGATGAAAGTTTGACAAGCAAGTCTCACAGATATGTATGCTTAGCAGATAGATTTTTGAATGTAGAATATGATGAAGGAATAGAAATGAAAGCAAGTTTTGATACAGAAGAAAAGAATTGCTGAGCCAGTCTTACTGGGTAACCAAGGAGCCAAAGGCTGTGTTAGTTAGAAGGGGTTTTTATGGCTTAGAGCAAAGGATAAACCCACCCCAAACAAGAAGATGTTTTTACCAAGCAGAAAGATAACCCATGCAAACAAGTCAGCAAATGTTGCAAGTAGAAAAAGGTCTCAGAATTTTCCACCGCAAGAAAACTGAAAAACAACTTCTAGCTTAAACTGTAACGCACTGACTTTTAGTGATTGGAGAACAGTAACAGGAATATGGTGATTACAGTAGTTATGATAGGCTATAGGTAAAATTTAAGGTATAGATTGGTTCTACTGCATGAAGATGCTCAGCAACGAAAAGTATATAATGGATTGTAACCAAAAGAAAAGTATAAAATGCATTGTAACCAAAACCAAAGGGTCTCCAGGCCTGCCTGCAGCAGGAGCTGACAGCTGTAGGCACAGCTCTGTCACCCACAACCCTGGGCTGCTGTGACATCTTGGATGGAATAAACTGCATTTTGGAGAGCTCCTGGAGTCCCACATCCCTCATTCAGGCTCCTACAGATGGGATGGGATGGGATGGGATGGGATGGGATGGGATGGGATGGGATGGGATGGGATGGGATGGGATGGGATGGCTCAGCAGCTGCTCCAGTCTTGGTTTAGGTATGGCAGGATCTCAGCCTCCTGATGCCCAAGGATGTCCATCCATCACGTTGTTCCTTGTGCTGTGTTTTTGGAAAACACCCTCTGAGCAGGGAGCTTGATTTAGGGGCAGATACAAGAGCCATAAATCCCAGGAAGCCCCCAGGTCAGGGCAATGGGTTTTTTGGAGGTTGCACACAGTGGAGAAGTGCTGATGAGACAGATTTTTCCAAGGAAACTTGCCACTTCACAGAGTTGCTGTTTCCCATGGGGAAGAAATGTGCTGAAAACTCTCCGTGTTCTCCTTTTACATCTATTTTTCTTCTCCCTATTTTATTTTGATGGGTTGAGGGGAGACAAACCTGAAATGAAACACTTCATTTTGGTCAGTTTAAGCTGATAGGGGGAATATTTAATTCTTTTGATTGGATGGGTTTCAAATAAATTCAGAATATGCTTCAGCTTTGCTCAGGCAAAGTGCAGCCCCATCTCTTCTCCTTTATTTGGGGATCTGCTCTTGGGAGCACTTCCATGCCCTGGAGGCAAAGAGCAACTTTTGTGCTGGGAATGGTGCTGATCCAAAGGCATGGCTGCACATTCCAAAAGAGCAGGGAGGTTGGGAGCAGCCCTGATAATCCACAATTCCTCTCCAGAGCTGCGTGAAGGCGAAGGAGAAAGAGAGAAGCTCTCTGGAGATCCTTGTCCTAAGCCCCTCCCTGCTTCAGAAAAGCAAACAGAGTGATTGATTTAACACAAAGACCTGAAAATAAGTATTTTGCAATAGTTTCGGCTCCTGTTCAAGTTTCCAGCATTTCAAATCATCTTTATGTCACATCAGTTCAAACACATCTATAGAAAATACTGGGTTTCTTTACTCGACAATTGCTCTGGAGCCTCATTTGGAATTTCAAGTTGTCCCAGCCTTCCTTCCCTCCAACTGGAATCTGAGATAGGAAGACAAAGAAGAGCTGGAATGAGCCATCAGTTGCTGATGTTTTCGTGCTGAAGAGCTCAGTGATCACTGCTGGTTTTTTTTTCTTTTCCCCTGTTTGTTGGCCAGCTCCCTCCAAATTTCTCTGGTTGCTTCCTCCAGAATGGTTCTGTTTTCCTCAGTAAAATTTAAAGCACAGATCAAACAGAGCAGGTTGACTTGTTTTTCTGTTCACATTTCTTAGGGGAAAAAAACCCTAAACTGGCGTGTTTTGAAATGGTATTACCTTGTCCTAAAAGTGCTGAAATCCAATCTACTATCAAAAGAAGCATTCTCCTGGGGTTTGGGAGGTTTGTGGTTTTTTTTGCAGTCCAAATGCTACAAATGATGCTGGCTCAAGCAAAATAAAATAACAAAATAGGGAGTCATGAGGTTTTACTGGGACAGATTGGGGAACGTGGCCCTGCTTTGTCCAGGATCCCTGGCCACTTCTGCAGGTCCAGTGCAATTGCAGAGTGGAAAATATGATTTTCCTGCAGGAGGATCCCTGATATCCTTTCTGTGTGCATTGACAGAGCTTCTGTGCTGGCATGGGTGTCAGAGAGGGAACTGGAGCTGTGAATTTCCCCTGGATGTTTTATTCTGTGATTTTTCCAGGAGAAACGCAGGAATTGCTGTCCCACAGCAGGAAGGAGATGTCCTGTCCACGCTCATGGACTCTGCAGTGAACCCCCCCAAAGACACAGCAAACCTGGTTTGAGCGTTTTCTCTTGTCTGAACCTTGGCAAACGCTCCTGCAGACCTGCTCCAAGTGCAGAGTAACTTCTGGGAGGGGAGATTTATTGCTCTGGAGCCAAACCAGGCAGCATTTCATGGTTCTGGAGCCCCACACTCCGGGCTGGGCAAGCTGATGGTGCTGATGTTCACCCCACGGGATGGAAGGGACCTCCAGATGCCCTCTGCTCTGCTCTCCCCACTCTAGCTCTCAGGGGTGGCTTCTCCAGAGGTTTCTCCTCAGGTTGGAGTCCCCCTCCTTCCTTCTGGGAGTCCTTGAGGGGCCTTTCCTCTCTGCCTGTAATGTTCCTAGCAGCCATGCAGCAAAGCAGTCCCAAAATCCAGAGGTTTTTGTGAGTTTGCTGCGAGCTGGACGGGAGCCCCGATGGCTCCGATGCACTGAAAGGAGCAGGGGAAACCAGGAATAACAGGATCTGTTGCCATAACACAGGGTGATCCAACTGCTTCTTCAGAGCTAAAAATAGCTTCTCCCTGTTAACCTCTCTGCGGGAAGGAAGGACTCCAGGAAGGACTCCAGGAAGGACTTCAGGAAGGAAGGACTCCAGGAAAGAAGCACTCCAGGACTCCAGGAAGGAAGGACTCCAGGAAGGAAGGAAGGACTCCAGGAAGGAAGGAAGGACTCCAGGAAGGAAGGAAGGAAGGCCTCCAGGAAAGAAGGACTCCAGGAACGACTTCAGGAAGGAAGGAATCCAGGAAGGAAGGACTCCAGGACTTCAGGAAGGAAGGACTCCATGAAGGAAGGGAGGAAGGCCTCCAGAAAAGAAGGACTCCAGGAACAACTTCAGGAAGGAAGGACTCCAGGAAGGAAGGACTCCAGGACTCCAGGAAGGAAGGAAGGACTCCAGGAAGGAAGGACTCCAGGACTCCAGGAAGGACTCCAGGACTCCAGGAAGGAAGGACTCCAGGAAGGACTCCAGGAAGGAAGGAAGGAAGGACTCCAGGAAGGAAGGACTCCAGGAAGGAAGGAAGGAAGGAAGGAAGGAAGGAAGGAAGGAAGGAAGGCAGGCAAGATTTGGCAAGACTCAGCCCTTCCCTTGGCTTTGCCCCACACTCCTTACATGGCACTGGACTGATCCTTTCTGTTCCTTCTGGGTTCTTCCTCCCTTTAACATCCCAGGGAAGAGACTATTCCCAAAATGTTCCTCCAAAGGGTGGAGTTACTCCAGCCTTGCTGGTCTTGGAAGCAGAAGTCCAAGGAAACACTTTTGAAGACCCCTGACCCCACAGCCTGTCTGGCCTCATGCCCTGTGCAACAGTCACCACCAGCCGTTTTCCATAGCTGGGAAACAGTTGGGATTTCCCTCCTGGAATTTCCCAGCAAAACCAAGGACTGACCCCAAGCTGTCGTGCCGTGTCCCTGCTCTGGAATTTGGTTGTTTTCCCTTTTTTTTGCCCTCTGGCAAAACACACCAAGTTGTCGAGGAAGGGAAGGCCTCAATGGATGAAATTCCCAATTCCCAAATCCCCAATTTTGGAACAGGGCTGCTTTGTTCTGAGCGTCTCCAGGGGTGTTCTGGCTGAGGGTTTGCCATTCCAGAGATCCTATAAGAAATCCCAGGAATTGGCTGCCAAGGCCTGGATGGCTTCCACATCTCCCCTGGGCAGCAGGATGCTAATTGCCCTCTCCTGATGATGTCTGCAGGCTGTGGAGCTCATGAGGGGCTGCTCTGGAAGAAGCCACATCTCCTTCCCTCTGCTTTAACATGGAACTCAGGAGATTTGTGTGTTTTAAACAACCTAAAACCAGAGCACACGGAGCAGGGCTGGGGTCTCTGCCCACTTCTTTTGGATATATCTGCCAAAGATCTCATCAGTTCCTGTTCCTGAAGTTCATACCACTACACAGCCAACCCAAAGCCATGGAAAGTGCAGTTTATTTGGAGAGTGAAAAAGGCCTCTGGATCTGCAGCTGCTATAAACTCACAGGAGACTTTTTTTTAACAATAAGTGGGAAAGTCTCATTAATTTTGCCTGCCAGTTTCTGAGCTTTTGGGGTATTCCAGCATCTGCCTCTGTGAAGATTAGAAACCCTGTTTCTGTGAAGGCTGGGATCCTTTCCCAGCAATAAAAGACAGAGGTTATTTTTAGTGGAGGGTTGAACTTAGCAGGGTCACGAGAAAATGGGAGATAGACGGGAAATATTGGTTAAACAGTCATCGTGGGAAACCCCTGGGAGATGAACCTGCACTCATTCCCCAGGTCTGCCTATCCCTGCTCTCCCTAGATTCCAGTGCCATGGATTCGGTGTCTGTGTGGAGCTGGGGGGGGATTACCTTGTCCTTGTACATGCCCACTGTGAGAAGGGATCATCAGAAAGGTCAAGGAATCACCAACATCTGCTGCTCTGTCCCCTTCCTCTCCTTGTAAAGGACTCCCGGATTTCTCCAATCTGCTTCCAAGAGGAAGCTGGTGGGTGCTAAAAAGTTCTATGGAAAAGAAGAGCACTCCAAACACTCTGGTGTTGCTGTTTCTGCTCATCCTCCATGTTTTCAGCATTTTAAACAGGAGCAGTCCTATTACAAAGCTGAACATTCCGCTTTTTCTTTGGGAAGAAAACTTCAATTTCACTGTTTTGCATCAAAATCTGTATGGAATTCTCTCTCTGTCGAGTTGAGGGGCAATGACAAATTGCAAATGGCAGGGCTGGAGATCAAGCAGGGGAACTCCTGTTTCCCTTTGCTTGAGCAGGACCTTGAGACCAGCTCCTGGAGCACTGTCCCCATCAGACCCTGGTGCTGATTGTCACACCCTGAAGGGCCAGGAGGCCACCTGAGAGGCACAGTGTGGCCACAGTTGCTAGGATTGGGAGATCCACATCCCTCTTCCAGTGGCACCAGGCTGGCACAGGAGGAGCCACTTAGGCAGGCACTGGTCACAGCACATCCACAGCTCCCCAGGGTTTGACTCCGAGGTGGGAGCTTGCTAAAATCCACGAGCTCTGCCAGGAAACAGCTGCCTTTGTTCATTCTCTCTCTGTTTACTGAGCTCCTTTCCCAGGCATCTCCTCTTGACAGCTGTAACAATGGGAATCTGCCTCTGGATCACTGAGGGTGTCCCAGCATGGGCGGGAATTGGGGTGGTTTGAGTTTCCTTTGGTGAAAATGGAGGCGGTGCTGTTTGATAGCATTGACCTGCAGTGTGCTCAGGTGTGAATCTCCTGCTTTGGAGGCACATGAATACCTCCACTGGAGCTGGAGCTGGATATTCCAGGCAGGCACTGCTGGGCTGGAATATAACCCCAGGGAAGCAGATCGATGTTGTGGTGTCTTAACTTCTTCTTGCCAGGGCTGGGATTAAATGTGTGAGATGGAATTTCTTGTTGGGACTCAGATGTTTATTAGTTCTTATCTCTGTCACAAACCCTTATCTCTGTCTCACAAACCCTCAGTTCTGCAGCACTTCACTCCAACAAACTAAAAACGGAGCCCCATCTCTCTCTCTATAAGGCCTTTAAAGGATAAACTGTCCAGTTAAGAAATGACACCTAAATTATTTTCACTTTTTACCAAATAACCAACCACCCATGGCTGCAATGGGGACTTTTTTATCCAATTACACAAAACCACCCAAAGCCATGGAGAAGAAGTAGGAGAAGAAGGTGAAGAAGTAGGAGAAGAAGGTGAAGAAGAAGGAGAAGGGGAAGAAGGAGAAGAAGAAGGTGGCGAAGAAGAAGGAGAAGATGAAGAAGGAGAAGAAGAAAATGAAGAAGGAGAAGAAGAAAACGAAGAAGAAGGACCAGCCACTGCCCTAGAACCTCCATCTTGCTTTATATATATTGTTATATTCTAAACCCTGAAACTCTAAATTTTCAACCTTGTGATGTTACACACTTCTATTCAAACTCCACACCCATAATTTTAGTTCTAACATTCAATTTTGGAAGCCTTCTCCACAGCCTCAGGTCAAATGTAGTGCTCTCTTGGGGGTCAGAGCCTGCCAGCACAGAAAGTCTGAAATTCTCAGCATCCAGGGTTCCAGCAGGATGTCTAATTTGGGTGCTCATGAACCACCCATCACTGCCCTAGTGGTTTGAGTCTGTGTTGGCTGTGGCTTCTCTCTCTGGAGCTCCTTGGTCTGGAACCAGCCCCGCGTTCCTCCAGGCCTGGCTGACCCCTCTGCCCCTGCTGGGAACCCCACAGGGCTCCTGCAAGGCCAGGAAATCTCTGCCACCACAACACAGACAAACCACATCCATGTCTGTCCGCGGCTCTTTCCACAACTCCAGGATTCCACTTGCAAAATAAAAAAAAAATGAAATAGCCAACCCAATTTGGGTTGTTTAGTAACACCAGAAAATGAGTGGGAGCGAGTCCTCCAGGACCAGACATGGACATTGGGAATGCTCCGTGGTAGGAGCAATTACCGCATTGCAACAGGCTTTTCCCACTACCTTCAAAGCCAAGTTGGGCTCCAGTTGTATCCAATGGTGTGGCATGGAATAATGTCTGCTTGGGAAAGCCGGGCGATAGTTGGCTGAAGAAAAGAAAAATATCTTTCAGATATTTTATAATCCAAAAAGCATGGTCTCCAATGAGCTTTTTCCAAGCACATTAGTGCTACAGCCATTAATAATCATAGGGCTCAAAGAAGGAAAAAAAAATCAGCTGGAAGAGAGTTGAAAGGGAAACCTATTAAAATAAAAAAAGCAATTTCCCAAAAATATATACAGCTTCATTTCCAATTTTTTTTTTCTGGGTTTTTTTTTGGGTTTTCTTTCTTTTCTCTTTTTTTTTTTCCTGAGTTATTTTTTGCTATAACTAAAACTTTCAGTGACCTAATAGTCCTTTAAAAAGACAGCTGCAGGGAATAAAATGGGGCTGATTTGTTCCTCTTGCATTGTTCCTAACAGCGGGATCCATTCCTCCTTGTCCTGATTGAATGCTTCCCAGAGTGTCTAGACATGCCACCACCACTGCTGAGGAGCCAGGAGATACCAGGGATACTCATCCCAGGAGCTGGGAAGGCCCCTTATCTGTCCTCCTCCCCATGGAGAGTCTCTCCAAACCCAAGACTTGGGCAAAACCCCAGATTATGCGATTCCTAAAAATATCTCCTGCGCTGTTCATTTTTAGGTTGTGCCGGGGTCACATTTTCCATGTTTTCAGCAGTGAGATTCCTGCAGGAGAATACAACTTCCCAAGCAGCGATTTAGAGGGCAGCACCCAGCTCCCCGTGCCTGGTGACCACAGAGCAGAAGGTCACAGGATGAGCTGTCCCATCCCTCACGTTCCTGCAGTGTGGGACAGCTTTCCCTGCCTTCCAGGGAGGCTCCAGGTGCACCTACCTGGCCCGACGCTCCAATGTTCCCAATATTTAAATATTAAAATAAAATATAAATAATAAAATAAAAAAATTATATAAATAAAATATGAATGTAAAATATTTAAATATTAAAATATAAAATGTAAATATTTAAATAATTACATATTTAAATAAATACCCTTTGTGAGATGTTTCACCCTGGCTTCCGCCGCTTTGTCTGATTCTCACTTCCCAGCCGCTCCTTGGCGTGGCAATTCCTTGGCCCTGGAACATCTCCAGCTGGGATGAAGTGCTGGTCCAGTCCTCTCTTTCCTGCCAAAGGTTGTTAGCACATCCACCCCACAGCTCATAGCTCATCTCCAGTCACACCCTTGGATCCCAGAAATCCCGTGTTCCAAGGACAGGAAGACTCTTGCCGGCAATCCTGGGAGCGCTTGAGGCAGTAGGAGCGCTTCCCAAATAAAAAATAACAGGGATAATAATAGCCTTTATCCCTGCATCCCCCCTTCTGAAGCACCAGGACTTGGCCAGAGCCTGTCATCTGTCAATTACAATCTATTTCTGTCCTGTGCAGAGGGATCTGGCCGGGATTCCTGGGATTGGGCTGCTGGCATGACTCATTCCCAGCTGATTGCTCCGTGGCTTCAGCCAGGTGCTCCTGGGACTTGGTGTCCTCATCTGGTGTCCATAAGGAATCCATGCTTCAGGGGCAGGAGGGAGAAAGGGAACGCTGGTGAGGAGCACATCCCTCAGAGCTCTCTGCCCAGAAATCATCCTTGTGAAGGCTCAGAGGTGTTCCAGAGGTAAGGACAGGAAAGACAGGGATGAAAATCTTTAATGTGGGTTTCTGCTGCAGTGAGGGAAAGATGGAGTTGCAAAAACCTCAGGAATCCACCTCTAGGATCTGCAAAATTCTTTGAGGGATTTCTTGTGGAGCCGTTCTCAAGGATCCTCCAGATTCCTTGAGGGATTTTTTTTGTGGATCCAGTCTCAAGGATGCACAAGATTCCTTGAGGGATCTCTTGTGGATCCAGTCTCAAGGATCCTCCAGACTCCTGGATAATCCTTCCAGCTGTTGTTATCCCGTAGGTGGTAGGGGCAGAGGGGTGCCACCATTGCACAGGAGATGGAAAATGGGGAAATCTTCTCCAGCACCCCAGTACCCCTTCAAACCCAGCTCCTTTCTTTTTTTTTTTCCCTTACAAAATAGATGCTGCAGGTGAAAAACACCAGCTGAGCAAAGAGGGGAGGGGGATGGAGGGGAGGAATGATCCCAAAATAAAAAAAAATAAAAATTGTGCTGGTGTTGGTGAGCAAAAGGCAAAGCTGAAGGTGAGCGGAGCTCCGGGCAGGCAGGGGAATGAAATGTGGTCCTAATTACTGGCTAACTATCCCACATTTCACAAGTCATTTTAATGGCCCAAACGGATTCCTTTCAAGCCGGGAGCCAGCGCTGGAGCGATAGGGATAGAGTTCTCTCGCAGGGGGACATGTGGTGCCAGAAGCCCGCTCTGAGCGGAATATTGTTATCTGGAATGACATTAATGTATCCTGCTATTCCCTCACGCTGGATCGTGTGCCGGGCAGGGACCGTGGTGCTGTTAACATGTCAGCATTCAGGCAGCATCCCGGCACAGCAGCTGCTGCTGAGGGGTCAGGCAGGCAGACCTGGGGGTAATCCCCATTGCCCTGGGCAAATCCAGACCCTTCCCAGGAGCTGGATGCTCCATTGGTGCTCCATCCTCCTGTGCTGAGCTTCCAGGTGATCTGGAGAAGGGATGCTGGCACTGGATGCTGGTTTGGTCCAGGTTTTTTTCATCTGTACCCAGCAAAATAATGACAGCTCTCACAGGAGATCACTGCTGCTTTTCCCTGGCTTCTGGACACCTCACAGTAATTGGAAACAAGCTCAGTAAGAGGTGGCTGCTGAAACTCACCACATGCCTTTAAAAAACAGAATATTTTTCCTTCCCCTTGGGTTTTATTGGGCTTCAAGTGGGGAGCTGTTAAATTGTGTGGATATTCTCCAGCTCCACCTGCCCAGTGAGTGTCTCTGCTCTGATCTTGTGGCTTGGCTGCTGAGGAAATAAACCGGAAAAGGGAAAGGAAACGTCAGATTTGGGTTTTCCTAATTGTGGGGAAAAAAATAAAAACACCAAAAACTCAAACAAATCCCTTGTTTGTTATGCAGAACACATCGCATTTAAAGTTTCACATTGAATTTCCAGGCCTGAAAGGAGGAGAAGCCTGAAAGTTGGAGAAGCACCAACTCTTTTTCCAGCATGGAACCATTTGGGTTGGAAGCGACCTTTAAAGTTCATGAAGCCACAAGCAAGGGCACCTTCAATTGGATTATTTTAATGCCTTGTTTCCCTTGCCCATAAGTGGGATATACTAGCTTGTTTTCTGTCCCAACCTGCTTGAGCACAGCAGGTTTAGAGCAGGGCCCATGCTGGGCCGTGCCTGGGCTCGTTTCCACTGCTTACTGTGGTGATTATCTGAGATAAATCTGGGATATGCAGGGATCCAGCTGACAGGGAACTCACCTGGGCCCTTGTCTCGGTTTGGAAAGACAGGAGTTTATTAAGGAAGGCAGGAGCCTCCCCTGAAATGGAGAATGTAAACCCTCCCCATCCCTCCCAAGTGCTATAAATTTTAAATTAAGGGGCTCTCAGGCAAAAAATATGGGAGCAGGAAATAACAGTTCTTTAATAGGGAAGAAAATAAAAGGATAAAATAAACAATGCAGTAGACTAGAACGACACTGACAGAGTCAGAACCCAGCCTGACACCCTGTGGGTCAGGCTGTTGGTGGCAGTCCCATTGGAAATGTGGCTGCAGCCCTCCTGCAGTGTCAGGGGTGGTTCTGTTGGAGCAGCGGGATCTGTAGAGAAGGATGTATGCTTCCTCTGAAGATCCAGTGGAAGGAGAGGCAGCTGCTGTTCCTCTGGGGAATCCCGTGGAGAAAGCCGTGCTGGTGTCTCAAACACCTCAGGATTATATCTGGGTAGCAATGCTTGGCTCCTCCCTCTGGGCGGAGCATCCCCCAATGGGATGTTGTAGTTCTTATCAGCCATGCAGTGACATTCAATAGTCTGTTATCAGCAATGTCCCCTCCTAGGGAGGAGTGATTTTGGAAGAGATAAGGAAAACTGCCCAATGAACAGGAGACAACTGCCATACAGATGGTAATGGAATCCATCTTGCCTTGCAGTCTGGAACAGCCCTCCTGAGGGAGTTTGTTGATTCATTTGGGTCTCCTCATCCGTTCCTGAGCTCTGGTTGTGAACACCTCCACAAAGGGATGAAGGCAGCTCCTGGCTAGGGAATAATGGCTTCATTTGGAAGTGAAAACCCACTTAATTTTGGGAATGCTCTTAATTTTTGGAACCCACTTAATTTGCTCTGGCTCTTCTCAGGGACACAAGTTTATATTAAATGACAGCCCATCCTGCACTGCACCATCTCCATCACACCCTACAGCTGTGCCAAAGTGCTCCCCTCCTCCCAAATCCCACAGCAGCAGCTTTTCCACCCAGGGCAGCAGCAACATTTACTGCAGCCAAGGAGAAGCCCCACGCATCCAGCACATCTCCTTCCACCCTCACGCTTCCCAGGGAGCTCCTGGCCCACCCTGGGGACAAGATGTGTCTCCCACCACCTTCCAAAACATCCAGGCTATCCCTTCCAAGGCTGTCTCCCTTGCTCACGAGCTTCATCAAGGAACCATCAGGATCAGAGATCTCTCCCAGTGGCCAAATTCGAACTCCCAAGTGGAAAACTGAATAAAATCACGTGTTCCTTGCCAGATGTGCTGAGAGAATCAATGTCGGATCAAATTTACTCTCAGGATTCTGCCTAGCAGAGGGATCACTTCTGGGGAGAAATACCAGCTGAATGGCATCCCAAGGAAACAAAATGGATTCTTGGCCAGTTTGGAGCCAAAGTCAGGTGGATGAGTTTGAGTCAGATTTCTCTGCACAAGATGAGGTTCACTTTTCTGAAAATCCACCCTCAGATTCCAGACCAAGGAGAGGAGAGCTCTGGGATTCATTTGCCAAAGATTTCCTGCAGAACTACCAAGGAACTGGATGTGCAGCAAACCAGATGTCCCCTGCAGAGCTCATGCATGTGAGGGGTTCCCAAGCCAAATTAAATTGACGTGTTCTCCAAAAGCCCAACCAAAGTGATGGAAAAGGTACCACGAGATGCAGCTCAACAGGGTGCTCGACTTCCAGGCTGGATTGTTCCTGTCCAGGCCCAGGGGCTCTTTGCTGAGGGTTCATAAATGCTGATCTGTGAAAAAAGTTTAAAGATTAAAGTTGGATTCGCGGATTTATGGGGGGCTGTGATGGAAATGATAGCTAGACCCCAGAGAAGACTGAGCAGAAAACAGCCTTCCAGCCTCTGAAGCTGTTTTAGGGAACAAAGGAGTAAACAACAGCAAGAAAAAAAAAATTATATTCTGATGTGGTATCAACGTCAAGTTGAATTAAAGTTTGACCCAAACCGCCAGCTGAAATCTGCAGGGGGAAAAAAGCCTCTTTCAGATCAATTCTGTTGCTTCATCTAATTTTTTTATACATCATCTCCAGTAAAAATCAGATTACCTCACATTCTAAAGACACCAAGGAATAATTATTTTTAAAATTATTTTTTAAATTAAATTTTAAATTAAAAATGGAACATCTCAGCAATTTGGAAGCAGTAAATGTCAGGTGTGCAGAGCCCCTCTTTAAAAATCTTTCATGTAAAACAGTTTCATTTTCAGCAAATCTGTTGAGAACAAGCAGATAGTGCTTCCTGGAGGAGAAAAAAAATAAGAATTTCTTCGATATTTCTCAATTTTCCTGCTACTCTGGTCTGAAGCCCCCTCTCCATCAGCTGTTTACAAGCCTCCAAGGGGCTGGAGAGGATGTCCTGCTGAGGAGGACAAAGCTTTTAACTCCTTTTTGGGACCAGGTCTGTGCTGGAAACTCTGATCTCCTGTTTCCCATGATTTTGCTCTTTGCCTAATTTAGGTTCTTTTCCCACCACAGCCCCTGGAAGGTTGATTGGCTGTTGGGAAGTGTTAGATTTTTGTTAAAGCTTTATCAGATGCATCCTCGGCTTCTCTGGCATCATCCTGGCTGGCCTGGAAGCGCTGGTGGCAGAGAAGGGCAGGCCAGGAGCATCCTGCAGATGTTCAAATCTTGCTGATTAGCAATTTTTTACAGCAACCTCTCAATCCCAGCCTCTCTCCTCCTCCTCCTCTCCACCCCGCTCTGATTCTGGAAACCTGGATCAATTATTCCCAGATTTCAAATGCTGGCATCGCTCCTCGCGCAGCTGCGAGCACAGCATTTAATCTCCTCACTCTTTGAGGTTAAAGTGGTTGTTGTGTTCTGTGTTTTAGCCTCATGCCTGGCCTCAGGCTCTGAACCTGCAGTGCCCTCATTTCCAAGAGCATCCTGCTCCATCCTGGTGCTTGGCTCATCCCTCTGCAATGGGCTGGACCCAAGCTCTGGGGCACAGCACATTTTTCAAAATTGTACCCAAGGCTTCCAAATTTGTGGAGTTATTTTCCCCCTCTGCTTTCAAGCTATTGGAACTGAGTGGGAAATTCCCTTCAGAGTAAAAACAGTTGCCTGAGAGCGAGAAAACCATGGTTGCCCAGCTTGAGGATCAAACTTTCACATTTTTGTGACAAATGGGAGCCCAAAAAGCTGAGCTACCTGGGCACCCATGGGAGAGCTGAGTCCTGAACCACTATCTCTCTCCAGGAAGGGATCCTATCCAGGATTTACCTGATCTGGTAGGTCCTCAAATAGCCAAGGGCTCACCTGGGAAAGGTCCCTTTGAATTTGTGTGAATTGTATCAAGGTGAGGTGCTGAAGGATTTTCCAGTGCTGGCTGCAGGAGGGAGACACCCAAATACCCCTTCCATGCTCAAAAGTGTTTTCCCAGGCTGAGGCAGCACAGGAAAACACAAGTTGTGGGTTTGCCTTTTCTTTTCAACTAATAATTAATCACCTTCCCAGGCATTCCAGTCTCCAGCTTGGCTGGAGGGAGAGAAGGAGATCTTTTTGGCAGGAGGTGTAAATCAGCAGAGCCCTGTGTGAAAATAAAGTTTCAGGGGGAAAAAAGTCCCTGTTTTCCGGAGCTGCTTCACCACCATGGGGTGCTGTGCTCTGCCACAGAGCCAGCCTTGGGCAAGCCAAGATCAGGGAATCATGGAATGTTTTGGGTTGGAAGGGACCCTACAGCCCATTCCACCCCACTGCCATGGGCAGGGACACCTTCCGCTATCCCAGGTGGCACCAAGCCCCAGTGGGGCATTTCCAGATTGTCCTGGTGGCTCCTGCCAGAGGCTGGTGAGGGGGAACCAGCACATGCTGGAAGCAGCAGAGGTACCTGGTATGGGGGTTTGGGATGGGATTTGGAAGCTGCTCCTGGTTGGAGGCTTTGCGACCCCATCAAGCTGCAACCCCATCAACTTCTCTCTTCGTGCCTCTAGTAGAGCTGGTGAGCAGCCCCTTCAGGCTCTGAAGCCTAAAATTTGGAAAAGAGGAGCCAATTCTCTTACCCCTCACTTTCCTGAAGGTGTCCCATGGCCGGGAGGTTGGAATGAGATGATTTTTAAGGTCCGTCCCAACCCAACCCATCCTGTGGTTTTTGCCGGACTGGTTTGAGGATGGAGATGGTTTTCCATCATGGAGAGGGATTCCTTCAGCTACTTCTCTTTTTTTTATTATTATTATAATTGCTCTTAGATTGGTCCCAAATTGCCAGGTTGATTGATTAATTGCTGGTGGAATGGAAGGAAAAAAAAAAAGGAATCCTGAGAATTTGAGAAGGCACAGGAGGATTTGGGGAAGGAAGGGAGGAAAGGTGATCCATGCTGCCAAGCCAGGGAGGGGAATTTGTCCTGCAAATAATAATGTTTTTTTTTTTAAGGGTAGGTGCTGGAGCTGTGAGAGCTCGAAGGAAAAACAGGGAAAATTGGATTCACAGCCAAGTCAGCCACAACACAGCGCTGGGGCGAGCTGTGGGGGAGAACCATGGAAAAACCCCAAAGTTTCAGGTGGAAGGAGAGATGTCTGAAGAAAAGATGGGTGGAAAGACTGGAAATTAGAGAAAGCAAGAGTTCAGAAACTGTGAGTGACACCTTGGAGGGGATCATGGGAGCTTGCAGGCTTGGCTGCAGAAAGAGAAAGGCCAGCAGGTAGCAGTGGGTGTTATGGATTTTATATATATATATATATATATATATATATATATATATATATATATACACATACATACACACACAGAGATGTGCCCTGAATGTGTTATATATATACATATATATATATAAATATACACACACACAGATGTGCCCTGACTGTGGCATATCCATACTCCCACCCAGCCAAAGTGCTTGGGAAGCAGTTTTTAGGAGAAACACCAAGAAAGATCCTTCCCCAAGTCATGGCACACATTTAACCCCCCAGTCTGCAGCCAAAAATCTACAAAACTCCTTAAAAATGATGGGGAAAATAATGAGGCTGGAGTGACCAAATTTTTATTCATTAGCCTTTCCCTCATTTTCCTGATCTTCACAAAAAGAAAAAAAAAAAAGGATAACTGGCCTTTCTTACAAATAACTTTTCCAGATGGGGTGGATGTGCTGTGCAAGGATGGTTGGCTGAGCTGGTGGCATGAAGAGTCAATCCAAAGGATGGAGCTGGAAAAAGGGAGGTTTTTCCTTGTCCAAGGGCTCAGCTGGAAGGGATTCACTGATGCTGCCATGTGGGGGATTGGAGAGGGGGCTGGTTTTGGCCAAGCCTTGATCCAAGGGTGGCCTGGGATGGTGGGTCTGGGACAATTCCCTCCCACAGCCAACGTGTGGGCAGCTCTGGATGCCCAAGCCAAAATTTCGCCAGCACAGCAAGGGCTGGATGTGTTCAGGCTGGATCCCAGCATCCTGGGAGCTCGGTCCAGGTCAGGTTCAGCAGAAGGGCTGGTTTAGTCCTAGGAAAGAACCTCTAGT
Source organism: Ammospiza caudacuta (assembly GCF_027887145.1). Classification (NCBI taxonomy): domain Eukaryota; kingdom Metazoa; phylum Chordata; class Aves; order Passeriformes; family Passerellidae; genus Ammospiza; species Ammospiza caudacuta. The sequence continues at coordinate 7,055,580 of NC_080600.1, read as the reverse complement.
GCTGAGGAAATCCCACCGTGAATCCCCTCAAACCCCGCGCCAACAACCGCGCGCGCGAGTCCTGATGGAAATGCATCCCGGCCGGACAGGTCTGGATCCCATAACTATAAAGGTGTTTTATTTCCTGGAATTCTGACATCAAAGCCAGGATTTTCAAGACAAATAGCTGCTATTTTCATTCCTCTGGAGAAATCATACGATGTGATTGACAATTAAGATCAGAATAAAAGGTTTGATGGGCAAAAGATCAGGAAATAAATCTCGCCACACCACCAAATCCAGGGCTGTTATCAAAAGCTATTCCTCCCTGCTCAGCACTACAAGGATCACAGGAATGTGGGACCTAATTTAGGGGTATTTTTTTAGTAACACTTACACAGGATTGGGGGAATTTGGCTTAGTTTTACCTGCTCCAAAGCTCCCTGAGTGCTTGAGTGAAGGAGCAGATATTGAGCCAGATTCCCAAACGATGGCACAACGAAGACATGGGATTGGAGGATACCCTCTGGACATTTTAACTCTTTGGGGCCTAGAGTTTTTTCCACATATCAGCACCCCCTTCCATCTGGATTCCTCAGTGGATGGAAGAGCTGATACACCAGGGGGAAAAAAGGACAATTCAAGACTTCATTGGTAAGTGGCACTGACAGACATTTTGGGGAAATGTGGTTGAGAGCTGTGACTGCTCAGGGATGGTAGGAATGAGGCAGAGAGGGTGATACTCACCACAGCCATCCCAAAAATCCAGGAGGGTTAGCAGGCCTGGGACTCTGCCTCTGAGCCCAGTCTCCACCATCCTCTGGCCACGAGGGAGTTGACATTGATCGACATTTTCCTCCAAAGCGAGAATGCTTTATTTCCTGAGATCGTTGCATTTTTGTGTCACAGCCACACGGGCCAGGGTCCTCTGTTCACAGGCAGAGGCATCTGGTTTGCCTTGCCCAGGAAAGGCTCATGGTGTGCAGGAGCACAGCTTGGGATGCAGGGTTGGATCTTCCCCGAGGGAACCTATGGATGGCGCTGAGTCTGGAGGTGGGAGAAGAGTCCAACCATGGGGACATGGAGTCAAAGGGTCCCAGAATGGTTTGGGCTGGAGGAGACCTCAAAGCCCATCCAGTTCTACCCCCTGCCATGGGTAGGGACACCTTCCACTGTCCCAGGCTGCTCCAAGCCCCATCCAGCCTGGCCTTGGGCACTTCCAGGGATCCAGGGGCAGCCACAGCTGCTCTGGGCACCCTGTGCCAGAACCTCTCCACCCTGCTAGGGAACAATTCCTAATTCCCAATATCCCATCTATCCCTGCCCTCTATCAGTTAAAAAACATTCCCTGTGTCCTGTCCCTCTATCCCTTTTTCCAAGCTCCTCTCCAGCTCTCCTGGAGCGCCTTCAGGCCCTGGAAGGGGCTCTGAGGTGTCCCTGGATCCTTCTCTTCTCCAGGTGAGCACCCCCAGCTCTCCCAGCCTGGCTCCAGAGCAGAGGGGCTCCTTTAAGAGGGGAGCCAGGTAAAATAATCAGGAAGGAGCCCAGAAGTCCTTCCTCCCTCCTGCATCATCCTTCCCACCCTTTCTGGGATCAGGACAGAGTTGGATAAAAGTCCTTTCAGGCGGCTGGCAACAGAACAAGCAGAGGACATCCATTATTCCCAATGTTTAATTTTTTCTTTTTTACATAATTTTATTCCCCCCACCCCGAAAAAGCTACCCAAAGACAGCCCCGTTATTTCTCCATTGTTCCAACCCCGAATCCAGGAAAGCACCTTAAGCACACGATTAACTCCTGGAATGCGAGTAATCCCCGCTCCTCCTCTTTGGGCCAAGCACTTAAGGGCAGCCTAATTTGAAATTGGTTCTTGAGCGCTGCTGAAATGTAAGCTGGTGTTTGAGTGCTCTGCTGGACTGCAGCCAGGGCCAGGGAGATGCCAGGATCCAGGAAAGCTGTTGAATTTCAGGATTTGCTGAAGTTTCAGGTGTAACGTGGTATAAAGTCTGAACTTGTGAAACCCAAATGCCTTCCCAGCCAGAGCTGGTAAAACAATGAAAAAAGGTTTCCTCGTTGGTTTTCACCTTTTCTATCTCTTTTTTTTTAAATATCAGGGATATTTCACTTTTTTAGAAGCATCAACGGCTCTCTGCACGAGTTTTAAAGTGGCCAAGCTGATTCAAAAAGTCAAAGTGCATCAAGATCTTGAAATCCCCAGGTTTTTACCCACCCAAAGGAAAACGAACACTTTTACAAGTTTTTTATGAAGTCAACATGTAGAGAAGACGGATTGTAAATGTTTTTTAAAGAAGTGATAGATGTTCTTGTGCACAGGCAGGTTCACAAACCCATAAATACACACATAAATGCACATATATTCCTTTTCTCATCAATCCCAGACACTCTTTGAATCCGGGATGCAACTTTGCAAGGGCCTGGAAGGGAGAAGGAGCTGCAGAGCAG